>NC_140990.1:180208586-180323020 GCF_052327205.1 Somniosus microcephalus
AAAGTGTGGCCCAACTGGATACTGCGCTGCGCGGCTTCGGTATACCGCGAGCGGGCACAGAAGGCTGAAAGGCAAAGAATCAGTGCGTGGGGGATTCTCCCGCTGAAAGGTCAAAGTTCAAGGGAGAAAACCAAACCCCTCCCGGTGTTAAACAGCAGCCCATCAACCATCTGAACACACTTCAAGAGCTGCAATTGCGATCGGCTCTGAGGCCGCAAGACTCGCAAACGAGTCTGTCTGGATTCCAGGGGCCATTGTGTATTGGCCGCTCCAGCTACTGTCCAGTTCTCTGCGTGGCATTTCAAATCAACTGTGCGTGAGCTCGGGATCAGTGCGTGCCCCGCGCACCTTAGAGGGAACAGTGCTCTCCACCTCTCTCTTATTTAAGACGCTCCTTAAAACCAACCTCTTTGACCAAGCTTTTGGTCACCTGTCCTAATATCTCCTTATAAGTTTGGTAAAAATTTATGATCGTAATTTATTAATCCCAGGAATGACCTCAATTGTGAAACATTTTCAGGTGCTGGGGCTTTTATAACTGCTTCAATTTTTTCAGGTGACTTATGCAACCCTTCCTTATTAATTATGTGGCCACAATATGATATCTGATTTGGAAAAATTCGCACTTGGGGCGATTTGCTCGTAGGCCCCGTTCTTTCAGCCTAGTGAGCACCTGCTCCAAATTGGCAAGGTGCTCGTTGTCGTTTTCTCCTGTTATAAGGATGTCGTCTAGGTAACACTGAGTCCCCGGAATCCCTTGCAGGACTTGCTCCATAGCTCTTTGCCAGATAGCTGGAGCTGATGCTACTCCAAAAACCAGTCGATTGTACTTGTACAGGCCTTTGTGTGTGTTTATTGTGAGATACTTTTTAGAGGTCTCCTCAACCTCCATCTGTAGATATGCCTGTGCCAAGTCAATTTTTGTGAAACGTTTTCCTCCAGATAGGGAGGCGAAAATATCTTCTATCCTCGGAAGAGGATACTGTACCGTGTGAAGGACCGGGTTTACAGTCACCTTGAAGTCCCCACAGATGCGAATTTTTCTCTGTTCCTCAGTTATTTTTCAATGCTTTTTTCATGACTGGAACGATGGGTGTTGCCCATTCGCTCCAATCTATTTTGGATAATACGCCTGCCTTTTCCAAATTCTCCAGCTCTGCCTCGACTGCCGGACGTATTGCGTATGGCACCGGTCTTGCCTTAAAAATTTTTGGAATTGCTGTATCTTCCACTTTTATTGAGGCGGTGATGCCTTTCAAGGTTCCTAGTTTCTCTTGAAACACTTCTTTGGCGTTGGCCAAGATGTCTTTTAATCGTTCAGGTATGATGTCATCATTGTTTTTTTCCTTACTGGTCACCGTCAGTGCCTGAATGGAGTGCCAGTCTAAACGTATCTTCCTTATCCATTCACGTCCCAACAACGGTGGACCACCATCTTGTAGAATGTATAAATACAACTTTTGTATTTCTTTGCCGTTGTATACCACAGGCACCCTTATTTTTCCTTTGGGGTATACTTTCTGCCCCGTATATGTTTTTAAGATAATGGATGTGTCTTTTAGAGGTATATGCGAAAATAGCCTCTCGTAATCTCGTCGATTTATTATGGTTAGAGCTGATCCTGTATCTATCTCCATTTTAACTGGGGACCCTGCTATTATGAGGGTAACCCAAATGGTCTGGTAATCTTCATTGGCAATTACATTATGTAATTTGAGAGAGCTTAGTCTCTTGTTCCCGGAGTCGCTATCGCTCTTCTGGTCTTTGGAGCTACTGTCCGTCATCATTTGTACCTTTCTGTGCTTTTCCTTATTGATTCTTTCCCCGTTAGTGGATTTTTTATTTTCAGATTGGCATACACGTGGAATGTGTCCCATCTTTCCGCATCGCCTGCATGCTTTTTCTTTGAACCAGCAATCCTTCTGGTCATGGTTGGATCTGCCGCAGCGATAACATCTCTCGAAACCCCGTGTCATTTCATGGGTGCCGAAGTCCTGTGGCCTTTGCTGTATCTTTGCCACTCCTATTGCACTGAAAGCCTTGTCCAGTGTTAAATCTTTTCCAGAAGATACCTTTTTTTGTGTTTCTACACTTAGGGGATCGCAGATGAATTTGTCTTGCAAAGAATCTGCCAGTCCTGCCTCGAATTGGCAGTGTAGGGTATCAACAATCTCCTCAAAATTCTTGTCCATCGGTTCGGCTGGAGTGATTAAGTTGCGTAACAGCTTGTATGTTTCTGCGCCCATTAGATCCAGAAGCACTGAAGCTTTTTTTTCATCTTCTATTCCATTTGCGGTGCAAAACACCTCCACTCTTTCTACATATGTGGTCCAATCCTCTATCTTGTTATCAAAAACATCAATATTGCCAAAGTTAGGCTCTGTTTCGTTATCAAAAGCATCAATATTGCCAGACTTAGGCATTTCAAAAAAGATATGGCGCTTCCCGCGCTTTTTTTTTCTCTCTGTAGCAACGATATGGTGCTTCCTGCGCTTTCCCGCCGCTGCTACCGATAACGACGCTGTTTTACTGTGGTTTCCGTTTATTCACTGTTGGAGACTCGTTCCCGACGGAGGTCTAAACGTTGACCTGCTTGCCGCGCCGGCCGTCTCCCGAGTGCACCCTCCCAGTCCGTTATTGCTTGCCTCCGATTTCGCTGCCTGTCTCAGCTGTAGAGCCCGCCGCTGGAGCCCCAGCCTGACGCCCAGGAAGGATTAGCGCAGTACCTGCCACCAGCTTGGCCAGCTGGTGAAACCACAGTTTCTATTACTTCCTTGAGTCTTCTGGACGCTGGAGGAATCGATGTCCTTGAGGTGCTGCCGAATTGCAGGTAAGTCCGTTTCCACTTCGTCGCCACTGTAGTGTCCGTGTGTAGATAAAGACACTGAAGACAGGAGTTGGTTCATAGGTATTTACTAAGCAAGTCTGGGGGGGGTTCTAAAGGATATACACAATACACAGGCTTATATAGCCCAAGTGGCAATTGCCGGCATTACGCACACCTGGGGCTCTTAAAGGCACATACACCACAATTGCTCTTAAAGGCACATACACCACAATGCCCAAGATAGTGATACAGAAAACCCTGTATGTGAATTACTTTTAGATATTAGATGTACGCCATCATAAGATCTTGCAGGCATCTTTGAAAGTGGTAGCAGTAAGTTTGAAGATATTGTGGCTTTATTGAAGAAAAGACAAGCAAGCACAGTCATAAGTTAAATTTTATAAACGTATTTGCAATTAACCCCTTGAGCAGGCAAAATAATAAAACTGAAACTCTTTGTAAATAACTTATAAATAGGGTTTCTTTGAATTTCGTGTCCCTCTGGGAGCCTAATTAATCTAGTGTTCTTTTGGAAATTCAATACTTTTTTCATAATGTTGATTACATGTTGCCAGGCTCCTGTGTAATTGGCCTGCTCCTGTGTTCCACCAATCTAATTGTTTTGACAAAGAACCGCAGTTTTCCGCACATTATTTTACTTTGGGACTTTTTAACGTGTACTTCTGATGTACTCTTCGCTGAATAAACAGCCCTCTTTAAATTAATTTCTGTCAATAAGTTTCTGCAGCTGATTTTTTTCAACTAGTTAAACAAGACTGAGTGCACACAGAGTTTGAAGTCTTGATGAAAACCAAAAGAACCAAGTGCTGTCCTTTCAGTGTATTATTCTGCCATCAATACAATTGTTAACTACAAGGGTAAATGCATCCAGCAGAGGGCATTAAAGCACCTCTTGTAAAGTACTGCTTCAGATAAGGTATTACAGTACTGAGCAGTGTTCTACATAAGTCTGTCCTGGGTACTTCACTCTTCACATTATTTGGAACAGAGTGTAACTTGTGACACAAAACTTATTGCAGTAGCACAGTAAGTTCAATAGCCAGGTGACAAATGTACAACTTTCAGAAGATCTGGATCAGTTAGGCAGATGGCCAAGAAATGGCAGATGGATTTAATATAGGTAAATATAAGTAAATCTATATTGGAACAAGGAACAGCAAATGACTGTAGATGGTGAAGGATGTCAGCAGATGTGGAAAGTGAAAAGGATTTGATACAATTATTGAAAATTCATTGCTATTTTCTGGCCTGAGCAAAGCTTATAGAATACTTGGATACTTCTAAAAGGCCCATAAGTTGGAATACTTCATGCAATTTTGGACATCTTGGCTTCAAAGGAACATTGATATGCGGGAATGTGCTCAGGAATGATGAGGATGATTCCAGCTCTTAACTTGAGGTAAGTTTGTTGCGCTGCACTTGTTTTCACTGGAGAAGGGAACACTTGTCATCCAGGTCTTTAAAATGCTGAGACAAATAGATGATGTAGATCTAAGCAGGTGTGTGAGCGGGCTATTGGACTTGATTGTGAGTACAGAACAAGTGGACAAAATTAGCCAGTAATGGATATGTGGAACAGATTCTGAGCAAAAGCAATTAACGTGTTGATTAAACCGGATAAATATAATGGGATTGTAAGCTATAGGGATAGGTGGTTAGTGAGTTGATGAAATAATCCATGAAGCATAATGGTTTTCAAGCTGCTAGGGGTTGGGAGAAGGGAAAAGTATAAGGAAAGCAATGAGCAAGCGGTGAATAGTAGAGGTTGGGGGGATGAATAAATATTTGGGAACAGGTGTTTGATTATCTTGCATACCAGGATTTTTTTAAGCAGAACTATTTAAATTTTATGCAGAAATTAAATAAGTAGCTTGGCGTCTAATACAGGATCATTTGTGCATGGTCTCTGCAAGAAGTGGGCTTCAAGGGTTGTGAATAACCTTTACTTGTTCCATGCTTAATTTATGGAGTGTAGATTGAAACAAATGTGTGTATGATCTCTTATTAGTTAAAGATCTACTACAACAATAGTTTCTCTTTATGTCGCGTCTTTTTAACATAGCAATATGTCCCAAAGCGCTTCACAAAGGTGTAAGGAATAATCAGTGCTGCGTCGAAGAAGGATAGATTAATGGGGTGACCAAAAGTTTGGTCAAAGAAGTGGGTTTAGGCTATAAGTGGAGAGGCATTAGCCATTGCAGCCCAGAAATGATGCTGATCTGAAATAAGTACTAGAAGGTGATTTTAAAAGGTTTTGGACTTCCTAGGACGTATTCCTATCAAGTAGCTTAGTTTTGATACTATTGTTGAGTATTCAAAACCTGGAACTGTAGAGAGCTGAGTGTCTTGCTTTGGGGAAAAAGAGTGGAATGGGAGACGAGCGTAAAGGGAATAAGAAGTCATGATGGCCCATGATGCTTGCTGTTCACGACACTGACAGCTGCCCACAGAGTTTTCGTGGGCTTTTGAGTGGAGACTTGCTGTATTCGGGCATCTGATCCAGCAAGGCGCCCTCTACAGGGTATCTGTAGCGTCTGTAATCAGGGCAAGAAACAGCAAGACTCTTCAACCAATCCTTACTGAGACACGCAGAACCTAAATCAGGAACTTTAAATTAGATTTAAATCATGTACAGAAAGCAAAATAAAGTTTGGGAAAGAAAAATGAGATTAAGAGAGAGAAATCAGAGAGATAGACAGAAAAAGTAAAAAAAATTATTTTAATTTTAATTTTTAAAATCTCCAGCACGAATTAAATTCTGAAGGAATGAGACTCCGCACTTGTAAAATTACATTTTCAGGGCCAGAGAGGTTGTTTGGCAGTAATTATAACTGATCATGCCATTAAAAGTTCACTTACACCTGAATGCACCAGCCCTAACCTTTTCTGCCATGTTTAGTGGGTGTTAAGTAGGTAATTAGTGGGTAAGTTCTGCAACTTCACGCCATTACATTGATTTCAATGCCAAGACCCTCGGCAAGGTATTGTTGTAGCGTAGCATGTGGAGGAGCAGGGTAACTCGGACAGCAACTTCCGGATTTCCGTGTTTAGTTGTGCATGTACTTACTCTGGCGGTTGCTGTCCGATTTACTCCATAATAACGGTGAGCACTGTTAGCCTCGCCATTATTCTCAACACAACATCTGGGCCATGGTGTTTGTAAATACGATGGATGGAGTGTGAAATGAAAGTGTATAAATGATATTGACAGCTGAAGAGGATGGTAGTTGGGAGAGCAGGTAGGAATTGTGGTTTGAGAAACTCGTGTTGAATTGCACACCATCCTGAAGAAATTGATCATTTTGTGCCATTCCTCAGTGATACAAGAGCGAAATCCCCCCAATCAGGTTTCTGCCCCGCCACAGTACCGAAACAGCTCTTATCAAAGTCACAAATGACATCCTGTGTGACTGTGACAAAGATAAACTGTTCACCCTCGTCCTTCTCGACTTGTCTGCAGCCTTTGACACGGTTGACCACTCCATCTTCCTCCAATGCCTCTCCACCATCGTCCAGCTGTGTGGGACTGCACTCGCCTGGTTCCATTCTTATCTATCTAATCATAGCCAGAGAATCACCTGCAATGGCTTTTCTTCCCGCTCCCGCATCGTTACCTCTGGTGTCCCCCAAGGATCTATCCTTGGCCCCCTCCTATTTCTCATCTACATGCTGCCCCTCAGCGACATCATCCGAAAACGCAGGGTCAGTTTCCACATGTACGCTGACAACACCCAGCTCTACCTGATCATCACTTCTCTTGACCCCTCCACTCTCTAAATTGTCTGACTGCTTGTCCGACATCCAGTACTGGATGAGCAGAAATTTCCTCCAATTGGGAAGACCGAAGCCATTGTCTTCAGTCCCGGTCACAAATTCTATTCCCTAGCCACCGACTCCATCCCTCTCCCTAACATCTGTCTGAGGCTGAACCACACTGTTCGCAACCTCAGTGTCAAATTTGACCCTGAAATGGGTTTCCAACCACATATCTGCACCATAACTAAGACTATCTATTTTCACCTCCGTAACATTGCCTGTCTCAGCCCCTGCCTCAGCTCATCTGCTGCTGAAACTCTCATCCATACCTTTGTTACCTCTAGACTTATCTATTTCAACGCACTCCTGACTGGCCTCCCAAGTTCTACCCTATGTAAACTTGAGGTCATCCAAAACTTGGCTGCCCGTGTCCTAACTCGCACCAAGTTCCGTTCACACATCATCGCTGTGCTCGCTGACCTACATTGGCTCCTGGTTAAGCAACGCCTCGATTTTAAAATTCGCATCCTTGTTTTCAAATTCCTCCATGGCCTTGCCCTTCCCTATCTCTGTAATCTCCTTCAGCCCCACAACCCACCAAGATAAATGTGCTCCTCTAATTCTGCCCTCTTGAGCATCCCTGATTATAATCACTCAACCATTGGTAGCCGTGCCTTCTGTTGCCTAGGCCCTAAGCTCTGCAATTCCTTCCCTCAACCTCTCCGCCTCTCTACCCCTTTCCTCCTTTAAGACGCTCCTTAAACCACACCTCTTTGTCCAAGCTTTTGGCCATCTGCCCTAATTTCTCCTTATGTGGCTCGGTATCAAATTTGTTTTTATAACACTTCTGTGAAGTGGCTTGGGAAGTTTTACTGCATTAAAGGCATTTTATAAATACAAGTTGTTGTTGTTTAATTATCATTGGATTGACACTGAATCACAGGCGGGGTGTGTTGTAATCCATCTATAGTAGAACCAGCCTGTAGGGTGAGAATTGGCATGGTCTCACACTCGGAATCATGAATATTGAGATGTACACGCACCACATATTGATAGATTTCATACACAGTATATTTCAGTTATGGGACTATTCACTAAAACATAATACAGTTCCTGTTAATTAAAGGCAATTCTTATGTATGTCGCTTCTGCACATTCCAGGAGCTATGACCCTGCAATCTGTTTTGATCACTGTTTGGGGCTGATTCTCGAGAGCATTATTCTCAGAATAAATTATTGTGCAACGAATCAACTAATGTACTGTTTTCAGATTCCACAGTTGAAGGCATACAAATTCAGGCAATTACAGAACACTCTTTAGCTGTACTGTCAGGCTTTTCATTGCAAGTGCTTTGGAATAAAACAACATCACAATGTTTATTGTGTCATTGTGTTTGATATTCTTTGACCTGTCTGACTGGTTTGCTTTTAAAAGAGAGGCTTTCCTTAGGAAATACAGTATTTTAATTTGGTGAGTGCTAATGACTGTTATCAGCAGCCCCTACAGCTGGGGTCATGCAGCAGGCACTAAGTGTTTTAGTTTTCTTCGCATCTGCTGTGTTTGTGTTCTTTGTGGAATTCTTAACACACAGGGCTGTAACTGGGAAGAAGCTGTAATAAAATATAAATCTCCCTGTTTGTTAGTTTTATGTAATTTAAGGTTGATGGAACAATAGGCAAGATTTTGCTTCCAGAACAAAGGGACGCAATCTTAAAATTAGAGCTAGGCTGTCTTCACATAAAGGGCAGTTGAAATCTGGAACCTCTGAAAAAGCTGTTGAGGTGGGAGTCGATCCAAAAATTCAAAACTGAGATAGATTTTTGTTGGGAAAGGGTATTACGGGATATGGAGCAAAGGCAGGTAAATGGAGTTCATCAGCCATGATTTAATTGAATAGTGGAACAGGCTCGAGGGTCTGAATGGTCTACTCCTGTTCCTATGTAGGTGTCTGTATAAATGTTCTGACCGCCAGGGACCAATTACCACACTTTAGCCTGATGATGTAAACTGTCCATCTCGAGTCTGCCTTCATCACCATAGACTCCAGTTCATAAATGTGACATTGGTAACAGGACCCTGTTTTACTACTGTAAATCTGGGCGGAGATGACCACAACATTATATATCTTGAGTTAAATTTTCTATCTTTGTTTTTGGAATGCTGAGCTTGCCTTTTGGGTTCTGTCAGCATCTCTTGGATGGCACACTATTAAGCTGTATGAATTGCTTCAAAATGGATCCCTTGGATGTGGGCGTGATGGTCACTACTGTTGCATGAATCGAGATTTCCTTAGGGTTGTTCAGAATAATTGAACGATCTACTTCATTCCTTAGAATGTTAACTGACCGTTCTTGTTCATCCAGATGTTGTGTACTTAATGAAATCCCTCTAAACTGGCATATATCTTCAGCCCAGTCTACAGTTCCTTTGGTAAGATGTTCCTCCCAAGCATCAGCTTTCTAATGCAAATAGCTTTTCCCCTCTCATCTGGATAGGGTGATAGAGGATCTTTTACAAGGCAGCCAAAATAAATCCTTTTCCACATACTTTACGGGTGCTTTACCTTGACGGGGATTGCAAAGCTCAAGTTTGAGGGTAGGGATTATTAAGACTGCCCTTGCTTATAACCGAGCAAATGGTCTGCACATAGCCAGAAAGGTTCAAGATTTTCCAGTAAATGCTAATCCCTCCATTTTGGGAACAACTGTCTGGGTTCCATTCCTCAAATAGTCGCTTTTGGTGGCCATCCGAGCTATAGCTTGCACAAACACTGGTCTAATATTTTTATTGA
The DNA here is from genome assembly GCF_052327205.1 of Somniosus microcephalus. Classification (NCBI taxonomy): domain Eukaryota; kingdom Metazoa; phylum Chordata; class Chondrichthyes; order Squaliformes; family Somniosidae; genus Somniosus; species Somniosus microcephalus. Next base: position 180,217,983 of record NC_140990.1, read on the forward strand.
AAGAAAGATTTATGGGCATCCGATCTCAAGATTTCTTGAAGATTCTCTTCAGTTATGTGGAGAGATTGGAGAAGCTGGGATTGTTCTCATTAGAGCAGAGAAAGTTAAGGGGAGACCTAATACAGGTATTCAAAATTATGGGGTTTTGATAGAGCAAGTAGGGAGAAACTGTTTCCTCTGGCAAGTGGGTCGGTAACCAGAAGTCATTAAAATAATTGGCAAAAGAACTAGAGGGGCAATGAAGAGAAATGTTTTCACAGAGGGTTGTTTTAGATCTAGAAAACACCTGAAAGGGTGGTGGAAGCAAATTCCATTGGAACTTTCAAAAGACAATTGGACATGTATTTTGAAGAGGACTAATTTGCAAGGTTATGGAAAAATAGCTGGGGTGTGGGACTAAATTGGACAGCTCTTTCAAAGAACCTGCACAGGCATGACAGGCCAAATGGCCTCTATGCTGTAAGATTTTATAATTCTATGATTTTCCCCCCATTTTGATGCAGTTTTGGATGTTGAAGATAGTATCCAATGTCTACTGTATTATTCCTATTCATCTGCGTCAGTCAGGCTCCAAGGTAACAGGCATGTTAGAGACCAAGTTAGGAGAGGAGCTATTCAGGGAGCTGGTTGTAATTGAGATGGTCACCTGGTAATAGAAGGTCAGATATTTCAGTTAAATTTACTTCCTCGTTTCAAAGTCAAGAAAATAAGTCAAGAGTGCCAATTTGAGCTCTTGGGACCTAACCCATTTTTAAGCTTGGACCTTCCATAATTCTGCCGAGCTTCCCAGAGGTTGGAAATTGCATGCGATGATGAACAAAATGTAGAGAGTGCGGAACCAATGGAAGGTAAGTGAATGGGACTAACGGCTGCATTCAGAGAAGGTCAGATGGGAAGAAGAGGGGGAAAAATTACTCTTTTTATAAAAAAAAAAAAAAAAAATATAGAAAGTTGGGCACGTTGTAAACCATGTAGCAGTTTAGATCGAGGCAAAAAGCTGGGAACTGACGAGGGTATTAATTGAAAGTTAACTTTGTTGAGCCATGAGTGAAGCAATGATTAAAGCAGATTCTGATAGCTATTAAAATAGTGTAAAATGTTCATTGTAACATGTTGATTTAAAATCATGATTTCTGTGATGTGTGTTTATTTTTGAACAACTTTGTGTTTGTTTTGGCTGTAGAAACCATATTTTGAATAAAAAGCAGATGTACATTAACTATTTTTCATTAGACTTTGCAATGATCAGTGTGTTGACAATTTAGTGCTCCTGGTAGGGTGTCAGAAGCAGCTTTTAATTTTAAAAAAATTGCTTTACTCCTGGCTGTTGGAAAATCTGAGTCAATATGATAAGAAAGTAGCTAAATAAAACTGGAAGCTGTTCCTGAATTGTAGTGTGAATTTGAAAAAATTCCATTTTAGTAACGATCCTAGTTGTGCTGCATTCTGGCAGGTGACTGAGAATGCTCTTAATTAATGCTAAAGATGTTTGTCCTAACTCCTTTTGAAAGGTGAATGGATGAGGCTGTAATGTGTAAGTATTACTAAAGATGTTATAGTAATTAGCTCAGGTGTAATATTCTTATTGTAACTCTAGCAACTAGGATTCAAACTGGTTAGTGGTATGTGTTTGGATGTGACATAGGATATACGACACAGAAACAGGCCATTCGGCCTAACCAGTCCATGCCGGTGTTTATGCTCCACTCGAGCCTCCTCCCGTCTTTCCTCATCTGACTCTATCAGCGTAACCCTCTATTCTCTTCTCACTCAGATGCTTATCTAGCCTCCCCTTAAATGCATCAATACTGTTCGCTTCAAGCACTCCCTGTGGTAGCGAGTTCCACATTTTCACCACTGTCTGGGTAAAGAAGTTCCTTCTGAATTCCCTATTTGATTTCATACACATATATACAAGCTAGTTCACATCACTTAAACCATTCGTCTGCAGGCAGTTTGTGCTGTAAAGCACACAGGAGGTTGTGCACATGATGTCATAAGAAAAAAGCAATTATGATTGGATCCAAGCATTGATCTGTGTGTGTAATTTTGGGGGGGGCTTGTAAAATAGCCCAGCTACTTTTAATTGTACCGCTATTTCTCGAGAGGTTTTAAAATATGTAGTACAGTACTGTGTTTGAAGGTGAATTCCCCTTTTATTTGTAGCCGAGCTGGTTTTGGATAGAGGGAGAGTGCAGTTGCTGACTATCTCACAGTATGAAGAAGCTGGAACTGTGAAAGAGCCAGCGCAGGGTTAACTGTCACCTTTGCAGCCGCGTGATAGCTTAAATGAATTGCTGTATTAATATACTTTAAGTCAGACCGAGAGATTTAGCACGCCACTGACCTGTTCAAGCTGCACAGCCAGCTCAGTGCTGTATGGCTTCACTGCTGGCTGCGACACTCAACATGGGCACCTTTATTCATCTGGTCAGGCGCAAGTTCAAAAGGCGTCGGAAGAAGCGGTCAGAAAGGAAAGGTAGAGTTTAATTTCTACTTTCTCTTTTATTGTGTGCTAGAAATGGTGTGAACTGCTGCTTGAACAGACAGACTTGTGATACCTAAGGTTTTGGCTCCTTTTGCACATTGCATACTTGTGTGGGACTGGGGAAGAAGGAGGCAGTTCAGTTATTTGCTTTCCAGAGGTTAATTAGGTTTTCTGAACTTAAGCAGCATTTAGCTGTCCCCAGCCACTTATTGTTATTGAAACAGACTAGAAAAATTGGTGGCAATGCTGATGTTTGCACCACTGTAGTTTGTCTGCTAAGAGACTGTTTAATGCTCATTGTAACATTGGAGCCAATTCTGAATGAACACTAAATGTCCCTGATTGTAATTACATGCAGTCCGTTGTGTTTAGTTGCACAGTAAAATTAATTTTCAATTTTCTCTGATTGTGTTAGCGTCTCTAGATAACTAGTAATTCTGCTTTTTCATATTGTTGTATTAAAACCATATTATAATATCCTAATTTATATTCATCCTTCAGCTTGGCTAATTAAGAGAGATGAATATTTGACCATCTAAAGATTGGCGAAAGAGAACTTAAAAGCTTGAGTCAGGAGGCGACCTGAGCTTGTGAGCTTAAAATACCTGCCAGGACTTGGCCACAGCGGTTGATTTAGTTAGGGGATGAGTGTGGAGAGGCGATGAGAAGTGGAATTTGAGGCCATTTCTGTTGTTATCTGAAATATAGCAGGTTGTTCTGTGTAAGTACAGAATAGAAGGGATTGAGATTGTGCTCCTGAGACTCTTAACCATGTAGTTTTGTTTAAAACACCCTAGGAGATGATCACCTCTTTTCGGTAAATGGGGCCGTGTATGGGAGTAACCTTAGTTTGGCAATGCAGGTGGGGAGCTGTCTGCCTTGAGCGCAGTGAGATGATTTATTCACCCGAGACCTGTTGTCTTCTGGTGTATCTTTTGAGGTCTTAATTATAGTACTTAGCATTTTGGAACTTTTAATATTCAGTTGGATATAATCAGTCAGCTATAATTAATCTTCAGTTTCCCCAATGGTAACTCTCAAATCATTAAGGAAATAAATATAAATACACAGGATGAGAGCTCAGTACCAAGTGTTACATGACAGGTTTATAAACCACTGTACTGTATTTTCTGAAGCTATTCCATGGCCTTTAAACACAGTATCCCAGTCGTCTTTGTCAAGGGATCTGAAAGTTATGGTAGAATCTCCTGGACCTATACCATCTGCTCCCTTGTAGTATTTGAACTTCATTATTCCTTGGATTCTTCAAATATTTTATTCGTTTTCTTTGGTAAGCTTAGTGCTCTTTTTGTGTCAAATTATTGTGTGATTTAAAACAAAAACTTGTTACTGATTTCAGTCCTGAAGTGAAGTGCTTTCCAGAGTCGAGGTATATTAGGGCATAAGTCATCCAAGGTGATTGTTACGTACCTCCGAGGGCCAGCTACATTAGCCACGGTGTGAGAGAATTTTGCATGCTTGCATTCTTGATTAAGGAATGGTGTATTACATCCAGTAAAAGTGAGGGGGAAAGGACGGATTTAAAGAAAGGAAGCAAAATCTAAAACTGAGATGTGCTGAAAATAATCATCTCAAAGCTATTGCGCAGAGAACCTTGTCAAAAAACTGATCCTGTTCGCTCAAGAATTAGTCTCTGTTCTGCAAAGTTCTTCATTTATAAATCATAAATTTAACGAATCAGGATTACAAGAACGTTTATTTAGATGTTTTAAATTCTTCTCAAAGCGATATGATGGACAGATTTCAGATTATTATTTTATCAGGACTCTAAAGTGTGTAGAGGTCAGTAAAGCATTCAGTATAAAATAAATCTCCACTCTAAATGCCTATTACAATTGAGCAGATGGGTAATTCTCTACAATTCTCAAAGAAATGAGAGAAGAGGTTGGCTACATCTGCTTAAAACTTATTCAGAGCTTCAGTAACACAGCCGTATGGGACTAACGGATGCTACATTTTATTCTGATGCATTCTTTAAAAAAAGAGCGAGTTAATAGAGAGATATAGGTCAGTCAGTCTAATATCTTTAAGTAGGGAAAATTCCCCAATATTTTACAGGATATTCATCTGAAAGGTGCAGGTGCCCTAAAGACTAGGCAATTAGTCGTGCATCATGGTCTGTTTGCCGTGCCTCCTAAAGAATTAAACTCAATTGGGGAACAAGGAGCACCTTGTGGATATAGTTTATTTGGACATTCAGTAGATGTTTGATGAAGTTTTGAGTCTTTTGTAATTAATGGCATGAGTAGAAGAGGTTTAAAAGAGTCTGGGATTGTTATTCTGGAGAAGCAAAGGCTCTGCGGAGATGATATTTAAAATCCTTAAGGGAATGAATAAATAGAACAGTGGTATGTTTGAGATTGCCACAAATTCCAGGACCTAGCTTGACCTTGGAAGAGGGACTCTGCTTGGATAGCTTAGAGATAACTACTTTATGGAGAGAGTGGTGAATATGTGGAACAGACTGTCCAGGAAGCAGTGCAAGCAGATAGTGTGGAAAATTGAAGTATTTGATGGAGTGGGTGATTGCGCGATAGTTTTTGGAACTGGCCATATGGATTGCATAGTCTTTTCTGGCCCTGTAGTTTCATATGTTTCTAGAAAAGGCTTTGCCTGGGAGGGTAGTGACTTGTGGAATTTGATGCTAAGAGATCTGGAGGAGGGCATTACTTATAATATACATTTTGCTCATGACCCCAAACTACTTGGGTAGGTGATGAGAGGATGTGTGATTGATACTCGCATGGTTCTACGTCAGTTAAGTAGATAGGCTAAAGGACTGAGATTTTTATATAGACGGATGTTAAGTAATGCACAATGAAATTGGTTAAAACAACTCAAACAAACTGTGCATAACCATGGGTGCATTTTTGAGAAAGGTGGAAAAGGATTTATTGAAAGCAGCATTAATACTTTTAACAGTGCTAATTGAATAGCGAGTTGAATGTTGAAGGATTTGACCACCGGTCCAAACTTGTTCTAACATTATACAGATGGGTAAAGTCATGTTTGGAGCACTGTGTTAATTTTTGCACTCTGTATTTGATAGGGAGTTGCTACATTATAAAATTAAGCTGGAGGACATAAATATAAAATTAGCAACTTATCCAGCTATTTTCCACAGGGGAAAAACTGTTAAGTATTGTTGGTTATAAGGATCAATGGATAATTATTTAGGGAATATGGTAACTCTTGAGCTTCAAGGACCTAAGTCATCTAAAGAATGTAACTGACTAGTTAAATAACATAAATTGTAAGGTTGAATTCATGGTCTGATTTCATGGTCTGTAATTTGCTTAATTATCCTTTTTGGTGTCTGGGAGATATTTCACAACAGCTTTATCTTGTTGTGATTGGTTGTCTCCTTCACAGGATTGAGTGATCAGGCTCAAGTCTATGCTGAGGCAACTTGTGCATCTCCTGTGGAGGGAGTAAGCTTGATGGGTTGAACAGACTTTTTTTGTGTGTCTCAGCTGCACTGTGCATGCTGTCTAAAATAGATGCAAATGCATTACTTGTACTTGAGTGAAATGCTGAGGTCACTTAGAAGCTCCAGTGGTAGCACGCTCCCCTCCGAGTCAGAAGGTTGTGGGTTAAAACTCCATGCAGAGATTTAGGCACATAATCTAGGTTGATTGCAGCACCGAGGGACTGATCATTTGGCTAATATCAGGAATTCAACACGTGGAAATCTTCAGAACATGAACCAATTTATAGTGCAGTATGTTGGTGCACTATCACATTGCCAAATAGGGTTTAATATTTCCAACTGGTAACTCAGATCTTGATATTTTGGTACCCTCACTGGTTGGATGGTTGTTTGCTCATTCTAAGTCGCTGACAATGTAAGGGGTTGAATCAGCTCTCCACCACAGAAAACAACTGTGGCTGAGGGATTAGAATCTTGGCCAATGTGAGACTTCAAATCATAAGTTGACAAAGCAGCAGTGTTAACTGTTTTGTGAACAGGATATCTTGGTTGAAGTTTTTCTGTTTGACTTGGACTGTTTCAGGTCATGCAGCAGGTAATTGTTCATACATGGGGCATTAATTCTCCTTTCCTGCAATTCTGTGGCTAACAAGAGCCAAGTGAAAATTGTGGAATGTGTCTGTACTGAATACTCCCTTGGGCAGTGCGACCTAACGTCAACTTGCTCTACACTTCACATTATCGGAGAACCTTGTGGTAGGGTTTAACATCACAGCAAGTGTTCAGAAACAATTTGTTTCTGATAATTTCCTATCCTGAGAGCTGGGAACGTTGCCATATCAGAACAACAAACGGAATACAAATTCAGTGCTCTCGTGGGGTATGATGTACAATCGGTCTGCTTCAATCCAGAGCTGTGTATAATTCAATATTTATAATACAACGGATTTCAGTTCACTATTGGCTGCAAAGCTCACTCCTGTGGCGTGACCAATATGGTTTCTGTATATGGCTGAACATGGTGCACAAAGAATTTTGCCCAAATTAATAGATTGTCAGCGAGTGGATTATTTGGGTCTGGAATTTCCCAGGGTTCTAAAGTTTCATGCTAGAGTATAACATTTAGTAAATTTTGGGTTTACATTACAACAGTGACTATACTTCAGAAGTACTTTATTGGTTGTAAAGTACTTCAGAATGATCTGAGGTTGTGAAAGGCGCTATAAAAAAAACTGGAAGTTCTTTTCTTTAAATTTAATAAAGGTCAGAATTGGTTGTCATAGCAGTGCAACCAAAGGTAACTAACATGTTTCTTGAGTTTGATCCTGGTACTTGTGAATCTAAAAAGACCACTCGGGTCCCACCCTATATTTTTAATGTCTAAAATGTGTTAAGAAAGTAAGAAAGACTTGCATTTCTATTGCACCTTTCACGACCACCAGACTTCCCAAAACGCTTTACAGCCAATTAAGTACTTTTTGAAATTTAGTCACCGTTATAATGTAGGAAACGTGGCAGCCAAATTGCACACAGCAAGCTCCCACAAACAGCAATGTGATAATGACCAGATAATCTGTTTTAGTGATGTTGATTAAGACATAAATATTGGCCAGGACATGGATAACTCCCCTACTCTTCTTCGAAATAGTGCCATAGGATCTTTTACGTCCACCTGAGAAAGCAGACGGGGCCTCGGTTTAACATCTCATCCGAAAGGCGGCACCTCCGGCAGTGCAGCACTCCCTCATCGCTGCACTGGAGTGTCAGCCTAGATTTTTGTGCTCAGGGTCCCTGGAGTGTGACTTGAACCCACAACCTTCTGACTCAGACGCTACCCACTGAACCACGGCTGACATTAAATTAAAAAGAAAACTATTTGTTGCAAGTCTCTAGTTCTGATGAAGGTGCACACCCAAAGCATTAACTTTTCTTACTTTTTCGGAAGCTGACCAACTTGCTGCGTTTTTCCTACATTTCCTATTTTTAGTAGCTTTTTGAAACACATCCAGTTGTCTTTTGAGTTTTGTAAGCTTACTTGTAACATAGTTTTGAGGCAATTTCTACATTTTGTTCTCCTTAATCATTTTCTCCCCACCCCCCCACCTCTCCTGAAAGCATTGACTCCTTGCTGGGGTATTAATCCAGATGCTAGTTGCCTTTTGGTGCCTTGCCCAAATGACCATCAGTCATGTAATGAGTGAGGTTTTGCAGTTTATTTCGCTTTGGGAGCATCACAACTGAGGTCAATCCTGTCCACGCATGTGCAGTTCTGGCAGGAATCACTAGATAGTGATCAGAAGCAGGAACCTTGCTTTTTTTTAAACCCCCAAATACAGAAGTGCTGAGGCCAGTTGTCCCTACCACCATCCTGGCAGAAGTCAGCTAACCCAGCGCAAGTATGGCTCATATTTATTGCTCAAAAGAGTCATTGGTTTCAGGTGGTATCTTGCACAGGACTTTGCCAGTTTTCTATCTATTTCAGGAAAATATCCAACAATTTGACTTGACAACTTTTAAGACTTTCAAATCTAACATAAAAGCCATACTACAAAAGTTGCAGCTGCAGGTGATAGTGAGTGGATCCTTGGCTTGTTTCCCATTTCAATTAGCCCCACTTTATAATGGGTTTATCGCTTGGTTAGTTTGAACTGAGTTGGCGTACTTGCCTCCTAACAAGACTAATGAGTCGCTGAGTATGGTTGAGTCTCCAGTTCAATCAGTGTGCACTGTTGAAAGAGTTGTTTGAAGACCAACTGCTAGGTAATATTCTACTGTACTGTACTAAGATGCCTCAGTTGAGTGGCAGGCTTATCCTGGTTTAAGAGCATTAAAAACTTATGGACAACAACACTTTGGTTTTCATTGTTGACATCAAGGCCAATAAGCACCAAATCACACAGACTGTCAGGAAATTGTATGATATTGATGTAGTTAAATTCTGCACTCAGTCAGGCCTGATAGTGAGAAGAAAGCCGACATCTGTCTGGCCCCAGACTACAATGGAACATAGGAACAGGAGGAGGACATTCATTCCCTTGAACTTGCTGCGCCATTCAATTAGATCATGGCTGATCTGCACCTCAACTCCATTTACCCACCGTTGCTCCATGTCTCTTGATATCCTTAGCGAACAAAAATCTTATTGATTATAGTCTTGAAAGCTCAAATTGTCCCAGCATCCACAGACTTTTGGGGGAGAGAATTCCAGATTTCTACTTCCCATTGTGTGGAAAAATTGCTTTTTGATTTCCCTCCTAAATATCCTAGCTCTAATTTTAAGATTGTCTCCTTGTTCTTGCTTTCCCCTCACCAGAGGAAATCTATTCTATCGAATCTTTTTAACATTTTAAGAACCTCGATCAGATCACCCCTCAAACTTCAATGCTCAAGGAAATACAAGCCAAATTTATGCAATCTGTCCTTGTGATTTAACCCTCTAAGCCCCAGTATCATTCTGGTGAATCTGCACTGCACCCCCTCCACAGCCAATATATCCTTCCTGCGGTGTGGTGCCCAGTACCTCCCCTTCCTGCGGTGTGGTGCCCAGTACCTCCCCTTCCTGCGGTGTGGTGCCCAGTACCTCCCCTTCCTGTGGTGTGGTGCCCAGTACCTCCCCTTCCTGCGGTGTGGTGCCCAGTACCTCCCCTTCCTGCGGTGTGGTGCCCAGTACCTCCCCTTCCTGCGGTGTGGTGCCCAGTACCTCCCCTTCCTGCGGTGTGGTGCCCAGTACCTCCCCTTCCTGCGGTGTGGTGCCCAGTACCTCCCCTTTGTATTCCAGCCCCCTTGAGATAAAGGCCAACATTCTGTTAGTCTTTTTGATTGCTTTTTGTACCTGTCTACAAGCTTGAAATGACTTGTGTACTTGGACTTCCAAAATCTCCTTGTTCCTCTACAGTTCCTAGTTTCTCATCATTTACTTCTTGGGTCCAAAGTGGATGATCTTGCACTTGCCCACATTGAACTCCACCTGCCATAGTTTCGCCCACTCACTTAATCTGTCTATGTTCCTTTGCAACCTCCTGTTCCCACCTGCACTACTTACTTTCCCTCCTGATTTTGTGTCTTATGCAAACTTGGATATACAACTCTCTATTTCTTCATCCAAGTCATTAATAAATATGGTGAAAAGTTGAGGTCCCAGAACAGATTCCTGGGGAACACCACTCTGTCTCCGACCTCCCAACCAATTTCTAACCCAAGTCAAAAGGCTACCTCTGTGAATTCTCATTTGTGTCAATAATCATTGGATATTTGCTAATAAGTTTGGCATCATCTAAACTGGTTTGAAGAAAAATTGGATGAATATTGCAATAACATTTTCAATACAAAAAAAGAACTTATAAGATGATGGCATGATTTGCTCAGTTAATCGTGACTCCATGTGGTACTAACTTATAATTGAGATTTGTGAAGCTGTCTTCGACTACTCAATATTCCATCTATTATAATTACAGCATGAATAAAAACAGCGTAGAGAACAGCCATTTCCAACTATTAAATATGCATCACAAAGTAAGATGGGAGCGTACACTTTCTTCTTGGTAGATTCCACTTTGATCTCCTTGCTCTGGTCTATCTTGCCTTGTCCTGTTACAGTTATCTTAACGCTATCTCTGACTGCACAAACCTTGCAGCATATTTCTACATTAATTTGATCACTATTGTTCCTGTATTGATTCCCATTTCTAATTATTCTAAACCATAGGTCAAAATGTTTGATCGTCTCGCTAGAATGTTTTTGAATCCCTTTGTGCAGTGTTTGGATTTGGAAAAACTTGAAGATTTCTTTTGCACTGTTTCAGAAAATCCTTGTATAAATGCAGTTTTCACTTCATTCTTCAATTAACATTTCACTTTAGCTTTTAATTTTACTGTTCTGTTAAGCCATAATACAAAGCAAACTTTTTCCTTTTGAACGTTTTGCAGTAATCTTTGTAGCAGTGGAATTGGGAATTTTAAAGATTTGAGACACGGGTTTTGTGTCATTGTTAATGAATGACAGTTATCTGCTTCTAACCATGTCTCATAACAATTTTAATTGGTCCCTATAATTCCCCACCTGTATATTCTTGAGCAATTGTCGATAGTATTTTGAAATCTTCGGTTTAGAATGATCAAAAGTCAAAACAATATTTTAAATTAATGCAAAATTATGCCGTGTTCAGTTTGTGTTGTGCAAATGATTTCATGCCTGTTCTGTGACAATGTTAATATAATAAGCTGTTACATTCTTTAGCTTTTCTGTATTTATATCTAATTAAAGCAAGAAGTAATTTGTTCAAAACCTCTCTCTCCACAATTTGTTCAGTGAAAGAAAGACTTGCATTTATATAGCGCCTTTCACGACCACTGGACATCCCAAAACGCTTTACAGCCAATGAAATACTTTTTTTGAAATGTAGTCACTTGTAATGTAGGAAATACGGCAACCAATAGTACAGCACAGCAAGCTCCCACAAACAGCAGTGTGATAATGACCAGATAATCTGTTGTAGTGATGTTGGTTGAGGGATAAATATTGGCCAGGACACTGGGGATAACTCCCCTGCTCTTCGAAATAGTGCCATGGGATCTTTTACATCCACCTGAGAGGCCATAAGGGGGCCTCGGTTTAACGTCTTATCTGAAAGATGGCACCTCTTGACAGTGCAACACTCTCTCAGTACCGCACTGGAGTGTCGGCCTGGATTTTGTGCTCAGGTTTCTGGAGTGGGACTTGAACCCACAACCTTCTGAGTCCGAGGCGAGAGTGATGCCCACTGAGCCATGGCTGACACCAGTGTCCAAATAAAAGTACAAACAGGACTTGTCTTCAACATATAGCAAATTATCTTTTAAGTCTGTTGAATATCCCTACGTAGTCTTACAAAAGTCTTTATTCTGAGCAATGCCATTTCCCCCCTTTTTCTGCATCAAATTTCTCATCTTTCTCACCAGAGCATGGACTGGTTGGGCCGAATGGCCTGTTTCTGTGCTGTATATCCTATGTATGTAAAATGTTTGCAGTCCTCATTATTTGGTTTTATATTTGGTGGAAAAGCATTTTTATATATTTTGAATTTTATTTTTAATCTGCAAGCATTGGTGCTATTTTTACAGACTGTGGTCCCCACAAATTCAATCAACCTTCTACCTCCCTTCTGGAAACGTTAACTCTGTTTCTCTCTTCACAGATGCTGCCTGACCTGCTAAGTATTTCCAGCATTTTCTGTTTTTATTTCTACCTGAAACACTGGCTAATGCCCGGTCTGGCTTTTAAAATCTGAGCCATTTGGGCACTAAGAGAATCGAGGGATATGAGGATAGGGCGGGATAGTGAAGTTGATGTAGAAGATCAGCCATGATGGTGAATGGCGGAGCAGGCTCGAGGGACCATATGGTGGCCTTCTGCTCCTATTTCTTGTGTTTTTATATTCTTATGCCTACAATCGCTGTCTATGCTGTCTGCATCATTCATTACACAGCATTTCAAATTGTGAATCTTGCCCCAGACTCGGCAAAAAAGCTCAACAGAACCTTGGGATGCAGCAGTGTACAGAAGCAATCCATTCCTCCCAGGGGAACAGTGAATCTTGCTTAACAAAAAAACACTTGTTTTTATGTGTGTGCTTTCCATATCATATTCAATTCAGTGCTATACTAGTGTACCAAATCTGCTTACAAAGCACTTAAAATGACTAACATCACTTAAGAAATGGAAACCACTTTCAAATCTACCACAGTTAATGCAACTTCCACATTTCACAAAAGGTGACACAAAATTACCTGATTTTTCTTTCCCTGTACTGAATTAGAACTCCAGTCTTTTAAGAGGATTGTTCCCATTAATCACAAAGGTAATTCTTTGCCCTCTTTCTCTCCTCTTCCCTGCCCCCCCCCCCCCCCCCCCCCCATGGGTGTGGTGTAATGTATTCCTCTGGCTTACAGTACTCCAAAAGTATTGAGATTTGCTGTGTTCAACTGGCAGTTCATCTCTATTTCTACCAGAGCCAAGGGAAGTTCTTTGACAAATAATCTACATTTTATCCATACGTAGAAACTGGCAAAAGCAAAAATACTGAGAAAGCCTAAGAAATCTGATAGCTCGAATAGCTCTGAATATAGCCCATGATACTGCAAGACACCAGCAGCTTAAATTATGACAAAATGCTCCACTGCACTAATGTTTCATCATGTATAGCACAAAACTATGGCGAAAGTAATATTCTGAGAAGGGAAAGGTAAGCCTGTAACTACTGGAAAGCTACAGTGTGTCATTGCTTTTGTTCACTTATCCATTTACTGGCTAATACAGAAAACTTCGCGATATCCGGCACCGACGGGACCGGCGTGATGCCGATCTATGTAAACTTCCGGACAGACCAGCGCTAATGTTGAAGGATACGGAGGTTTTCATCTCCGTATCTGACAACAAACACTGTTGCTTAGCAACAGCTTGTAAACAGTTGGCCCGTACCTTGGAAGCGTCTCTGTAGCTTAGCAACAGCTTCAGAGAGGCTTTCCAGAGACTGACTGTTCAAAAAAAAAAAAAAAAAAAAAATGCTAGGAGAAGAAAAAAAAGAAAAAAAACCTAACAAAACGGCTGCTGATTTCTGCCGTTAGATCGAGGTTTCCGGCCATACAACCTCTGGACAAACCAAAATTTCCTGTAAATCGGTTTGTCAGTTTGTGTCAGCTGTGGCTCAATGGTAACACTCATCTTTGAGTCAGAATACTGTGGGTTCAAGTCCCACTCCAGTATATCATCTAAGCTGACACTTGAGTGCAGTACAAAGGGAGTGTTGCATTGTCGGAGGTGCTGTCTTTCGGATGAGATGTCAAATTAACTGTCTGGTTGAGGCAATTTAATGGCTAAATGGCCACATTGTGGGCCATCCATCTTGTGTGCCTTTTGCCATGCTGGGTGGGTAAACTCAGAAAAAGGGGAACAATGTCAGTGATCATAGTCCTTCTTATCCACTGGGAATTCAGCAAGGACAGCTGTTGCCCTAATCTGTTTCAAATATCTTTTCAACTGTGTATTTTGTGGAGCCTTTCAGGACTTCCTTTGGAGTATCCTTGTCGTGTGGTTCTATATATCGACTAGCGAGGTCCTCAGAAAGCCCTACGCCAGTAATGTAGTCATTGCTCACACAGTGTTAAATTTGCCATCTTCCCCACTAAAGTCAGCCATAGGATTTGCTTGCCAGACATGATGTTAACCCAACTTTTCCTCACATCCCTTCCCTTGAGGTAATAGTCTTGTCAAAGTGAATGAAAGAGTTCCCTGATTTAGATCCCTGCTTAAAGGTGGCTCTGACCGGGTGTGGAGACCTCTTTCCATTGGGTTTGTGATGATGACATTTCACTGGTTGCACATATGGAGGCTGCACATATTCAGTTGATTTTTATTGCTGGGTCACTTAAGCCTTTGACTGCAAAGGGAGTCCTTTGCTTGCAGAAGTTCACGCTAATTTTACTTGCATGTTCTGAATATAGAGATGCTTAAGGTTTCAGGCACTTCCTTAATTCCAGTTTGCATATGTTCAATGTTGAAACTGGGCAGAATGTTTTAGTATAATGCAAGGTTACCTTGAAAGTATCATATTATGAAACTTCTGTAGAGTGAGAGGTGAAAAATAGAACTGGTTCGAGACCTTAAACTTCTGACAGACTGCTATCTTCAACCTGAAATTCAGACTCGGGGAAAACCCTGGACTCTGAGATTCAACAGAGTCTCTGTTCAACATAATTTACATCGAGTGTACAGCACAGAAACAGCCTAATCGGCACAGCTGGTCTCTGCTGGTGTTTATGCACCACACAAGGCTCCCCCCCGCCCTCCCCTTCGTCAAACCTCAGCAACATATCCTTCTGTTTCTTTCTCTGTCATGTGCTTATCTAGCTTCCCCTTAACTGCATCTATGCTATTTGCCTCAGCCACTTCTTGTGGTAGCTAGTTCCCCATTCTCACGCCACTCTCGGTAAAGAAGTTTCTCTTGTTCTTAATTGGATTTATTAGTAACTATCTTTTATATTTATGAAGTCTAGTTTTGGACTCCTCACAAGTGAAAACATTTTCTCTTACGTCTACCCCATTAAAGCCGTTCATTATCTTAAAGACCTCTATCCGGTCACCCTCAGCCTTCTCTTTGCTAGAGAAAAGAGCCCTAGCCTGTTCAGCCATTCCTGATAAGTATATCCTCTCAGTTCTGGTATTCTCTGAGTAAAGCTTTTTTGCACTTTCTCCAATACCTCTTTTTTTGTAATATGGAGACCAGAACTCTGCACAGTCATCCCAAGTATGGTCTAACCAAGGTTCGATACAAGATAACATAACTTTTCTGCTTTTCAGTTCTATCCCTCTAGAAATGAGCCCTGGTGCTTGGTTTGCTTTTTTTTAATGGCCTTATTAATCTGCGTCACTGCTTTTTAGTGATTTGTGCATTTGTACCCCTAGTTCCCTTTGCTCCTTTACCCCATTTTGATTCTGATTATCCAAGCAGTATGTGTCCTCCTTATTCTTCCTACCAAAATGCCTTACTACCACCTCTCACTTATCTATATTGAAATTCATTTGCCAATTACATGTCCATTCTGTAAATTTATTAATGTCTTCCTGTATTTTGTCACATTCTTCCTCTGTACTAACTACACCTCCCAATTTGGCGTTGTCCGCAAATTTTGAAATTGCACTTCCGATTCCCAAGTCCAAATCATTGTCTATATTAATGACCTGAACTTGGACATACAAGGCATAATTTCAAAGTTTGCAGATAATGTGAAACTCCTAAACGTAGTGAACAATGAGAAGCATCGTAACAGACTTCAGGAGGGCATAGACAGACTGGTACAATGGGCAGACAAGTGGCTGATGAAATTTAATGCAGAAAAGTGTGAAGTGATACATTTTGGGAGGAAGAATGAAGAGTGGCAATATGAACTAAATCGTATAATTTTAAAGGGAGTGCATGAACAGAAAGACCTGGGGTGTAAGTACACAAATCTTTGACGGTGGCAGAACAAGTTTAGAACGTTGTTAAAGCACATGGGGGTCTTGGCTTTATTAATAGAGGCATAGAGTACAAAAGCAAGGAAGTTATGCTAAACCTTTATAAAAACACTAGTTAGGCCTCAGCTGGAGTATTGTGTTAAATTTTGGGCATCATACTTTAGGAAGGATGTCCAGGCCTTGGAGAGAGTGCAGAAGAGATTTACTGGCACCAGGGAGGAGGGACTTCAGTTTTGTGGAGAGACTGGAGAAGCTGAGGTTGTTCTCCATAGTGACAGCAGTGTTCAAATTCATGAATGGTTTTGATAGAGTAAATAAGGAGATACTGTTTCCAGTGGCAAAATGGTCGGTAGCCAGAGGACACAGATTTATGGTAAACATAGAAACATAGAAGATAAGAGCAGGAGTAGGCCATTCGGCCCCTCGAGCTTGCTCCGCCATTCAATGCGATCATGGTTGATCATCCAAATTCAGTACCTGGTCCCTGCTTTCTCCCCATACCCCTTGATCCCTTTAGCCTTAAGCAATATATCTAACTCCTTGAATAGATTTAATGAATTGGCCTCTACTTCCTTCTTTGGTAGAGAATTCCACAGGTTCACCACTCTCTGGGTGAAGAAACTCCTCCTCATTTCTGTCCTAAATGGCTTACCCCTTATCCTTAGACTGTGACCCCTGGTTCTGGACTCCCCGACCATCGGGAACATCCAAGTTTCGATGTGATCTCCTCTCATTCTTCTAAACTCCAGCAAGTACAAGCCCAATCAACCCAATCTCTCCTCATACGTCATTCCTGCCAAAAGAACCAGAGGTGACCTGAGGAAACATTTTTTTTAGACAGCGAGTTGTGATCTGGAATGCACTGCCTGAAAGGGTGGTGGAAGCAGATTCAATAGTAATGTTCAAAAGAGAATTTATTAAATACTTGTAGGAAAAAAGATTACAAGGGGGTGAGATTAATTAGATAGCTCTACCAGAGCCGGCACAGGCATGATGGACCAAATGGCATCATAGAAATTTATGGCAAAGAAGGAGGCCATTTGACCCATTGTGTCTGTGCCAGCTGAAAGAGCTATCCAGCCTAATCCCACTTTTCCGCTCTTGGTCTGTAGCCTTGTAGGTTACGGCACTTCAAGTGCATCTCCAAGTACTTTTTAAATGTGATGAGGGTTTCTGCCTCTACCACCCTTTCAGGCAGTGAGTTTCAGATCCCTATCCACTCTATCTAGGCCCCTCATAATTTTAAACACCTCAATCAAGTCTCCCCTCAGCCTCCTCTGTTCCAAAGAAAACAACCCCAGCCTATCCAATCTTTCCTCATAGCTAAAATTCTGCAGTCCTGGACACATCCTTGTAAATCTCCTCTGTACCCTCTCTAGTGCAATCACATCTTTCCTGTAATGTGGTGACCAGAACTGTACCCAGTACTCTAGCTGTGGCCTAACTAGTGTTTTATACAGTTCAAGCATAACCTCCCTGCTCTCTTATATTTTATTCCTCGGCTAATGAAGGAAAGTATCCCGTATGCCTTCTTAACCACCTTATCTACCTGTCCTGCTACCTACCTTCACTGATCTGTGGACATGCACTCCTAGGTCCCTCTGTTCCTCTACACTTCTCTATATCCTACCATGTATTGTGTCTTCCCTTGTTATCCCTCCCCAAATGCATTACCTCACACTTCTCTGGATTGAATTCCATTTGCCACATTTCTGCCTACCTGACCAGTCCATTGATATCTTCCTGCCTTCTAAAGCTTTCTTCCTCACAATCAACCACATGGCCACTTTTTGTATCATCTGCAAACTTCTAAATCATGGCCCCTATGTTGAAGTCTAAATCATTGATGTATACCACAAAAAACAAGGGACCTAGTACTGAGCCGTGTGGAATCCCACTGGAAACAGCCTTCCAGTCGCAAAAACATCATTCGACCATTACCCTTTGCTTCCTGCCACGGAGCCAATTTTGGATCCAACTTGCCACTTTCCCTTGGATCCCATGGGCTTTTACTTTTCTGACCAGTCTGCCATGTAGCCTTGCTAAAATCCATGTAGATTACATCAAACGCACTACCCTCATCAACCCTCCTTGTTACCTCCTCAAAAAATTCAATCAAGTTAGTCAGACACGACCTTCCCTTAACAAATCCGTGCTGACTATCCTTGATTTAATCCTTGCTTTTCTAAATGACAATTAATACTGCCGCTCAGAATTTTTTCCAACAATTTGCCGACCATCGAGGTTAGGCTGACTGGCCTGTAATTACTTGGTCTATCCCTTTCTCCCTTTTTGAACAATGGTGCAACGTTAGCAGTCCTCCGACACCACACCTGTAGCCAGAGAGGATTTTAAAATGATGGTCCGAACCTCTGCTATTTCCTCCCTTGCTTCTCTTAACAGCCTGGGATGCATTTCATCCGGGCCAGGTGATTTATCTACTTTCACAAGATGCTAAACCCCTTAATACTTCCTCTCTCAAAATGTTTATCTCATCTAATATTTCACACTCCTCCTCCTTAACCACAATGTCTACACCGTCCCTCTTTTTTGTGAAGACAGACGCAAAGTATTCATTAAGAACCATACCCACATCTTCCACCTCCACACAAATTTACAATTTGACAAATTTGTTGGAGTTCTTTGAAGATGTAACGAGTAGGGTGGTAAAGGGGAACCAGTAGATGTAGTTTATTTGAATTTCCAAAAGCCATTCGATAAGGTCCCACATAAAAGGTTACTGCACAAGATAAGAGCTCATGGTGTTGGGGGTAATATATCAGCATGGATAGAGGATTGGCTAACTAACAGAAAACAGAGAGTCGGGATAAATGGGTCATTTTCAGGTTGGCAAACTGTGACTAGTGCGGTGCCACAGGGATCAGTGCTGGGGCCTCAACTATTTACAATCTATGTTAATGACTTGGATGAAGGGACCAAGTGGACTGTAGCCAAATTTGCTGATGATACAAAGGTAGATGGGAAAGCAAGTTGTGAGGAGGACAGAAAGAGTTTGCAAAGGGATATAGATAGGTTAAGTGAGTGGGCAAAAATTTGGCAGATGGATTATAATGTGAGGTTATCCACTTTGGAAGGAAGAATAGAAAAGCAACATATTATTTAAATGGAGAGAGACTACAGAATGCTGCGGTACAGAAGGATCTGGGTGTCCTCATACATGGAACTCAAAAAGTTAGCATGCAGGTGCAGCAAGTAATTAGGAAGGCAAATGGAATGTTGGCCTTTATTGCAAGGGGGATGGAGTATAAAAGTAGGGAAGCCTTGCTGCAACTGTACAGGGCTTTGGTGAGACCACACCTAGAGTACTGCGTACAGTTTTGGTCTCCTTATTTAAGGAGGGATATGCTTGCATTGGAGGCAGTTCAGAGAAAGTTCACTGGGTTGAATCCTGGGATGGAAGGGTTGTCTTATGAGGAGAGGTTGAGCAGGTTGGGCCTATACTCATTGGAGTTTAGAAGAATGAGAGGTGATCTTATTGAAACATAAGATTCTGAGGGGGCTTGACAGGGTAGATGCTGAGAGGATGTTTCCCCTTGTGGGGGAGTCTAGAACTAGGGGGCATAGTTTCAGAATAAGGGGTCACCCATTTAGGACAGAGATGAGGAGGAATTTCTTCACTGAGTCGTGAATCTTTGGAATTCTCTACCCGAGAGCTGTGGAGGCTGAGTCATTGAATATATTCAAGGCTGAGATAGAGATTCTTGAACTACAGGGGAGTCAAGGGTTATGGGGAACAGGCAGAAAAGTGGAGTTGAGGCCAAGATCAGATCAGCCATGATCTTATTGAATGGTGGAGTGGGCTCGAGGGGCTGAATGGCCTACTCCTGCTCCTGTTTCTTATGTTCTTAAGTGCACACACAAGCTTCCTTTTTGATCTCTAATAGGCCCTACTCTTTCTTCAGTTATCCTCTTGCTCTTCATGTATTTATAAAACACCTTTGGGTTTTCCTTGATTTTACTTGCCAATATTTTTTTATGCCCTCTCTTTGCTTTCCTAATTTACTTTTCAATTTCCTCCCTGCATTTTCTATACTCCTCTAGGCTTTCTGCAGTATTTTGCTCTCGGTATCTGACCTAAGCTTCCCTTTTTTGCCTTATCTTGCCCTCTATGCCCCTTGACACCAGGGGGTTCTAGATTTGGGAGTCCCACCCTTTTTCTTTGTGGCAACATATTTGCTCTGGACCCTCACTATCTCCTCCTTGAATGCCTCCCACTGCTCTGACACTGATTGACCTTCAAGTAGCTGTTTCCAGTCCACTTTTGCTAAATCACATCTCAGCTTAATAAAACTGGCCTTTCCCCAATCGAGAACTTTTACACTTGGTCTATCTTTGTCCTTTTCCATAATTACACTAAATCTAACTGAATTATGATCACTACCACCAAAATGCTCTCCCACTGATACCCCTTGCACCTGCCCAGCTTCATTCCCTAAAACTAAATCCAGGACCACCCCCTCTCTTGTTGGGTTTGCTACGTACTGGCTAAAAAAGTTCTCCTGAATGTATCCTTCTTTGCTGGAGCATTCTTTGATATAAATTGTGAACAACTAACTAATACTATTACTAAATGTTTGCTCTATTGCATTTAATCCCAGTGCGAAGCTTATGCTGGTGTCCGATGCAGTAGAATATATGTTGTTGTTGCTGCCAGTTACACCAGAATGTATGGTTAGCTTAATACTACAGGAAACTTTTTTTTATCCGGCACCAACAGGCGTGGTGCCGGTTCATCAAAAATTTCGGATATCCGAAAGCTATAGTAAAAGATATGGAGAGCTGAGAGCTCCGTATAAAGCAACAAACCCTGTTGCTTAGCAACAAGTGCAGAACAATGGCCACAAGTTCCAAGCGTCTCTGTAGCTTAGCAACAGCTGCAGCCACACCCTTGCACAGCAACAGATCGAGGAAGGCAAGTACAATATGAAGTAAAACTTACCTGAGCCTACTCCTGAATTTTGCCGGTTAACCGAGATTTCCGGTTATTTAGGTGCCAGTAAATCGAAAGTTTCCTGTAATAGCTTTTAACTGAAATTTCTGTAATGGGGTGCCTAAGTTGCTAATGTTCTATGTTTCATATGTTTGTCTAAATAAAGCAGGTTGAGTTTTTCATTTAGAAGTCAAAATCACTGAGTTTCTTATTGGGTTGATGGGACAGTGTTGACTGTCAGTTGTTTTTAACATGACTTTGATTGAATGTACAGCAGTATCAGAGATGTGTCTCTTTAAATGCTTTTCAGTTTGTTGCCTATGTGATAGCGCTGCTGTATTGCACTGTTCCTCCGAACCCCACTGGGAAGTACTTAACCTCAGCCTGTTTCCATGATACAGCACGGGCCGCAAAGTGGAATTGATATAATGGTTACAGAGAAGAGAGGCGCTCAGGGACCATAGTATAAATTAGACTTGTCAACATGATTTTACAGCAGCTGGCTCAAAATATAAAGAGAAGGCAGAACTAAATATTCCAGAATATGAATGTAAAAGCGTTTAATTGTTTTATTTCTACAATTTGACTTGCATACGCTATATTTATTGACTTGGAGGGCTATTATAGGACGAACAAGATTTCCCAGGAATTCATAGAATTTGATTTAGAAAACCTGAATCCTTCCTAATGTTGCAGAGTTCTCTTGAATTTTGCTTTATTCAGGTTATGATTTTTTTGTATCAGGTACAGTATATATGGGTTGATATGCTGTGTTGGGTTTGGCTATGTGTACACTGGGCTATATCTTATTCAAGGTGTCGTCAGTATCTGTAGAGAGAACAGACAAGTTAATGTTTCAGGTATGGACCCTTCACCAGAACTTTGAGTTCTGGCCAAGAGTCCACACGTGAAATGTTAACCAGTCGTTTCTCTCCAGTTGCTGACTGACCTGCTGAGTGTTTCCAGCATTTTCTGTTTCAGACTTCCAACATCTGATGTATTTTGCATTTCACACTTAGTCAAAGGGAATGCATCATGGCGTTATATCCTCTGTGGGATGTTTGTATTGGTTTGCTTCTCATATGGGTGTGTTTGAATGAAATTTTGGTATGACTATACATGGTCCCTATTTGACATGTATTTTTATGGAAGATACCATCACATGCCTGGAATGAATATTGATCTTGATTTTGCAGTATGTTATCTTTTAAATCAGCCATCTCTTTGACTCCTGTCACACACATTTTAGCATGCTCAGTGTCCCAGCCTTTTCTACTACATTGTTTATTAATCTTGGATTCAAAATTAGTTTCTGGAAGATTATTGCAATGTAAGATTGAACATTTTGAGCACTGTTTTCTCCCACTTCACAACATTGTAAATCAGTTGGTCTACCTTTCCATTAAAATCACTACGTGCCTTGTGACCATATCAGTGTCCAACCACTGTTGTGAAGTTTTCAGTGGCCTTCTGCCATGTTAAGCCCTCGTAGAATAAAACTGATCTGTTGTCTGACTGATCAATGAACTGACTGAGTGAGTCTTTAAAAAATCAGTGTGTGGGATAATCAAGGCGCACAGAGTATTACTAACAACAAAAGCGACAAATGAATTGGTTCAAATGCATTGCTTTACTATTGCTGTTTTTTTGGTAATCAGTAACCCCTGCTATGTATCCTCCAAGTATTTTATATAGGATTGGTGAGTCTGCGTAGACAGTTTTATTGCTGCAACTGGGACATGAGTGTGTAGGTGTGTATCTAATTTATGTGTATTCTAATGATGGCTGGTGGAGAAACCGAGTTGGATTACTACTGTTGCCCTTGGAAAAACAGCACAAGATTGAAGAAAGATACCTGTGATATACCTATCAATTCATCCAATGAAAAGCGACGAGTTAAGAAAGTAACTATAGGTTTTTATTGGCTAAATAACAGAGCCCACCCTCGTGGGTGATCGGATCCAACAAGGAGGAATACCAGCCAGTCGACCACCTTTATACCTGGGCAGGTAGGTGGAGCCATGGGCGGAGTCAGCAGTGGTCAGCCCAGGTATAACTGTGTGACAAGAGGCGACCTCATATAGTGATACAACAGTGTGAACAGTGATAACCATAGAGTAACGATATAACAGTGATAACTATAGTGTAACGATAGTGAACGATAAAAGTGGTTTACCACATTCACCCCTTGTTTAGATTTGAGTCCGGCGGGGTGAATTGTACTACCAGTTCTGGTATGTCAGTCTGTCCGGAGGCCTCGTAAGCCTTTCTGATCGTCGCAGCGGCGGTGTTGCGTTATCCGGTGTTAATGCTGGTGTCTGCGTGGTCGGCGAAGGCTCGTGGGGTTCCGGCATGCCGTCTACCTGGGTTGGAATTGGGGGGGTGAAGGTGGTGTCTCCGGAGTGCCCGAGGGTGCGAGGTCTCGTAAGGAGACTGTGTCCTCCCGCCCGTCTGGGTATGCCACATAGGCGTACTGGGGGTTGGCGGGCAGGAGGTCCACCCTCTCGACCAGGGGGTCCGTTTTATGGGCCCTCACGTGCTTTCGCAGCAAGACTGGCCCCGGAGAGGTCAGCCAGGTTGGTAGAGTGGTTCCCGTAGTCGACTTCCTGGGGAAAACAAACATTCGTTCATGGGGGGTGGCGTTAATGGCAGTGCAAAGTAGTGACCGGATGGAATGCAGCGCTGCCGGGAGGACTTCCTGCCAGCGGGAGGTTGGGAGGCCCTTAGACTTTAAGGCTAAGAGGACGGCCTTCCATACCGTCGCGTTCTCTCTTTCCACCTGGCCGTTCCCTCGGGGGTTGTAGCTGGTGGTCCTGCTTGCTGCAATACCTCTCGCTAGTAGGAACTGACGGAGTTCCTCGCTCATGAAGGAGGAGCCCCGGTCACTATGTATATAGTTTGGGAACCCGAACAAGGCGAAGAGGTCGTTCAGGCATTTAATGACCGTGGTACTGGTCATGTCTGGGCAGGGGAAGGCAAAAGGGAAACGGGAGTACTCATCAACGATGTTGAGGAAGTACACATTACGGTCAGAGGACGGGAGGGGCCCCTTAAAGTCGATGCTCAGGCGCTCAAAGGGGCGGGTGGCCTTGATCAGGCTTGCTCTGTCCGGCCTAAAGAAGTGCGGTTTGCACTCGGCACAGGTCTGGCAGTTCCTGGTCATGGTCCTGACCTCCTCGATGGAGTAGGGCAGGTTGCGGGCCTTAATGAAGTGGTAAAGTCTGGTGACCCCGGGGTGGCAGAGGTCGTTGTGGAGGGTCTGAAGTCTATCACTTTGCGTGCTGGCGCATGTAATTCGTGACAGAGCATCAGGTGGTTCGTTCAGCTTACCTGGCCGGTACAAGATATCATAATCATAGGTGGAGAGCTCGATTCTCCACCTCAAGATCTTGTCATTCTTGATTTTGCCCCTCAGCTTGTTATTAAACATAAAAGCGACCGAACGCTGGTCGGTGAGGAGGGTAAATCGTTTGCCTGCCAGGTAATGCCTCCAGCGTCGTACCGCCTCCACAATCGCCTGGGCCTCCTTCTCAACCGACGAGTGTCGGATCTCAGGGCCCTGTAGGGTCCTTGAGAAGAAGGCCACTGGTCTCCCCTCCTGGTTAAGGGTAGCGGCTCGGGCGAAGTCGGATGCATCGCTCTCCACTTGGAAGGGGATGGACTCATCCACTGCGTGCATTGTGGCCTTGGCAATGTCTCCCTTAATGAGGGAGAAGGCTGCGCACGCTTCCTCCGTAAGGGGGAAGGATGTGGACTTCATGAGGGGTCTGGCTTTGTCTGCATAATTGGGCACCCATTGGGCATAGTAGGCGAAGAGCCCCAGGGTTCTCTTCAGAGCCTTTGGACAGTGGGGGAGGGGTAGCTCCATGAGGGGACGCATTCTTTCGGGGTCGGGGCCGATGACTCCGTTCTCTACTACACAGCCGAGGATGGCAAGGCGCGAGGTGTTAAACACAAATTTCTCCTTATTGTAGGTGAGGTTCAGCCGTTGGGCCATACGGAGGAATCTCTCCAGATTAACGTCATGGTCCTGCCGGTCGCGGCCGCAGATGGTGACGTTATCTAGGTAGGGGAACGTGGCGTGCAGCCCGTTCTGGTCAACCATCCGGTCCATCTCCCTTTGGAAGACTGAAACCCCGTTGATGACGCCGAAGGGAACCCTAAGGAAGTGGTAGAGGCGGCCATTCGCCTCGAAGGCGGTATACTGGCGGTCCTCAGGGCGGATAGGGAGTTGGTGGTAGGCCGACTTAAGGTCGATGGTAGAGAATACTCGGTATTGTGCGATCTGATTGACTATATCAGATATGCGGGGAAGGGGGTATGCATCCAGCTGGGTGTACCTGTTTATGGTCTGGCTGTAGTCGATGACCAGGCGGTTTTTATTGCCGGTCTTAACGACCACGACCTGGGCACGCCAGGGGCTGGTGCTCCCTTCGATGATGCCCTCCTTCAGGAGACGCTGCACCTCAGAGCTAATGAAAGCTCTGTCCCCGGCGCTGTACCGCCTGCTCTTGGTAGCGACGGGTTTGCAGTCGGGGGTGAGGTTCGCGAACGGAAGGTGGCGGGACCTTGAGGGTGGATAGGCCGCAGGTGTTACGCGGTGGGCGGTTTAAAATCTGCTGGTTGTCGACTGTGAGTGGGGGGAGGGGTCCGCCGTATGCTAGCGTGACGCTTTGGAGGTGGGATTGGAAGTCTAGCCCTAGTAGGACGGCAGCGCATAGCTGGGGCAGGACGAGGAGTTTAAAATTTTTATACTCCGTACCCTTAACCGACAGGGTCACAACACAGTAGCCGCTGATGTCTGTGGCGTGGGACCTCGATGCCATCGAGATCCGGTTGCGCGTTGGCTGGACAGGGAGGGAGTAGTGGCTCACCGTGTCTGGGTGGATGAAACTCTCCGTGCTTCCGCTGTCGAACAGGCAGGTCGTGGCGTGGCTGTTTACTTTGATGTCCATCATGGACTTGGACAGGTGATGCGGGCGGGCTTGGTCCAGTGTGACGGAGGCTAGTGTATAGCTGAGCGAGTTGCTGTAGTCTGCGGGTGAGGCGGTAGTCGGGTCTAGAGGCACGGTGGCGGTCGAGCGTGGTGGGTAAAATGGCGTCTCCCACGAGGTTGGACAAAATGGCGGAGAAGATGCCTGCCCCCGTAACTCACATGAGGCACTGCTGGTGTCGGTTGCCTGGATCAAAGATGGCCGCCCCCATGACTCACGCGGGGATGCTGGCCTCTGTTGCCTTGATGGAAGATGGCCGCCCCCACAGCTCGCATGAGGCACTGCTGGCCTCTGTTGATCCCCCTCTGCAGGCCTTTGCGAAGTGGCCTTTCTTCAAGCAGGTCGCGTTTTTGGCAGGGCAGCGCGACCTCGGGTGTTTCGCCTGGCCGCAGAAGAAGCAGCCGGCGGCCCGATCGCGGGGGTCCGATGTCGGAGCCGGTACCGGGGGTGGCGGTCTCGATCGGGTCCGGGACGCCGACGCTGAGGTAGGTCCCAGGGGGGTTGCTGCGGGGGGTATTGCGGTCGGGGTTGGTCCCAAGTCCCAGGGTCGCGAGTTACAGTACCTTGAGTATGCCTCGAGGTCCCGATGGGCCACTTCTAGAGAGCGAGCGAGGGCTGCAGCTTTGTCCAGGTCGAGGTCCTTTGCTTCCAGTAGTCTTTGCTGTGAGTAGTCGGACCGCAGGCCTTTCACGAAGGCATCGCGGACATTGTCTTCAGTATTTTCTGCCGCCGTTACCGCTTTAAAGTTACAGTCTCTGCCGAGTGCTTGTAGCACCCGTAAAAATTCATCCACGGGCTCTCCTGGCTGTTGCGGGCGGGATCTTAGGAGGTGTCTGGCATACATGGAATTTACCGGGCTCTGGTACTGTCTTTTCAGCCGGTTGATGGCGTCCTCGTATGTTTTAAGGTCCCGGATGAGTGCGAATACTTTAGGGCTCACTTGGGCGGTCAGAACTCTTAGCTTGGATCTCTGAGGCACGCCGGATTCTCCCAGGTAGGACTCGAAACAGCTCAGCCAGTGTTCGAAGTCGAGGGCTGAGTTTGCAGCCTGTGGGTTTAGATCCAGGTACGGTGGTCTGAGGGCTCGCAGCCAAGCTGGCTGCTGTGGCTGTTGTAGCTCGGCGTCTGGCTGGTTGCTTTGCTGCTCGCTTTGCTGCTCAGGGAACGACATTTTAAAATTTAGCCAATAAAATTGATATACCTATCAATTCATCCAATGAAAAGCGACGAGTTAAGAAAGTAACTATAGGTTTTTATTGGCTAAATAACAGAGCCCACCCTCGTGGGTGATCGGATCCAACAAGGAGGAATACCAGCCAGTCGACCACCTTTATACCTGGGCAGGTAGGTGGAGCCATGGGCGGAGTCAGCAGTGGTCAGCCCAGGTATAACAGTGTGACAAGAGGCGACCTCATATAGTGATACAACAGTGTGAACAGTGATAACCATAGAGTAACGATATAACAGTGATAACTATAGTGTAATGATAGTGAACGATAAAAGTGGTTTACCACAACCTGCATCGGTGATTCTCAAGCTTTTTTTAGGCCATGCCTCGGCTTCTTCCATCCCACTAGCTTTGGATGGGGCCACACTCTCCTAGTAAAGGTTATTTATTCAGGATTCCTCCCCCTCTGCAATGGCAATTTAAATTCATGTGGCATGCTAAGATTTCTTGTATGCGAGTGTGAAGCACACCTTAACACACACAAGTTATCTGAATGGTGAACTTGTACTTGCTATGCTCCAGCCCAGGCTTTCAAGGACCAGGAAAGATTCAAAGCTATCGACCACTTCCATTCCCACTGTGCATGTGCCAACAGAGACATGGCACAGTTTGGCACTTGGCAGAATGTGCATGCAACATGCAGAGACATCCAAGTAAACACTGCCTTGGCTATTGTGACTGGCATAGATAGGAGTGGTATTTAGTTTTAGTTGTGGTTTCACTAGTACACACTTTTTGTAATTTTTATGGTTGTTTTTCTTTTGTTGTCCTCTCACTGTTCCCCATATGGACAGAACTGGATGCACTTTGAGCGTCCCACCAGTGGGATGTGTAAAACATTTTCAGAATTGTTGGTCTAGGGAGTAATGACCAGTTCCAATCTTAAAAAGTGGAGATTAGGGAACGCACCTGATGCTAAAAGTAGCATGCTTAAACTAACCTGTCGGTGCATCTGACTGCAAGTCTGTTATCACATGTGCAACATAAAGTTTCTGTGCCTGGGGACTGGAGCATTTCCCTGAGGTGAATCTGGGAGCCAGGCAGTATGTATATGGTTTTTAATTTTTTGTTCCGAGCTTCAGCTGGGATTAATGTTTTGTCCAAGGGATCCTTGTCATTGTGCATTAGAGTACTGAGTTGTTGCTAGGTCTTAAATGCTACGATTTTTCAAAAATATACCGCTTTACATGTTCAAGGCCTTGATGTTTGTTTAATTTATTATTTTTCTGTGGCAAAGATGGTGTGTGGAAATGATCATGTGTAGGGGGATTTATATCATGCTGTCCATTCACAGTGGAGCACTGATTGTCTATCCACCACTGTACTTTACTTTTTATTCCATGACTCTTCACTCTGAATATTAATCCCCCTGTCTAAGAATCAGCAGACTTGCGATCAAGCGAGCGACCATCACGGTCTGTATTGCTCAGCATAGTGCATTTCATGTGGAGGATTTTTGACAAATGTGGAAACCCTTATTACAGTTCTGATGAAAGGTCAACACTGAAATGTTAATTTACCTTTTCTCTCCACAGATACTGATGGACCTGCGGTGTTTCCAGAATTTTCTGTGTTTTCCTTTTGTTGATTATTGTTTAATTCACTCCCACTTATCTCCAGAATGCTTACCTTAAAGTTTGTTTCCTCTCTATGATGAATGGACACGGAACATTATTCCTCCTCCACTTCTCTGCAGCTTTTTACACGTTCAATCCCAGCATCCCCCTCCTACGCCTCATACTCTTTGTCTGACATTCAGTCTTGAATAAGCTGCAATTTCCTCTAGCTAAACATTGGGTGATGGGTGAGCAGAACAGGATATATAAACATTGGGAAGTCCGAAACCATTGTCTTCAGTGCAGACCATAAACTCCATTCTATCCCCCCTACTTGGCCACGTGTGTCAGGCTGAACCAGGCACCCTCGGTGTCTTATTCAACCCTGAGCTCAGCTTCCAACCCTATATCCTTTCCATCACAAAGACTCCCTACTTCCACCTTCGTGTCATCGCCTACCTCTGTCCCAACCTTAGCCAGTGTGCTGCTGAAAGCCTCATTCATTCCTTTGTCACCTCCAGATTCATCTATTCTAATGCTTTCCTTGCAGGCCTCCCATCCTGCACCCTCCTTATAAGCTTCAGCTCGTACAAAACTTTGCTCTTTGTGTCATGTCCTGTTTACCTGTCGCCCATCACCCGCCCCACCACCCCACAGTGCCTCAGATTTCAAATTCTCATTCTTGTGTTTAAATCCTTTCATGGCCTTGCAACCCCCACATTTGTAACTTTCTCCAGCGATACAATTGCCTGAACACACTCAGTTCCTCTCTGGTCTATTGTGCATTCCTTTACTCATTTGTTCCACATTGAAGCTGTGCTTTCAGCCGTCTAAGCTTTACGCTATGGAATTCCTTCCCTAAACTCCTCCACCTCTCCACCTTTTATAAAAAATAAAAAAAAGTTTCTGACCAAATTTTTGGTCTCCACTCCTACTATTTCCTTCTTTGGCTTAGCGCCCATTTTTTCCTCGAGCCATTGAGGTGCCTTAGGCCATTGCCAACATTAAAGGTGCTATGTAAAGGTGCATGTTGTCTTTATTTTAATTGGCTGTGCCATAGGGAAGCCTCAGTTCTTTGTATGCTCCAGTGCTGTTCCCATCTTCTTCAGTCAGAGATAATACATTACCCATTGACCCACTTTTTCCTTTGATAACCAGGCATACAGAGTTTGCAAGAGTCTGAGCTGTGACCAGAAGAGTAGGTGTAATCACTGTGAAATGGATCTTTGGTTAGATTTAAGAGCACAGATGGGCTAAGGCTCTCTGGCTTCATACTGTCAGTGCTGCCGCCGATCGGCCTGTCAAGATTAATTGAAGGTCTGCGTTTCACAGTACTCAAATGGGAGTGCTCTCTATTAACCGCTTGATGAATCTCTTACCTAATGCTCTAAAATATGTACAGTATTAGTGATCATTATTTTGGTGGAATATGATTAAAAAGGACAGATGGTTAATTGGAGAGACTGTTTTTGTCGTGAGTGATTTCAGCCAAGATGTGTTCTTCAGTTCAACTCTACAAGCTTCATATAAAATGCAAGATCACTGAAGAGAGACAACCAATGTTCCCTTTTAAGCTGCGCATTCACGCAGCGGTCTGGAGGCCCCGCGCAGGCCGCTCACTGGCTTTACAAAGGAAATAACCGTGCATGCGTGAAAAATTGAATGGGCTGCGCAGCCAGTTAAAGGGCCTGCTCACGCACCAAAAAATTACAGGCAACATTGGAAACAACCCCATCCAAGTGGAGACTACTACTTTTACCAACATGCTTCCAATGCTATCGAATTCTTCTACTAATTCCATTGCCTAATTTCAGTTTTCAATAGATTAACAGTATGTAAACAAATTTGATGGGCTTTTCTATTTGAATATTAATTTTATTTTGCTTTGTTTCAGTTGCAGATAATGGGTTGACTTGGGGTGGGAAATTTGTCTTTTATTCAACAACTTGCATTTATGCAGCACCTTTAACATAATAAAACGTCCCAAGGCACTTCACAGGATCGTTGTCCAACACAAATTGGACACCAAGCCACATAGGACAGGTGACCAAAAGCTTGGTCAAAGAGGTAGGTTTTAAGGAGCGTGTTAAAGGAGAGTGAGGTGGAAAGGTTTAGGGTGGGAATTCCAGAGCTTGAGGTCGAGGCAACTGAAGACACATCCACCAGTGGTGGGACGAAGGAAATAGAGGATGCGCTGGAGGCCAGAATTAGAGGAGCACAGAGATCTCAGAGGGTGGTAGGGCTGAAGGAGATTACAGAGAAAGGGAGGGGCGAGGCCATGGAGGGATTTGAACACAAGGATGAGAATTTTAAATTTGTGGCGTTGCCAGACCAGGAGCCAATATAGGTCAGTGAGCAAACGGGTGATGGGTGAACGAGGACTTGTTGCAAGTTAGGATACAAGCAGCAGAGTTTTGGAGGAGCCCAAGATGAACCTACCAGATTTAAATTATAAACTTTGACCAGCTTTTCAATGTCTGTCCAGCAAAGCTGCAAAAGCTATTAGCATTCTGAGTTGGTGTTTGAGTAGAACCTGGTTGTGTGCTCTTCTGATAGCCACTTATTAGAAATGACATTGCTGGGACCCGTACAGTGAGAAGTTATGTAATAGTCTCTCACTGATGAGCCAGCATAGCAAACAAACCTCAGGCAGCTATTTGCAAACAGAAAAATAGGGCATCCCAGCTCTGCAACATAACAGATGTACAGTTGCAATGAGAAGTAATTGCTTTGTACTTCTGCACAGCAAGCAGGGCATATTGCTGCTGTCTCACAAATGAGCCTTGTATGCAAGGTCCCTCTGCCAGTCGAGCACAATTGTTGTGCTGTTTATTAAGTTTGGTGTAACCTCCAGATTTATGCTTGTGATGTGTATTCTACTTAGTGATTGAAATTTGTTCTGAGGATGATATTGTACTTTTGATGGGTTCATGTTATTCACGTTTTAAGTTAATTAAAGACAGAAATAACACTATGCATAACTGTATCATACAAGCATTTTATGTTCCAAAGTGCAAAGACTGCATATATAACAAATTACTATCTAAGGAAATCTGAAATGGGTGGGTGCAAGATCCTTGCGAAAGGATCCATGATTGTTGAAATCGGCCATGATTGAAGATCAGACCTGCCAGAGAAGGCTCCTTTGGTGATTTTTGAGGTGAATTCATGCAATGCTGTTTTAAGGTGGCATTACCAGGAAATTGGGACCAGATGATTTTTACTTTTTTTCCCCACTCCTTCCTTCCCCACTACTTCCCTAGACGTAATCACAAGATAATTAACAAATGACAAAGACCATTCAGCCCATCTTAGTTCATCCATCTAGGAAGATCCTACACTCCCACCATTGCAGCATCTAATTGTTTCTTAAATGCTACCCAGTGTTGTCGCCTCCGCTGCTCTCCATGTTTCTTTCTTGTCCCTCACCAATCCCAGCAAAACTGTTTATTTATCCTTCTAATACTGAATGAATCTCCTTAATTTTGTTTTAAAGTAATCTACTGGGATTGCAAAATATAATTTAGTAGCATCAACCGCTACTGAAAGGATGAGAGAAGAATGGCACTCTTCATTTTTAATCGTAGTTTTGGATTCTTTAGGTTAATTGTGCTTTTAGCTTCTTCCAGTGTTAAAATTAGGACAGGAAATCCTTCAGGTACTTTTTCAAATGCATATTAGATTCCTTATTTTCCTCGCAAAACCTTTGGTCACTTTTCCTATATACTCGTTCTGATGATTTATAACCATGAGGAATAGAATGCTTGTCAAAGGTGGTTATGTTGTGGCTCTTTAGAGTCTTGGTCAGGCACTCTCTTTTGGAGCACCGTGTGCACCTGGTTAAATAATCTTTGGATATTGTTGCCCTTGAGAGGCACATGGCAAAGATGATTCCAGGTGGGCTTCTTTTTCTTTGGTTAAGAGTCTTTGAAGTGACTTAAATTAAGTTTTTATTATTGTGAAGGAAGTTGATCCAAGCAAATACTACACTACCGCGAGAGGTTCATTTATACTATGGGACACCAGTTTAAAAATTAGAAAGTCATAAATATTAAAGAAAGTCAGGTGCAAGTTTTTTATGCAAAGGCTCTTCGAGTTATGGAATATATTAGTGGAGGCTGTTGAAGTGGAATTCAAAGCAAATCGGATGTACTTCTGGAAGGGATTGAAGAATATGGTGCAACGGCAAGTAAGCCAGCTTGATTTGTGTACTGCCATAGATCTGAAACATATTTAAGAATTTGAGAATATTTTTCAATCACATCACTGTTGAGCATGACCCCTGTGAGTTTAGGGTAGACTTCAACATAAAGGTCATTAAAAAAAAAAAGCATTTATTATAACTCAAGTTTTGATCTCTTTCATTGTGTTAATTGAAATGGCTCAAATCTCTAGTTTTCAATGAGGTAATTATTACTGATGCAAGAATGTGCTGTTTCCAAGGTGCAGGTGACATTTTTGAAGCTCACCTGAACAGCACATCCATCTCACAGATCTAAGACACTTCAATCAGCAATGATGGATTTCTACCCAGCAGTTTCCAAGTGCATGGACCTGTATACTGCTGACAGTTAATAACATTTCAACATACTTCTTCTGATGATGTCTCTTCCCAGTGGAACTGAAGGTCACTGTCTTCATTAGACTTCAAAATAAATGCACAGGACATTCTTGTCCTAGCATCTGTCCTAACTGTTCCTTGTCCTTTCAGCTGCATGGTCATATTACTGGACTGAAAGGCAGTGCTTTATGTTCAGCTAAATTGTGTCTTGTACTGATGTATCTTGTTCTTGATATCATATATTCTTAAGATCCCAACTGCATAGTGTTTCATGTCCTCCTTACATGCTGTATGATTCTATTTGACCCATTGTGCCTGTGCCATGTCTGCAAGAACTACCCACTCAGTGCTATTCCCTTGGTCTATCTCCATAATCTTGCAATTTTTTTATTTTTCATATATTTAACCACTTTCCTTTTAGAAGCCACTGTGGATTCTGCTTCCACCACCGATTATGTTGGGGCATTTCATGTCCTAACAACCTTCAGTGTAAAAAAAATTCTAATCTCCTAAATATCTCCTTAGTCTAAATAAAGGTGATGCATTTCAATATGAAGCAATTGAACAAATTCTAACGTGACAGTAAGACCCAAATCACCTAAAGAACTGGACAATACTGGATGCTCTAGGCATGTTGCTGAGTCCAGCTGATGAATCCTAAAATTTTATCTTTGAAATTCAACAATAATTGATTTAAGCAGTGATCACTTTTTATTCAAAATAGTTAATTTATCCAAGAAAGAAAGACTTGCATTTCATACAGCATCTTTCACAACCGCAGGACACCCCAAAGCGCTTCACAGCCAATGAAGTACTTTTGAAGTGTGGTCATTGTTGTCATGTAGGAAACGCGGTGGCCAATTTGCACACAGCAAGCTCCCACAAACAGCAATGTGATAATGACCAGATAATCTGTTGATTGAGGGATAAATATTGGCCAGGACACCGAAGATAACAGCCCTGCTCTTCTTCGAAATAGTGCCATGGGATCTTTTATGTCCACCTAAGAGGTCTTGGTTTAACACCGCATCTGAAAGACAGCACCTCCGACAGTGCAACACTTCCTCAGTACAGGAGTGACGGCCTAGATTTTGTGCTCAAGTCTCTTGCGTGGGACTTGAACCCACAACCTTCTAACTCAGAGGTGAGAGTGCTACCAACTGCGCCTCAGCTGTCACATAAAATGTCAGTTGAGTACATTCTTGTTACGTCTTTGGTAACTTAGCTGGCCATTTTACCAATTGCTGTATTTGTGCACAAAGAGCCATTCCTTCGAGCTACTTGTCGAAGTACTGACACATCATTTGTAACCACCTTGAGAGATAATTTAGTTGATCTGTAGATGTTTAGTGTACTTTTTCAACATTCCTCTTTTTATGCAATACAACACCGGAGGGAACCTGATGAAATCCAAGTAAGTGCAATTCATTTAAACTTGCAGGTGTAGCTTGAAATATTTGTCAGTGGTTAACTCTTTTGAACTGAGTCGTAAAAGGATTGGGCTGAGTGCCTGAAGGTTTCAATCTTTGTGGTGGTCTAGAATTGCAACAAATAGTGAACATATAACTATCAGATCTTTATTTTTGTTTACTATTAGATTTGAGTATTACAAACCTAACTGTAGGACAGGAACATAGAGAGTGTGAATGGGGGTGGGGAAGTGAATGGGGGCGGGAAGCAACTGTGCTAGTTTGAAACTTGAGTTTGTTATGTTCTGAGCACAATTTGATTCTTGACGGTGCTGACGTGATGGAGTGTTATTCTTAGCTTGTGTACTGGACAATTAAATGTTGTAATAGATTGTATTTTTAGCTTTCTTGATTGATATTAGGCTGCTACCAACAGTATCAGAAATGTGATTCTGAGGGCACAGGACATCATACTGGGGTGCTAGAAAACACAGCAACCAAATACCAAACGCAGATTGGGTGACCGCTTTGCGGAACACCTCCGTTCAGTCCGTAAGGGTGACCCCGAGCTTCCGGTCACCTGTCATTTTAATTCGCCGCTCCATTCCCACTCTAATAATAATAATAATAAATAATTCAACTTTATTGTCATTGTACAATGCACAACGAAATGTGATCTTGCAAGCTCCCATGAGTCCAGTACAAATAACATTAACATTAAACGTAAATAGCACCGTCCTGGGAGAAGCAAAGCAGCTGCGTCTGTGCGCGCCGCCATTCCATTTCCACCATTCCTCCTGTCCGACAATCTTCAGCCCAACGCCCGGGCCTGCTCACCAGCCGCCCCTCCCGGGGCTCCTTCCGTGACCTTCTCACCAACCGCCCCTCCTCGGGGCTCCTTCCGTGACCTTCTGCACCTGGTCTTCCCTGATGGTCACCCCTCCAGGTACTAACCAGGCCTGGCTCTGCTTAGCTTCCAAGCCGTGCCAGTGACCCTGTCCCTAGTCCCAGGAACAAGGACCTCACCGTCCTTGGCCTCTTGTATTGTTCCACGGAAGCTCAAAGTAAACTCGAGGAACAGCAACTCATCTTCCGACTAGGCACTTTGCAGCCTTCTGGACTCAATATTGAGTTCAACAATTTCAGATCATAACCTCGGCCCCTATTACTTTTTTACTTATTATTTTTTCCACCCTTTTGTTTTGGGTCCTCCTCCCCCCCCCCGCCTCCTTTCCTTTTGTTTCTCTCTCTCACCGGGCAGCTGTCTCTTACCTGCCAGTACACTTCACACCTAATCTCAGCTGCCGTTTGTCTCCACGGGCCTATTACCATCTCGTCTGGCTTCGAATACCTTTTATTGTCTCTTTTGTTCGATCGCAGCCTTGCCTTCGATCTATTTCATTTTCTTTCCAGTTTTGAAGAAGGGTTTCGACCCGAAATGTCAACTCAAATTTCTCTCCACGGATGTTGCCTGACCTGCTGAGTTTTTCCAGCATTTTCTGTTGTTATTTCGGATTTCCAGCATCTGCAGTATTTTGCTATCGTACATGCTGTGACAATCCTGTTTTAGTTAATGATTATATCTGTACTGTACTTGGATTTTCAGTCTAAAGAATGGTTTTCTGAGTAGTGCTTTTTGAGAACTCCTTAGGTAGTGATGTGATACAGAATAGTGAGCTGCAGTTACAGTAGTTCCTGTAGTTCTACAGTAAATCAGGTGGTCTGTCTTCAATACCCATTAATTTATGGTGCACTTGCTGGTAGCTGAGTGTAAATGTACACGGCCCAGTACAAACTTGAGCCGTGCAGGCCAGGAAGGTCCAAGAATTCACCCCACTTTGTGTGCTTAGTTGGCTTTGCAGCGTCAGCTAGGAGAGAGGAAAAATAAGGTAGGATCCCCGATTCGCACCACTGTCCAGTGCTCTTATGTGAGGATAGGACAGCTCGAGTACAATAGCTTGCTGACACTTGCTGTCC
The DNA here is from genome assembly GCF_052327205.1 of Somniosus microcephalus. Classification (NCBI taxonomy): domain Eukaryota; kingdom Metazoa; phylum Chordata; class Chondrichthyes; order Squaliformes; family Somniosidae; genus Somniosus; species Somniosus microcephalus. Next base: position 180,254,589 of record NC_140990.1, read on the forward strand.
AGACTTGCACCTAAAGAGTGGCTACTTGGATGCAGAACCAGAGAGAGGTTAGTGCACATGGAGATCTAGCCTGGCATGGAGCAATGCCTTCAGGAGAGAAGTTGGGTACTGCTTCAGTCTGTTTACATTAAAGGATAAGAACCTGTCCTTTACAGGTCTTACTCCTAGAGTTACATTTCCCTCCCAGGTTTTGGCATTTTTTATCTGATTTATAATTGATCATTTTAATTTTCTTATTAACCAGTAAATCATGTTCCTTCCACTCTCCCACCCAAGCTGTAAAGCCAGATGAATTTAGTCCATTCATGATGCTATTTTAAAGAGAAGGGGGATTTGACTGTAGTGCAATATTTGGTGCACTTGAAAAATCCTATGTAGTAAATTGTCATCTGACCTAAAAATGTGCTGGTTTTCCATCAGGATGATAAAGCTTTATATTTTAAGTCAGTCAGGGGTGTTTCAATGTTAACTGTATAGTGTATTTTACACTAAGACCTAGGCATTTGTCTGACCCCCATCTGACCACCTCAGTTAAAGCTTTACTAAAATTAATTTGAAATATACTTGCTTGGGTCAGCATTTTCTTCTTAGAAATAGGCTGCTTCTCTCTTTCTATCCCCTGGTGAACTGGTGTTCTGTGAAACTGAACAAAACCTTCCCTCTGTATAGTTTGAGGGAATGTAATGTGGTTTGGGAAAGCTATTCATCATCTGAATTTTGAACCCCCTACACTGCTGAACGTTTATTTTTAGTTTCTCATAAGTTAAGTTGGAGTTTGGGCAGTTTTTCCTATTGATGCTGATGAAAGCTATAACTAACACTTTTTGAGGCTTATCGACAACAATTTGCATATAACAAAAGAAAACATCCCAGGGCACTTTGCAGATGTGTAATCAGACACATGTGTACCCATAGCAAGTATTGGTATGGGTATTCCTTATTCCACTTTTATAAGCTGTTAAAATGCTTTAATAAATTATGGACTAGGTTGTCATCATTCAAAGAGCTTAAAAAGTTCTCCCAGGCCAACAAACTTATCCAGGGTAAAGGGTGCAGGCTTTTTATTGGTTACCATGGTCCTTTCTGTCTGCAGCATGCCAAAACATCTGGATCCAGGAAGGGTTGGGACTGTCAACTGGCACCAGATGGCAAAGAACTGCTGGCAGTCCAGAAGAGATCAGTCATGCCCAGATTGATATCTGTTGCAGTAACTCCAGAATGAACTGCTGTGAATTTTTTTCAAATGTGATGGATTTCATCCCTCTGATGATCACACTTGAAAATCTCTTGACCATTTGAAAGATCCAGAAGATACGTAGGAGGTCTCCAACTGCTGCGTGTCCACTCCAACAAACCTGAGGTTCCACGAGTACAGTTGGGTTGGTGTATAGTTAGCCCTCCTGGCAACAGCCCGTTGTGCAAACTGTATGACAGTCATGGTTTTGTTCTACCACTAGCAATGTTGTGGTCAATTGTAAACTTCAGTTACACCCCTCTTTTTTAATTTTTGCATGAGGTAATGTAAGACTAAGGTGCTTCAACCCATTGGTGCCTGGAAACATGGAAAAGACTTCTGGAAAAGGGTACCAGAGGGAAAATTGGGTTTTCCATAGTCTGATGCATGCTGCACCAATTCTGGTGAAGCATTTGAACTTTTTACTTAATGGGCAGAATTTCAGGTGATGTCACTTTCTAGGAGAGAGTTCAACAAGCAGGAAAATATTTATGCTCAAAATGTTGAAATGTAGCTGTTGTAATCCTCACTTAAATTTGGAGGTCTGGACTCAGTGCGGATAATCTTTGTTTATCTCCTTGCTTGTTAATCTTGCAACTGTATTGTTAGTCCTCTACCTGGTGGATTTTGAAATGGAAAAAGCTATTCTTCCCAAGGTCACAGGGCTGGCTTTGGATTTTACCAGTAAGAATTATTTTCTTTGTAGCTTGACAGAGGCCTACAATATTCCATCACTGGGCAGATGCAGGCTTTATAATACGCTGAAATTGCTGATGGTATCAAATGTGGCAAAGCTTTCTTGAGGATTCCTATTCTAGCCCCAGCTTTTTTAGCCATTTTCTTGTATTTTCCTCAAACACCTGAAATTCGATAACTAAAGGATTTGCAACCCTTCAGTAGATATGATTGGCAGCATCACGTCAGTCTTTCTCAAGGTTTTTTCCCCCTCAGCACTGAGCATAAAGCCTCATTCGACTGTCGACTGACCAGTTTCACCTCCATTTGCTTGCAGTGGTTTAGCCACTGCTGTCTTTCCAATGGAAAGTTAACACCATCCTCAGAGGTGGTGTGTATTTTGGAGTACCAGCTCACTGTAATGCAGGTCCAAATTCCCACATACCATTGAGTTCTCAGTCACATTATTGCAGAGAAGGCAAATTCAGAGGGGCGGTCACTTCCAAATCACAATTACACACCTCCTGACAGCTAGCTCATAGAAACATAGAAGATAGGAGTAGGCCATTTGGCCCCTCGAACCCGCTCCGCCATTTAATGAGATCATGGCTGATCATCCAAATTCAGTACCCTGTCCCTGCTTTCTCCCCATATCCCTTGATCCCTTTAGCCTCAAGAAATATATCCAACTCCTTCTTGAATATATTTAATGAATTGGCCTCAACTGCCCTGTGTGGCAGAGAATTCCACAGGTTCACCACTCTCTGGGTGAAGAAATTCCTCCTCATCTCAGTCCTAAATGGCTTACCCCTTATCCTTAGACTGTGACCCCTGGTTCTGGACTCCCCCACCATCGGGAACATCCTTCCTGCATCTAGTCTGTCTAGTCCTGTTAGAATTTTATACGTTTCAATGAGATCCCCTCTCATTCTTCTAAACTCTAGCGAATATAAGCCTAATCGACCCAATCTCTCCTCATACGTCATTCCTGCCACCCCAGGTATCAGTCTGGTGAATTTTCGTTGCACTCTCTCCATGGCAAGAACATCCTTCCTCGGATAAGGCGACCAAAACTGCACACAATACTCAAGGTGTGGTCTCACCAAGGCCCTGTACAACTGCAGCAAGACATCCTTGCTCCTGTACTCGAATCCTCTCGCTATGAAGGCCAACATACCATTTGCCTTCTTAACCACCTGCATGCTTACCTTCAGCGACTGGTGGACAAGGACACTCAGGTCTCGTTGCACTTCCCCTTTTCCCAATCTATTGCCGTTCAGGTAATAATCTGTCTTCCTGTTTTTGCCACCGAAGTGGATAACCTCGCATTTATCCACATTATACTGCATTTGCCATGCATCTGCCCAATCACCCAACCTGTCCAAATCATACTGGAGTTTCTCTGCATCCTCCTCACAGCACACATGCCCACCCAGCTTTGTGTCGTCTGCAAACTTGGAGATATTACATCTAGTTCCCTCGTCTAGTTCATTTATATTGTGAATAGCTGGGGTCCTAGCACTGATCCCTGCGGTACCCCACTAGTCACTGCCTGCCACTCAGAAAATGACCCGTTTATTCCAACTCTTTGCTTCCTGTCTGCCAACCAGTTCTCTATCCAAGACAGTGCCTTACCCCCAATCCCATGTGCTTTAACTTTGCACGCTAATCTCTTATGCGGGACCTTATCGAAAGCCTTCTGAAAGTCCAAATACACCACACCCACTGGTTCTCCCTTATCTATTCTACCAGTTACATCCTCAAAAAATTCCAGTAGATTAGTCAAGCATGATTTACCTTTTGTAAATCCATGTTGACTTTATCTGATCCTGTCACTGTTTTCCAAGTGCTCTGCTATTACATCTTTTATAATGGACTCTAGCATTTTCCCCACTACCGATGTCAGGCTTACGGGTCTATAATTCCCCGTTTTCTCTCTACCACCCTTTTTAAATAGTGGGGTTACATTAGCTATCCTCCAATCCATGGGAACTGTTCGAGTCTATAGAATTTTGGCAGATGACCAGCAATGCATCTACTATTTCTAGGGCCACTTCCTTAAGTACCCTAGGATGTAGATTATCAGGCCCTGGGGTTTTATCGGCCTTCAATCCCGTCAATTTCCCTAACGCCATTTCCCTACAAATACTGATTTCATTCAATTCCTCCCTCTCATTGGACCCTATGTTCCCTGACATCGCTGGGAGGTTATTTGTGTCCTCCTTTGTGAAGACAGAACCAAAGTATGTATTTAATTGGTCAGCCATTTCTTTGTTCCCCATTATAAATTCCCCTGATTCTGACTGCAAGGGACCTACGCTTGACTTCACCAATCTTTTTCTCTTCACATATCTATAGAAGCTTTTACAGTCAGTTTTTATGTTCCCTGCAAGCTTACCCTCTTAATTAATCCCTTTGTCCTCCTTTGCTGAATCCTAAACTGCTCCCAATCCTCAGGATTGCTGCTTTTTTTGGCCAAATTATATGTCCTCTACTTGCATCTTATGCTATCCCTAATTTCCCTTGTTAGCCACGGTTGAGTCACCTTTTTTGTTTTATTTTTATGCCAAACAGGGATGAACAAATTCTGTAGTTCATCCATGCGATCTTTAAATGTTTGTCATTGCCTATCCACCGTCGACCCTTTAAGTAACGTTCCCCAATCCATCCTAACCAACTCATGCCTCATACCATCGTAGTTTCCTTTATTTAAATTCAGGACCCTAGTCTCTGAATCAACTACTTCACTCTCCATCTTAATGAAGAATTCTATCATATTATGATCGCTCCTCCCCCAAGGGGCCTGGCACAACAAGATTGCTAATTAATCCTTTCTCATTACATAATACCCAGTCTAAGATGGCCTGGTTTCTAGTTGGTTCCTCGACATATTGGTCCAGGAAACCATCCCATATACACTCGAGGAATTCCTCCTCCACAGTATTGTTACTAATTTGGTTAGCCCAATCTATATGTAGATTAAAGTCACCCATGATAACTGCTGTGCCCACATTGCACTCATCTCTAATTTCCCATTTAATGCCATCCCCAACCTCAGCATTACTGTTTGGGGGTCTGTATACAACTCCCACTAACGTTTTCTGCCCCTTCGTATTTCTCAGCTCTGCCTATACAGATTCCACATCATCAGAGCTAATATCCTTCCTTACTATTGTGTTAATCTCCTCTTTAACCAGCAATGCTACCCCACCTCCTTTTCTTTTTTTCCTGTCCTTCCTGAATATTGAATACTCCTGGATGTTGAATTCCCAGTCTTGGTCACCCTGGAGCCATGTCTCCGTAATCCCAATTATATCATATACGTTTACATCTATTTACGCAGCTAATTCATCCACCTTATTATGAATGCTCCTCGCATTAAGACACACAGCCTTCAGGCTTGATTTTTTAACACTCTTAGTCCTTTTAGAATTATTATGTACTGTAGCCCTGTTTGATTTACACCCTTGATTTCTCTGCCTTCCACTTTTGCTTTTCTCCTTCCTGTCTTTTGTTTCTATCCTTGCTTCCCTTTCCTCTGTCTCCCTGCACAGGTTCCCAACCCCCTGCCATTTTAGTTTAAACCCTCCCCAACAGCACTAGCAAACACTCCCCCAAGGACATCGGTCCCGGTCCTGTGCAGGTGCAAACCGTCCAGTTTGTACTGGTCCCACCTCCCCCAGGACCAGTTCCAATGTCCCAGGAATTTGAATCCCTCCCCCTTGCACCATTCCTCTAGCCACGTATTCATCTGAAATATCCTTCTATTTCTACTCTGACTAGCACGTGGCACTGGTAGCAATCCTGAGATTACTACCTTTGAGGTCCTATTTTTTTAATTTACCTCGTAACTCTTGATATTCAGCTTTTAGGACCTCATCCCATTTTTTACCTATATCGTTGGTACCTATATGCACCACGACAACTGGCTGTTCACCCTCCCCCTCCAGAATGCCCTGCAGCCGCCCGGAGACATCCTTGACCCTTGCACCAGGGAGGCAACATACCATCCTGAGTCTCGTTTGCGGCCGCAGAAACGCCTATCTATTCCCCTTACAATAGAATCCCCTATCACTATAGTTCTCCCGCTCTTTTTCCTCCCGTCCTGTGCAGCAGGACCACCCATGATGCCAGGAAGTTGGCTGCTGCTGCTTTCCCCTGATAAACCATCTCCCTCAACAATATCCAAAGTGGTATATCTGTTTGAAAGGGGGATGGCCACAGGGGACTCCTGCACTACCTGCCTGCGCCTACTACTCTGCCTGGTGGTCACCCATTCCCTTCCTGCCTGTGCAGCCTTTACCTGCGGTGTGACCAACTCCCTAAACGTGCTATCCACAATGTCCTCGGCATCGCGGATGCTCCAGTATGTATCCATTCGCAGCTACAGAGCCGCAATGCGGCCTGTCAGTAGCTGCAGCTGGATACACTTCCCGCACACATGGTCGTCAGGGACACAAGAAGTGTCCCTGATTTCCCACATAGTGCAGGAGGAGCATGCCACGGGACCGAGCTGTGCTGCCATGACTTACCCTTTAATTAATTCAAATTAAATTAAATCAAATCAACTTTGTGAAGGCCTAGAGCAGGTTACTTAAGATGCTACATGTCCCAAGAAATGAGGACAACTGAAGTTTCATGCTCCCTTAAAAAAGACATGACTTGGGAGAAATATTATCACTTTTGATGACACCTACCAGGTGATTGGAAACAGAATGACTGAGCACATTTTCCTGAGAAGTTCTTCACAGATGTTGAGAAGACTAATTCAATTATCATTGGGTTATGATTGCGCACTTTGAGAAAGTTACATATCCAATTTACCAGTTGCTTCCCAGTGAAGCCAAGATGCTATATATTTCTAAAAGGTCTGTAAATGTTTGAGAGTTGTCAACTTAGCATGGTGTCAATGTGGTGGGAGTTTGTAACTTAAGAGGCTTGGTGGGTGGCAATGAGAACATCTAGAATTCTGTATGGTGTTATCAGGTAGGTACCTGGCTAACTTGCAGGGTGCTGCTCATTTCTATGTTCCTTAAAAAAAAAACTTTGTTGCATTTATCTGTTTAATTAACCCTCTTGTTAATTATACCAAGAACAGTCTTAACCAATGCGCAACTTTGAGAGATATCACCTTATATTTGGATATTTTCAGTATATGTCTGCATTGGCATTTTTTGAGAATTGTTAGTTAATCATTTGCAAACGTAAGTATTAATCACAGCTAATGTACTTACCCCTACAGTAACTGGGACTGATCTGCCTGTACTACTTTTAAAACCGAGAAGGGGTGGGTGTGAGAGAGCAGAAGGCCCACTTCAAAGATGATCGACTACTGATTGCACACCTATTGCAGCTTTTGTTTGTCTTCAACTTGTACACATTATTCCCCTCCGTAGAGTGGATAAGTGTTGCAATTTCTGTGTTTTTGAAAATGATTTGCGTACAAACTAGGTGACAAATTTGAGTAGATCCTTCACTAAATGTCAAAATACAAGCCACTCATTTTTGCATCAAAGAATATCAAGTTGAGAGACTATTTTTCTTCATTGTATTCAGAGTACTTTTCAGTTGAATTGAATTTTGAAAGCTCTTGGAAAAAGAGGAAGGTTCACCTGTATTAATTATAATGCATGACAGATGTATGACAACTTATGAGATAGACCCATGTCCAGAATCCAATCACAAAACACTGAATTCAGTGTTTGCAGAGATGTCAGAAATGTATAAACCAGTGCTGTCAGGCCCATGCCCTTGCCATCCTCTCATTGCTGATAAGACACTATCATTCCAGCAGTGAGCTGAGCCCCACATTCCACCCCTGACCAAACCTCGGATTCTCTCTCTCTATAGTGGTGTCAGACTACAGAACCATAACCTGGTGCAGAACTCCAGAACCCCCACCACAGTTTTGCTCTTGTCAGCTAGTGCTAGCAAAGCCCAGAACTGTCTCCCCAGTGCAACTAGAACCCCCCTCCCTCACCACCTCTCACTGCTAAATATAAAATAAAAGACAGCTCATTTGCAATATTCAGTGAACAATAGATAGACTCGGGGAATTCGTTCTCCAAAGTACCAGAATGCCAATGTAATAAAAACTAAATTGTATTTGTTCAATCGCTAAGTCAGTGGCACTAATGTTATCCCCCACATAACATAAACCATCCTATCATTGCAAAACAGTGTATCTTCCAACTCCTCATGAGATCTGCTAGTGTATAAGTAATTGATCCTACCTGTTGTTATTCTTTCGTAAAATAAACATTTTTAAATCAGTGGTTAAAGCTTAATCCAATCATTTTGAATGAAGCAAAATAAATAATATAGCAAAGTGTAAATTTAGTGCTTACAAATTGAACACTGTAGCTTATTAATATAAAATTCTCAACTTTTCAGTTGAATGTTTCAAGTTGTTAGATACTTGCTATAAACTGTGTTCTGTTCTATGAGGGAGGATAACCTAGAGCGAATAAACCTATTCTCTTTCTCATAAGTGAACTAAAAATCAGATCACATTACCTATCCTGGCTGAGACTATTCCTGGGTCTAAAAAAATGTTTGTGACTTGGTCCTTTGTTTAAAATCTTGTGTGTATTGATTTATATGTAGAGCCATACACTTAAATGACAACTGCAATGTTTATTATAGTAAAACCATGTTATTATGCAGTCCTTAAGATCACCAAAGTATACATAGAGAAATAGAATATAAAAGCAAAGAGATCTTGCTAGAATGTTATAACTCACTGGTTAGGCCTCAGCTGGAGTATTGTGGACAATGCTGGGCACCACACTTCAGGAAAGATGTCAAGGCCTTAGAAAGGGTACAGAGGAGGTTTACCAGGATGTTACCAGGGATGAGGGACTTCCGTTATGAGGAGAGGTTGGAAAAGTTAGGACTGTTCTCCATGGAACAGAGAAGGTTAAGAGTTGACCTAATCGAGGTTTTCAAGATGATAAGAGGTTTTGATAAAGCAGATAGAGAAAAACTATTCCCTCTGGCGAGTGGGTCAATAACTAGAGGTCATAGATTCAAAATCATTGGCGAAAGATCTGAAGGGAAGATGAGGCAAATTTTTTTCACTTGGTTCTTGGGATCTGGAACGCTCTACCTGAAAAGATGGTGGAAGCTGATTCCATAAATAATTTTAAAGGGGAGTTGGACAGGCACTTGATGTGGAACTTGCAGGGTTAAGGACAAAAATTGGGGGTGTGGGGACTAAGCACAACTGCTCTTTCAAAGAGCCAGTACAGGCACGATGGGCCGAATGGTGGCCTCCTGTGCTGTAAGTTTCTATGATTCTATAATACAATCACCATTTAAAAAAAATAATCGGTAGTGCTGCTCAGGTTTTAAGCAACAATGGGATTGACATATTCTTGTTTTTCTGCTTGTACATTGAAAGCTAACTGTTCTTTTCTTAACTTTTTCTTTAGGAACCCATAGCAAATCCATGGCTGAAGGTATGTGCTGCATAAATTAATTAAATCTTTGCTGTTTTATGTCTTGATTTTTCTAGATAATTATTGGCCCTGAAATTAGATCGGGGGCTTGCCGCGCGTGCAAGCCCCCGATCTGCACTCACCCTGCGCGCCGACATCTGAAGCCTGGGCCTGCTCGCATTTCCTTTCACAGGCCCGGTTCAGCTGTCGGCGCGCTGTGCTAACCTGATCCAGCGGCGTAGTTAGTGCGATGTGCTGGCTGGGATCAGGTGAGCACTGTGCAGCCAATCAGGGGAGGGGAAACTCATTCATGAGTTTGACAGTAAGAGCTGTCAAACTCATGAAAAGTATGGGCTGCCAAAACACTACTTCAACTTTAAATAAAATTTTGAAAAACATCCCACTGAATGTTTTAAACAATTAATCAATTTTTTGAAAAAAAAAATAGGGTCTAAAACTAACCATACCATCCTGTAAATTGTTTAAAAATAACCAACCTGTGGGGAAAAAAAAAATTCTACATTGTACTAACAGCCCACTTACCTGAAAAACTAAATACTTACGTCTTGTTTTTCCACGCGTAAAGACTGGAGGCCTTTACACGCGCGCAACTTTGAGAGAGAAAAAAGGAATTTTACTGCGCACGTGCTGCCTGTGCAGTCGCGCGCGTTCTGCCTCTGAACCCCTTCGTTCAGAGGGCAGGAAATGCCGGTTTTCCCCGCATGCGCTGTGCATGCTGAAAACCGGCATTTCCTCCGGCCAGACGCGTGAGTACCCCAACCGTACTCACGCGTTGGGACAGGAATTACTGGCCCTTTATGATTTTACTAAAATACCATGTTGTGAGCTGCACCAGTAATCCCAATTTGTTTTGTATCTTGAATAGTTCCCCACTTTGGAAAGCAGTATGACATTCTATTATGTGAGAAAGACAATTGTTGATTTTTGAGCTCATTTCCTGGTACTGACACCTTCGTGCTGAGGGGTAGTGCACTGCTTGAGGCACCGTTCAGATGAGAAGTTATTCCAAGGTGTTATCTGCCTGATCTGGTGGATGAGGATCTCACTGTTCTATCACAGGATGGTAAGCTAGGAAAATAGAACTGGATGACACAAAAGTGGACACTGAGTTCTGGGGGAATGGGAAAAAGAAAACACAGAAGGGGAGGGCCAAAGACAGTCACAGGGGAGGCTTTTTATGGACCTTTTGAAGGTGGATGAGTGTGAAGAGTGGAAGGCAAGTGGTTTTGGGAGACAACCTGGGGATACGAGTGTAGTGGGCCTCAATGGGGCAGTGAGCAATAATCCAGTGTTAAAGTGTCTGGAAATGTATGAGAGGAGAATGTCAGGCTAATCTGTTGGAGCAGAGCTGTCAAAGAATTTTTAAATGAGGACAAGGATCTTGAAGTCAATTCGTGAGGGCGCAGGAGCCAGTGGGTTTTAGCAACAATGAAGGTGATGATTGTTGGAGAAGGTACTAGCCTTGGAGTCCTGAATAAGTGTTATGAAATTGGAGAAAGAAATTCAGAACTGATGTGGAATTGTCTTTATTCAGTGATAAATGATTTTAGAATTTGCCCAGCAGGGGAGTAATGACTAAATCATTAGGGGTATTGAAAAAAAACAAGTAGATGCTAAGATTATTAGACGGATGAGCCTCACAAGGCAGAACAGACTTCAGTCTTTGACTTATGTTAGTTACAAAATACAAGGAGTACCTTAAGAGTGCATTGATCTGCTCTTCAGCTGAGCATGTAGATACACACATGCACTTATCCCATGGTCTGAATTTGCAAATTCAAACCTGGTACAGTAAAAGGTTTACCATACTGGGTGGACAGCTCCCTCCCCATTTCATTTTGTATCTTTTTAAGTTTTAATTCGCCAACTTAAATCTACCTTCTGGGAAGCATCTCTTTTTTAGTTATGCTGATTGTGTTTGCAACAGCATTACTTTCAGTGCCAGCTTACAAACTGAGACATCCTGGAACTTCTGCATCTCCGATCCTGCCATTGAAGGACTGAGGGATGCTTTTACTTTGCAAATCACAGCTAAGACAGTGCTCTGACATCGTTGTTAAAATTGACAAAATCAACATTTCTATTACACTTGCCATCCATGCTTGGCATGTAGAAGGATTTCAAGGTAATTATTTAAAGATTGAGTAAGGAAGAAGGGGAATGTAAAAGAATACAGTTTAAAAACATAGCATTCTAAAGGCTCATTGGTAAATAAGCTGCGTGGTACGATTGTGATGGATGTAGACCAAGAAAGTCCCAAGTGGTCTGTTCCAAAATGACCAATCTCAGTTAGGACATGTGTTACAAATCAGGGGGTGCGTTACAGTAGGTTTTAGTGTTCCTAGTCCGCGGATAGGAAAAATCATCGACACTGCAGCTTTTCACTGATTACGGCTACAAATGTATGTGTGACAATAGTCTTGCTCTTGGCTATGATGGCTCACTTGGAAAAATAGCCTGCCAATACTTATTGTCCATCCATTCTCGTACATAAATGGATGCTTTGTTATGTACTGGAGGGCTGTTGGACCCTAAGACGAGTCACTGCCTGCAAGAGGGGAGAGGAGAGGGATAAGAGGGAAAATTGGAGGAGTGCAAAGAAGAAATAAAGATTGGGTCATACAGTGAATTAGAATTTTTTTTCCATTTGACCAGATGGAAGTAGTCTTGTCAGCGGTGTTGAAATAAAATGTGCTTTGCCATCTCAGCTGGGTTCCAAGTAGGTTTTGAGTCTCGGCACAAAACTGCCCATCATTCAAAGTAAATTAGGAATCCTATTTTGGGAGGGCACACTGCTGTTGTCAACATTTAAAGCTGTGCAAATGGTCAAATATCGTTGCAGTAGGAGGGGGATTATTATGTATTTGGGCAAGATCAAGACCCAAGGCTTGACATTGGAGTTGAGAGAAAGACACCTTGGACTTCAGAGGAGACACACAGGTGCAACCTTCAAAGTGAATGATATCTCGGAGCCACAGATTAAGGAATATCAAGTTTTTACATGAATGTCCAACCTGCAGCTTTTTCAGTGGCAGTTGTGGGGTCTGCACTTTCTGAACAGACAGCAGTTAGTATTCTGGCTTGCCTTCATTCAAGCCCTGATATGTGAGTCAGAAATGGCTTTTGAATTCATCCCAACAGATGTTCTTTCAGTAAATTTTTTCTGAAGTTTATTTTATAAAAGCATTACAACAGTTAGGACCTACAGGAAGGTGTTATTACAAAATGAAGTTCAGCACACAGCAGGCTAGCACGTGTTGTGCAGTTGTAGTTTTATTTGTATTGTAGGTTCATAAGATGGTAGAACAGAAAGATGCTGGGAGCGATTTAGTGCTAAGGCTAGGAAATTGATGCCACCACATGAGCAATTGATGGTCAGGCCCCACCAGCTGTCAAGTCACATTGCATGTCCTTGAAGTGATAACCTTTCAATTGGATATATTCACACTAAGAAGTGGATGGCCACACAGAAGTGCCAGACCTACAGCGTTAAAACCTGCTGAGTGTTGTAATCATTGGCACCTGGGCCATCACTCGAATGCTGCCTCAAGCTTTCACTGTAAAATGTTGTTAATGTTCTCCGCAGTCAGCAAGTACAGTCCCCCCACCCCTTCTAGCGGGCGCGTTCGTGCTAAAGATATTCAGCTGCTATACATGACGGCCAGTATTACCCTTTTGAGTGAAGGAGTTAATTGTTGACAGTAAAATTGCCATTGAATGAAAGCAATGGCTTAAGACTTTGCAAGGCTGTATCCTCAAGTATTTCTCCGAGCCTCCAATCATTTTTTTTTGGAAGGGAAAATGTTGATTTTTGAACACACAGTAGCTGACTTTATAACATAAGAACATAAGAACATAAGAAATAGGAGCAGGAGTAGGCCAATCGGCCCCTCGAGCCTGCTCCACCATTCAATAAGATCATGGCTGATCTGATCCTAACCTCAAATCTACTATCACTCTCCATCCCACCCGAACCCATGTGATCTCCCGGGAGAGGCGAAAAACCAGATTAAAAAACCCAATGGCCAATTTGGGAGAAAAAATCTGGGAAATTCCTCTCCGACCCATCTAGGCGATCGAAACTCGTCCAGGAGATCATTCCGTCCCTGTATTTCCTACAGTACTTACCTTCTGTAAAAGGTGATCTCCACCCCAGCCAGGAACAGGCCCAATTTACTCTTGAAGAACACCTAGCTGGCAGCCTGTTCGATGTCTCCACTAACCCCTGTGAATAGAACCACCTCCTGAAATCTAACACAGAATTAGAACACAAGAAGTAGGAGCAGGACCAGGCTACACGGCCACTGGGCCTGCTCCGCTACCCACAGGGCCATGACCATTCCGAACCTAGACTCATGTCCAATTTCCTGCCCGCTCCCCGTAACCCCTAATTCCCTTTACTTCTAGGAAACTGTCTATTTCTGTTTTAAATTTATTTAATGATGTAGCTTCCACAGCTTTCTGGGGCAGCAAATTCCACAGACCTACTACCCTCTGAGTGAAGAAGTTTCTCCTCATCTCAGTTTTGAAAGAGCAGCCCCTTATTCTAAGATTATGCCCCCTAGTTCTAGTTTCACCCACCATTGGGAACATCCTCACCGCATCCACCCGATCAAGCCCCTTCACAATCTTATATGTTTCAATAAGATCGCCTCTCATTCTTCTGAACTCCAATGAGTAGAGTCCCAATCTACTCAACCTCTCCTCAAATGTCCACCCCCTCATCCCCGGGATTAACCGAGTGAACCTTCTTTGTACAGACTCGAGAGCAAGTATGTCTTTTCTTAAGTATGGACACCAAAACTGTATGCAGTATTCCAGGTGCGGTCTCACCAATACCTTGTACAACTGCAGCAATACCTCCCTGTTTTTATATTCTATCCCCCTAGCAATAAAAGCCAACATTCCATTGGCCTTCTTGATCACTTGCTGCACCTGCATACTAACTTTTTGAGTTTCTTGCACCAGGACCCCCAGATCCCTTTGTACTACAGTACTTTCCAGTTTCTTGCCATTAAGATAATAACTTGCTCTATGATTTTTCCTGCCAAAGTGCATAACCTCACACTTTCCAGTATTGTATTCCATCTGCCAATTCTCTGCCCCCTTACTTAGCCTGTCTATGTCCCTTTGCAGGTTTTTTTATGTCCTCCTCACTCACTACTTTCCCTCCCATCTTTGTATCCTCTGCAAACTTTGATATGTTACACTCGGTCCCCTCCTCCAAATCGTTAATATAGATTGTAAAGAGTTGGGGACCCAGCACTGACCCCTGCGGAACACCACTAGTTACTGATTGCCAGTCTGAGAATGAATCATTTATCCCAACTCTCTGCTTTCTGTTAGATAGCCAATCCTCCACCCACGCCAGAATATTACCCCCAATCCTGTGATTTTTTTATCTTGAGCAATAATCTTTTGTGTGGCACCTTGTCAAATGTCTTTTGGAAGTCTAAATACACTATGTCCACTGGTTCCCCTTTATCCACCCTGTATGTTACTTCCTCAAAGAACTCAAGCAAATTTGTCAAGCATGACTTCCCCTTCATAAAACCATGCTGACTTTGTCCTATTAAATTATGTTTATCCAAATATCCCATTACTGTCTCCTTAATAATGGACTCTAAAATTTTACCAACCATAGATGTTAGGCTAACAGGTCTATAGTTTCCAGCCTTCTGCCTACTACCCTTTTTAAATAAGGGTGTTACATTAGCAGTTTTCCAATCTGCCGGGACCTTTGCTGAGTCCAGGGAGTTTTGGGAAATTATTACCAATGCATCCACAATCCCTACCGCCACTTCCCTCAAGACCCTAGGATGTAAGCCATCAGGTCCAGGGGATTTATCTGCCTTGAGTCCCATTATTTCACCGAGTACCACTTCCTTAGTGATTTTAATCGTATTTAGCTCCTCCCCCCCTAGAGTCCCCTTTTTGTCCAGTGTTGGGATATTCTTAGTGTCCTCTACCATAAAGACTGATATAAAATATTTGTTCAGCGTTTTTGCCATCTCCATGTTTCCCACCATTAATTTCCCAGTCTCATCCTCTAAGGGACCAACATTTACTTTAGCCACCCTTTTTCTTTTTATATAACTATAGAAACTCTTGCTATCTGTTTTTATATTTTTTGCTAATTTACTTTCATAATCTATCTTCCCTTTCTTAATCAATCTTTTAGTTATTTTTTGCTGTCTTTTAAAGACTTCCCAATCTTCTATCCTCCCACTAGATTTGGCTACCTTATGCCCTTGTTTTTAGTCGGATACTATCCTTAATTACTTTACTTAGCCACGGATGGCTATCTTTTCTTTTACACCCTTTTTTCCTCAGTGGAATATATATTTTTTGGAAGTTGTAAAATAACTCCTTAAATGTACACCACTGATCATGTACCGTCTTACCCTTTAATCTATTTTCCCAGTCCACTCTACTCAATTCCGCTCTCATACCTTCATAGTCTCCTTTATTCAAGCTCAGCACGCTTGTTTGAGATCCAACCCTCTCACCCTCTAATTGAATATGGAATTCAACCATGTTATGGTCACTCATTCCAAGGGGATCCTTTACTAGGACATTTTTAATTAATCCTGTCTCATTACACAGGACCAAATCTAAGGTTGCTTGCCCCCTGGCCGCTTCAGTTACATACTGCTCAAGAAACCCATCCCCAATACACTCAATGAACTCATCCTTAAGGCTGCCCTGCCCAATTTGATTTGTCCAGTTAATATGATAGTTAAAATCCCCCATAATTATAGCTGTTCCCTTATTACAAGCCTCAACTATTTCCTGATTAATACTCCGTCCAACAGAGTTGCAACTGTTCGGAGGCCTATAGACTACGCCCACTAGTGTTTTTTCCCCTTCTTATTCCGTATCTCCACCCAAACTGTTTCAGTATCCTGATCCTTTGACCCAATATCATTTCTCTGTATTACAGTGATTCCTTCCTTTATTAACATAGCCACCCCACCTCCCCTTCCTTCCTGCCTGTCCTTCCTGATTGTTAACTAACCTGGTATGTTTAATTCCCAGTCATGGTCACCCTGCAGCCATGTTTCTGTAATGGCCACAAGATCATACCCATATGTAGCTATTTGTGCCGTTAACTCGTCCATTTTGTTACGAATGCTACATGCATTCAGATAAAGAACTTTCAAATAAGGTTTGTGACACTTAGTTCCTGCTTTTTCCCCTTTTACTACTTTACCTTTTACTCCACACCTTCTGTCCCTTCCTGACACGCTCTGGTTTTTAATTCCCCCACTGCTACCTAAGGCTATGACCTTCTCCGTTGTCATTTTTATTATTTGCTCTCTAGAAACCTCCCCCCCACTAATTAGTTTAAAGCCCTCTCTACAGCCCTAGTTATATGATTCGCCAGGATTCTAGTCCCAGCACTGGCCGTCCCAACGGAACAGCTCCCTCCTGTCCCAGTACTGGTGCCAGTGTCCCAAGAAGCAAAACCCATTTTTCCCACACGAGTCTTTGAGCCACGCATTTAACTCTCTAATTTTATTTATCCTAGCCAAATTCGCTCGTGGCTCAGGTAATAATCCAGAGATTATTACCCTTGAGGTTCTGTTTTTTAATTTGACCCCGAGCTGCTCATACTCCTTTAACAGAACCTTCTTCCTTGTCCTATCTACGTCATTTCACAGAAATCAAATCACAGAAACCCCACAGTGCAGATAGAGGCCATTTCGGCCCATCGAGCCTGCACCGACACATATCCCACCCAATCCCCGTAACCCCTACACCAACACATATCCCACCCTATCCCCGTAACCCCACGTATTAAATCCCCCTAACATTAAGGGTCAATTTATCATAGCCAATCAACCTAACCCGCACATCTTTGGACTGTGGGAGGAAACCGGAGCACCCGGAGGAAACCCACGCAAACACGGGGAGAATGTGCAAACTCCACACAGACAGTCAGCTGAGGCCTGATTCGAACCCGGGTCCCTGGTGCTGTGAGGCAACAGTGCTAACCACTATGCCACCGTGCTGCCCTACCGTCATTTGTACCAACATGGACCACGACAACGGGATCCTCCCCCTCCCACTCCAAGTTTCTTTCCAGCCCAGAAGAGATGTCCTTAACCCTGGCACCGGGCAGGCAACACAGCCTTCGGGACTCCTGCTCTCGACTGCAGAGAACCCTATCTATCCCCCTAATAATACTGTCCCCTACCACTACAACATTTCTTTTTACTCCCCCCACTTGAATGGCCCCCTGTTCCACGGTGCTGTGACCAGGTTGCTCATCCTCCCTGCAGTCCCCGCTCCCGCCCTGACAGGGAGTAAGAACCTCGAACCTGTTTGGCAAGAGCAAGGGCTGCGGCTCCTTCAACACTACCTCCTGGATCCCCGTACCTGCCTCACTCATAGTCACACCGTCCTGTCCCTGACCACGGACTACATCTGAATTAATTAATTTCATAGGTGTGACTACCTCATGAAACATAGAGTCCAGGTACTTTCCCCCCTCCCTGATGTGTCGCAGTGTCTGAAGCTCGGTCTCGAGCACCTCAATACGGAGCCGGAGTTCCTCTAGCAGCAAACACTTGCCGCAAATGTAATCACCGTGAGCCTCAATGGGGTCCACCGGCTCCCACATTTCGCAACAGTAAAACAGCACCTGCTCCATTCTATGTAATTAATTAAATTTCTTATTATTAGTTATGAAGACCCTCTGCCCGGATATAGATGATAATATCACACCACTATTTAATAGGACTTACCAACTTAAAGGTATAAAAGAGAAGGAAGAGAACCTGCCAACCAGCTGATCACCAACCTCCCTTTTGAATGCTGTCTGTGGTGCCTGTTAGGTTGATTCGTCTTGCTGCTCCACTTCCATAGTGCTGTCTAAGCCTGGGAGTAGGGAATAAAACAGAGCAAAAACACCCCCTCGCCTCCCACTTGCCCGAACTCTCCCACTTACCAAACTCTTGCTCCACTCAACGCCACCGCACTCGCGGTGATTGGAGCTGGTCTCTTCACAGTTTGTTTTGAAGCTGGGTGGTGAATTATGATGCTTCAGTGCTTTGTTTTAGTTCCTGGCCTCGCCACAGAAAACAGTGAGCAATGGGGATGCTGAAACTGAAGATAAATTCCAAAAATATTTCAATAGCCCAGCCTCATACCAATGCAAAATTGGCAGCTGCTATCAGTGGACTAGCTGCTATCCGTTTGTTTTGAATGAATACTTGAGGATGGGATATTATATGGTTTTATCCTGAAATATTTGTTTTAAGGCTGTGAAATAACCATCTTGCTCATATGCCTCACACAGTTGGTTTAACGTTGTGATTTTTCAGTTAACTAGATTGGTGATTTGACAAGTTCTTGATACTTATGGAATCATAGGTCTTTTTAATGCTGCTGGTCTTCTGTTGTATTGCTTCTGCTCATGAGCTTGATTTCTTATCCGTTTACTAACCGACAATGCAGTAATACCTGGAACAAACAAAATAAATGTACATTTCAAACAGAAATTTCTCGACCTACAGAAGCATGTGATCTCTTTCTGACTGGGCCATATGATGATGGGTAAAGCCAATGCGAAGCTTGAAGACAGATGCAACATTTTTGTGGTCCCAGAAATGTGAACAATAATGAGTATGGTGGAAGCAAAGCTTCATCTGTGTGTCAAAACAGAAACGTTTCTATGCTGTATCATTTTTAATATTACATAATGTGAATTGAAATTACATGCTAGCAGTAATTTCTTTGTCTTGGGAGGTGGGGAAGAAAGCCAATGTATAAAACTGTCGAGATTTCCACATTAATGTGGGGGATGGTTTATCTTAGCCAGCTCTCAAGTGGTGAAATTGCCTATATTCACCAGTTAATTGTAGCAAGCAATGACTTGTTTTCTTGGCAATGTTAAGCTTGAACTGGAGGACATTTTAAAAGGAAAGCAACTGTCTGGAGATTAACACCTGTAATAATTTTAACTGCCTGACCATTCTGAAGAATGGATTTGACCTTCAGAGGAAACCTGCCTTTTGAATTCCAGATAATTAGGTAAGAGATGTAGGGTTTCCCTAAGGAGTGCAATTCGATGTTTTGACTTCCCATTTCCAGTGGCAGATAAGAAAAGGCTCTTTAGGGTTAATCACTCATCACTGACCCTGTTAAAAGGTTGTGGATAAAACTACAAATATTTGGTGCTCTTTATTTTTGTAACACTTCAATTATTGGGTAAGTAAAACATTGAACCATGAATTTCTTGCGGAGCGTCTTCTGTTTCTGTGTAATTATCTCGTTTGAAATAAGTTTGACTTTTTTGGCCTGATATATTTACTGTCTTTCCGAATGGACCGTAGAATGTGGTGGGCAGTTTTGGGTGTAATAATGTCATAAAAGGGAAATTGTTAATCTTATGACATACTATTCCATTGATGCCAAGCATAAAGGTGTACATTTCAGTGTAGAAGAGACACGGGTCTGTCTATGGGAGTTACCGTTTTGCAAGTTTGAAGTGTTGGGAGAAAGCCCAGCATGTAGTAGAGATCCCTGTAACTAGGATGCAGTGGTCCCTGAAATGTGGTGGTACATTTTGGATTTCCTCTCCAAGCTTTTGCTACTTGTGCTCCTAGCAAAAGGTACTATCTTTAATTAAACCCATACTTCTTACAAATCAAAACGTGACCTTTTACATGACGTGAATGGGAGGTAGCAGGACCAGGGCTAACTATTTGCACTTTTACTGCTAGGTTATACTGCTGTTCTGGAATCAAAGAGACTTATAATATCCTAACATAGGGACGAGGGCTCCTTTTAAAGGTGTATTCCTAGAATATTCTCGCATTGGCTAAACATCTAGATGGACTAAAACACAGGCTGTAGAACTGTATCTCAGCAAGGATTCAATGCCTTCAGTAAAATATTCATCTTTTACTTTTTTAATGAAGCTGTCCTGCACAAATAACAGTTCCTATTCTTCTTCTCCTTGGACCTGCACCTGGAGCTGACTGATTTCCTCAAACTGGAATTTTGTATATTTTAATATACCTGTATGAATGCTTTATATTGGCCTACCACACAAAAGTAAAATATTTTTCATTTTGCTATTATTACTATTTAAAAGTTAATTATTCCTCTTTTTTTTACAAGAAACTCTGGATTTTGCAACCTTCCCCCAGACCTGTGTATGCAGTGTTGTTTGATTATATGCAAATATCTGTGTATATTGGAAATGCTGTGTAACCCTGCACACCATGATTCCTTCATATTGATAAAATGTATTTATTGGCAAATCTGTATTTGTCTGACCTTGTAAGTAAATGTTATGTATTTGCAAGTGCAATGTGACCTTGTATGTGCCATGACTAACACAGATATCTATACCTTGCACATGACGATATTTTTTTTAAAGCCTGTGTGGTTTCACCTATATCCCTTCAGGACTTAATCACCAAGGCCAGAACCATGCACCTTTGTGAGAATGGGGGAAGTTGTGTAATTTCAGGACAGAGAAATCCAAAAATGATAGGTGGCCCTTCACACATTGATATTTTACCCATAGCCTTAAGCTTTAGTTGAAGAATTATGAATGCTATGCTTAAATGTACATGATAGACTTCAATTTTTTGCAAAACTGGAACTCTTGAAGCTCGCAGTAAACCATTGTATCACCAGGAGATGTGTGGTATTCAAAGGGGAATTGATAAAAATCCCAAAAGGAGCATTTGAAAGCTTGCTGCTGTAAGCCCCAGCTAAAATACGTTCAGTTTAGCACTCTATTTGTAGTAGTCATTTGTTAGATACTTTTTTCTTTTCTCTTTCCCCTTTTCCCCCAACTCCATACTGCAGTTAGCTCTTTGTGGTGACTGTATCCTCACTCAGGCTAACAGATCTATACAACTTATAAACGTTTTCGCAGATATGTCTGTCACCCTGAAGGCATGTTTCGATGTGCCACCTAATCGCCCAGTCAGGAGCTGCTTGCAAATGTCTCTGTCATTTGCTTGTTCTCTTTTTAACATTAGTTCGAAAATGGGAATTGTGTATGAGCCATTTACAAACATTTTCCAAATTAAAATAAATGTTAGAGAAAGAAAAGACTTTGTAAATTTGCGAACTTAATGAATTGGGCAACCTGCATCTGTGCATATCGTTGGTTTGTTGGCTTGTTTGTGTTCGTGAGGAGCAGCCTGCTATTAATCACATTCTGGTGTAAGTGATTTATCTCTGCCAGGGGCTGGTGGTGCCCTCTACACACAGCCATGTATTTCAAGCATATTTCCACATGAATTGGCGCATTGCCTTGGGCACTTCATTAAAGGGCAGAAAAATATTTGATAAGGCTGTCAGCCCTCAGAAATCAGACTTCAGAATAACCAATGTTAGAAGGCAAATAAAGCAACACAAAGGAGCATGTGGTTTTTATTACAAGGTAACAAATGAGGTTCCAAGTAACAGGTTTCTGCAACTGAAGATGTGAAAGACTATTTACATTGATAACTGCACCAGACAGTCCACTTTCAAGCCTTCAGGCATTGATATTTGTCATTAATAATGAGATGCATATTAGCGTGATGTATGAAGTATAAGATAACTACCTTGAAGTCAGATCACTTTTGGTTCTTGAAATTTATTTTTTAATTCCTTTTTGTGCTATTTTTGGTGGGGTTTGAAGTACATTACCACTGTAAATACAAAGCAGTGATGGAATTTCTGTGAAACAATAACTTTGATAGGATGTGTTATTTGGTCTTTTCTTTAAAAAAAAAACCCTGCCTGCAGTATATTTTACGATGAGAGCAGTGTAGCACCCTGAAACTCGAAACATTCAAATAGGCTAGCTAAATATAAATCAAGGTAAATTCTGTCCAAACCGAAGTCTACCCCAGAAGATCTATTACAACTATTTAAGGGAATTGTGCACAATGTGTTTTCAGATGCTGAGAGAATTAATCAAGTATTTACTGGAAGAAATAGACAGCACATTTCTTTTCAAAAACTTACACGTTGTACAAAAAAACGATCCCAGAGTGATACTAGGGAGGTATGTGAGTCATTGATAATAATTATGAGGGAGGCAGTAAACATTGAAGTGGTACCAGTACATTGGAAACTGGCTAATGTGGTGCCTGTATTTAAAAACAATGACAATTAAGCCACATGCTACCTACAGAGACTTCAATTCTGTGTATAATTATGAAATTGATTATCAGGAGTAAATTTAACAATAATCTTGAGGATAATCTTGTAAACTGCATGCAAAATCGCTTCAGAAGGGGAAGATCCTGCCTCACAAAGCCCCTTGATTTATTTGAGGAAGTGCCAAGTCAAGTGCCCGTGGAAAACTCTGCGATGTGGTGTGCTTAGATTTCCAAAAGCGATTTGACTAAGTTTTACATGAAAGGCTAGTAGTTAAACTGCGAAGTTGTGGGGATCCAGGGTAAATCTTTGAGATGGCTAAGAAATTGTTTGATGGGTAGAAAACAAAGGGTACTTGCTAGATGAGTTGGAGGCAGGGAAGTAGTGAGTAGGATACCCCAGGGATCAATGTTTAAAAAAATTAATTCACAGGATGTGGGCATTGCTGGCAAGGCCAGCATTTGTTGCCCATCCCTAATTGCTCTTGAGAAGGTGGTGGTGAACCGCTGCAGTCCATGTGGTGAGGGTACTCCCAAAGTGCTGTTAGGGAGGGAGTTCCAGGATTTTGACCCAGTGACGATGAAGGAACGGCAATATTGTTCCAAGTCGGGATGGTTTGTAACTTGGAGGGGAATTTGGAGGTGGTGGTGCTGCCTTTGTCCTTCTAGGTGGTAGAGGTCGCGGGTTTGGTAGGTGCTGTCGTTGGGAGCATTACTGTTTAAGCGTTTAAATTTGCTGATGATACCAAAAAACTAGGGATGGGGCTGTACAGAAATTTAGTGAAGTTTAGTGCTTAGCACAAAAGTATCTATGAAAATGGCTGGTTTGGAAACATGGAAACATCGCATTGTTGTTTAAGGTTGAGGTTTTGGGCTTTTTTTGGCTGAGTAGAGAGAGCCTAGATCTAATTCGTGCTTTCTCTGATCTGGGTATCCTTGCGGGAGTATTACGGTGTGTATCACCTCAGCTGCTTATAACCTGGGTATACTTCATACTGGTAGTGAATACCAAGATAGGACATTGTTCAAATTTTGAGTACGAATATCCCTCATGTATTTACCTCTTTATGCTCTTTTTCCACCTCTAGAAAAATGTTTGTAACTTTTGCTTTGTGTGCTATATCAAAAACACTTTGCATTCAGAGGCATTATATACATTTATTTTTGACAGTCTGATTGCATTCCGAATTGTTTTTCTCCTACCCAAATGTGATTTAATGAGCCATGTAGATAGTGTGATGCACTAACAGAATTTTTGCTGATGTTGCCCGAGTATGTATCAAGAAGTTCAATGGAGTCCGTGCTGGCTAATATTCAGAACCACTAATCATAGCTGGGATGAATATGGTCCGTTCGTAGCACAGTCACAGAAATAGTTTTTGTTAATCTTGAATAATGTCACCTTTTGCTTTTAACAACACTGAGTTTAACAGAAGCATGAAGTAATGTTTTGCTTGGTAAACAGTTTGCTTATATCCAATTTGTACATACGTGGATTTCCTGTTTCTATACTTCATTGAAATATTTCAATATTTCTGCTGTAGGGCATAATCAAGGGCAAGTAGAGTCGATTACATTAAAAAGATCACCTTGGGAAAAAAAAAAAGATTGTTAATGCATTTCAGATAGCTTGTTCCCTGTGCATTCATGCACTTACTGACCCACTGTACATTTTCCCAGTTTTGCCTACAGTCATCTCATTTTTCAAAGGCTGCATTTGGTAAAAGTAAGAAATTTGACAAAGCTCTGCAGCCAATAACATTTAGCTAGAACTGTAGAACAAATTTCATTTAATGAAGTTATTTTAGGAAGTCGTTTTCTCTATAAGGCCTAAAATAGGGATATCTCAGTATGGCATTATACCTGTAAAACTCAAGAATGTATTGAGTCCTTTTTTTAAACCTATTTTGTGATGGTCCTGAACAAAGAATATCTAATAATTATGACCAAAAATGGAGCTTTCCCAACTTTTCTTTATTGTACAAAAATATTTTTGTACAAGAGCAATGATTACTTTTTTGATTCGTTATTTATTACAAGACGTTAAAGTACTAATGACATCCCAATGTCAGAATATTCGGTAGCATTCTAATAATGTGAAATACTGAAGAATATCTCAATGGAAAATTAGTTCTACTTAGATACATGGATGCATTTATTTTCAATACTATTGGACTGTCTAACATTATTTTGAATCCCGACATGGGTGGGACAGCAGGTATGAAATAACTATATTCTACCTCCTTGTTACAGAACTTCAGTTTATTCTTGTCTTTCATTGATTAAAACCTATGACAAGCCATTCAGCCATCTTATGGCACCAGTTTTGACAAGGGCATGTTGCAGGCTGCATAGAACACATCATGTGATTAAAGCCACTTTGTTATTTTAATCTACACTCTGAATTAATAAGAAAACTGCAAAGTGAAAAAGAGTCTTGCAGTTCTGTAACAGATCTTAAAGCTTCTCTTGGAAGAGGTACATTGATGTGGTTTGGTTTATGAGACTGTAAACTGTCAAGGTGATAAAGTTGAGAAATTGGCAATTGGTGACCTGGATACTGGTAATTCAACTAGAGCTGATGAGAAATCCAATAGTTGGGCAAATTTGTGACCAGTATTGGAAAAAGTTGTATAGGCCTGTTGAATTGGTACCTTTCCCTCGCTGTATTTGAAGTATACTGATGACCACTTTGGTTGTAAAGAGTATTGGCAGGTTCCGATATTCATAGCATTATACTTTTAGGATTCTCATATTTACAGGTCAGAAGTTGAGTATTTTTGACCATCAACTGCCATACAAATAAATAAAGCTTCAATTTGTTTGAAAACCCTTGGTATTTTTCACTTACCCAATAGAATGGGTGTAATTTTTTTTTCCAACCTCCATATACAAATAGAATATTCTGAGTGGGGATGGATAGAGAATCCTGTAATGTTGCTGTCCTTTTCAAAGCTTTATACACACTTTGCAGTCTTAATCAGGTGACTATTGCATACATGACATTCTAGATTAAGGCCACCTATATGGCAGGAATGTACACAATGATCTATTAACCAGAACCTGTGTCGGTCCAATTGCTGTGGTCCACTCCTGGCCTTTTTTCTCCACGAGAAACCAACTTCTCTGACCACTCTCTCCCACAAACACCACCCTCACCCATGGGTCTGTGAGGAACTCAGAGACTCAATTTCTAAAGTCAAGGTCATCTGTCTATTTCCCTCCGTCTCTTCATCTGTCCTCCCATCACTCTTCCCAGCCCTCCTCCCAACCCAGCCTCTAAAATTTGCAGCTTCTGCAATGCTCCCTCGCCTCCCATTATCAAACTCCCCCATGAAGTTTCTTGAGACCCTTTCTGACCTTTAAGGACAGATGAATCTCTTCTGCATCACATGGAAACAATATGGCACTTGTTGCCAAATCATATCTTAGCTTATCTCCATACTCAAGCACTTTGGCCATGAATGAACAGCTCACTCTCCCATCACCTCTTCCTCAAGATTGTCATGGCTTATTGATTCTCTTCTTGTCCCTTCCCCGATAGATCGCCTGGTACCTTCTTTACTGAAATGCCCTTCCTTCTATCCTCACTCTATTGCTCCTCGTCCTAGAATCATAGAAATTAAAGCACAGGAGGAGGCCATTTAGCCCATCACATGTACCATTGCTAACTTGCCAGAGCTAACTATTCTAATCCAATTTTCCTATATACTTTTCTATTCTTTCTGATTCATTACTTAACCAGTTTCCTTTTAAATTATGTTTTTGTCTTCATAGACACTTCTGGAAAAGCATCTCATATTCTAATAACATTTGTTCTAATAATTCATCAACCAATGCAAATGATCTATTACTATTTGCCCTCTCAAAGCCTTTCATTATATTGAAAACATTTGCTAGCTCCTATCTCTTACCGCACCTCCCCACCTTTATCTTTTCTGAAAAATGCCCCAATTTTTCAAGCCTTTCTGTGTATTTGGGTGAGGCACATGATGGCATGTGTAAGTCAGTGAGAGAAGAAGTTTCCCTCGGTGCCCAGTTTTGATCAGGCTCACGATGTAACTACTCAACTAGGATAAGGCCATGAGTGGGCGAGGACTGGTTAGTGAGAGATTGGACATTTTGTAAGATCATGCTGGAGAATCACAGGGAGGAGGGGTGGAGAAGAGGATGAGAAGGAATGGAGCACTTTGCCTCTGGATTATATAGATTGAGTGAGCACTGGAAAAGGAAGAATGAGTGGCTGCTCCATGCACACCATGGAGAAGGGGCTGTAGGCCTATCTGGAGGGGAAATGTGTCTGGGGCGGTGGCAGCATAAGAGCTCAGCGGAGGAGTTGTGTTGGATGAGACGAAGATCTAAAGAGGTATGGTGCAGTGCGCCAGAGAGAGGCAAAAAGAGTATGATCGGAGGCAGTGACTGTGAAAGGGTAAGAGATGAGGTGGGTAAGCAAACAGGAAATACAGTCCAGGATGGTGGCCAGTACATGCTTGTGAATGAACGACAGTTACAATGCTGTCAGTCCAACTGTAACGTAGGGAACATAGGAGCAGGAGTAGGCCATTCGGTCCCTCGAGCCATTCGGTTAGATTATAGCTGATCTGTACCTCAACTCCATTTACCAACTGGTCTTGAATGCTCAACTTGGAGCTTTGATTTTGAAAATTGACTGAGGCCTGCTTGGAGATTGAAGATTGGGCCTTGTCTGTTCACCATCTACTATGGAAAAGAGTAGTTCAAATTTAGGAAGCCATTATTCTGCTATAATAATGGATATATATATTACAGGAAACTTTGTGCTATCCGGCACCCACAGGACCGAGCTGCTGCCGTTGCCTAAAAAGTGCCGTACTCTCCAGAGTTAATGTTGAGAGATACGGAGATTCTTATCTCCGTATTTGACAACAAACACTGTTGCTTAGCAACAGCTTCTAAACACTCGGGTGTGGCCCAAAAGCTCTGTAGCTGAAGCTGTTGCTATAGCTACAGACCTTGCACAGCTTGACTGTTCAAACAAAGCAAAAAAAACAAACAAAAAGAATAAAAAACGGCTGCTGATTTTTGCCGGTGGCTCCAGATTGCCGGATAGCTCACCTCCGGATAGCACAAAGTTTCCTGTAGTAAACATTGCAAGATTGGACGTCAAAGTTCTGCCAGACATCTCACACAGTTTAATGTCTAACATAGCAGCTAGTCAAATGGAGAAGAGTATAATAGCAAAACTGGGTTCTTCAGGAGATACAGTAGTAGGGTACTTGGTTCTTTTTGAAATATTCAGTGCTAAATTGATATTAGAATCTACAATGTCACTGATTTAAAAAAATAAAATTCAATGACACTTTTGCCCACAGAGAAAGTATTGTCCCATAAATTTCATGGCCTATCCTTCAGGTGACAGAAGTTGCAGGTTCACCATTTCCTCTCCAAGTGACCAGTGACAGAGTGGCATTGGATGCTGGCTGAAAGCAAATCACCTGAATCTTAGTTTGGGAATGAGGCATGCCATAAGTATATGCAAAGAGGTGGATTTTGAAAAGTGTGAAAAGAGTGTTCTGTAGATGAAATGTAAATAGCAAGGCTGTATTTGGAAAACAAGTAAAGTAGCTGGCTCTGAAAAGGAATTGATAGGATTGATGTCATCAATAGGAATTGGGACTGGCGGAGTGATGGGGTTTGCGGGGGAGTGGGAGAGAGGTTAGCTAGCACAGCTTGATCTTACATGATCACAATTCAAGATGCAGTACTAATATGAATCCAGCATTTATAAACAATAAATTGAATGTCAAGCTTTGTATATAGAAAATGTTTCGTGTTGATGCAAAGGGCAGTGTGGAGATGCAGACAGGTTGGCATTTAGACAACATGGCTTCTGCCCAATGTATGACAGATTTAAAAATATGCCTTTATTGAATGAGTTGCTGACCTGTGTCCAATTGCACCATTACTTTCCTGTTCTGTGCTGTAGATGACATGCAAACTGGCAGCTCTCTGATTAACTGTATTTGAAATACAGTACAGTCCAACTTATCACTGCATTTGTAGACAGCAGTTGAACGTGCTGCCTAAAGAGAAGCTCCCTATAAAAAAATCTAGGCTTCATGACGATGAGCAATTTTGGATGTAATTTAATGGCTCAAACTATTATCAAGGAATTCTGCCCATTTGAGTGATATTTTCTATTATCTTGCGGCCTTCTACACTGTCTGTCAACACACGCATGATAGTTGGTTTTATGTATTTATGGTCAAATGTACATCAGTCAGGCATGCCTAACAAAGGACTTTGTTTCAATGTTTAACACTTTAATATATCCTTCAGTTCACTGCACAGGAGCAAAAGACTTAAATTACTCTAATTCTCTGCTCCAGCATCTATAATCCTTGACTTTAGTGCAGATGATAGCTGATACAAATACAGGACCTATATCTTAAGTGATGTGAGTACTGCACTCTCACTTTTCACAGCTCAGAATCTAGAAGCTTTAATTCTATGAAGCAGAAGTTGGCAATTCTGCATGGTAAAACAAGACTCTGGTTCAGCAATATATTATTTGTGCCATACTGCAACTGAACCTTTATTGGAGGTTGCCCGAAAACTGTACCAGACCCATTCAAAGAGTGCTTTGGCCAGCACATAATTAGACCTTGCAGCTGTTTTTTTGTTGTTGTTACTTTTGACTGTTTGTGTAAAATCTCAGACAGAATTGAGCTACCTGAAAATTTTGGGAGCTTTTGTTATGGAATATTAAAGAGATCTCCTTCATAAAGGGACTTTCTTTTTTGAATTGTACTACATTCCTGTATTTTTTAAATTAGGTTCTCAACTACATTGGCCAGCTTTTGCTCTCAGCGGCGAACGACCAGCACCAGCTGTTCATTACACTTGCAGTTGATCACAGACTTTGATCCTGCACATCCGTAAGACAAAGGTCCTCTACCAACCTGCCCCCACCACACAGTACTGCCCCCCGATTATCAAAATCCACGAAAAGGCCTTGGACAACGTGGACCACTTTCCATACCTCGGGAGCCTACTGTCGACAAGGGCAGACGTCGATGACCAAGTCCAACACCGCCTTCAGTGTGCCAGTGCAGCCTTTGGTCGCCTGAGGAAGAGAGTGTTTGAAGGCCAGGACCTCAAACCCGGCACTAAGCTCATGGTCTACAGAGCAGCAGTGATACCTGTCCTGCTGTATGCCTCAGAGACATGGACCATGTACAGCAGGCACCTCAAAGCACTGGAGAGGTACCACCAACGCTGCCTCCGCAAGATCCTGCAAATCCACTGGCAGGATAGGTGCACCAATGTCAGTGTTCTTGCTCAGGCCAGCATCGAAGCTTTGACCACGCTCAATCAGCTCCACTGGACGGGTCACATTGTCCGCATGCCCGATACGAGACTCCCAAAACAAGCGCTCTACTCTGAGCTCCGGCATGGCAAGAGAGCCCCAGGTGTGCAGAGGAAACACTTCAAGGACACCCTCAAAACCTCCTTGAAAAAGTGTAACATCCCCACCGACACCTGGGAATCCCTGGCCCAAGTCTGCACAAAGTGGAGGAGAAGCATCCGGGAAGGCGCCGAGCACCTCGAGTCTCTTCGCCAGGAGCAAGCGGAAGCCAAGCGCAGGCAGCGCAAGGAGCGCACGTCAACTCAAGCACCCCACCCACCCGCCGCTTCAACCACTGTCTGCCTCACCTGTGACAGAGACTGTAGGTCCCGCATTGGACTCATCAGTCACCTGCGAACTCATTTTTAATGTGGAAGCAAGTCATCCTCGGTTCTGAGGGACTGCCTAAGAAGAAGACACTTGCAGTTGATCACAGACTTTCTATGGTATTTTACACTGGAACTTACTGTAAATTCTATCCGACAATGTGGAAAACTGCCCAGATATGTCCTGTCCACAAAAATCAGGACAAATCCAATCCGGCCAATTACTGCCCCATCAGTCTACTCTCAATCATCAGCAAAATGATGGAAGGTGTCGTCGACAGTGCTATCAAGCAGCACTTACCAATAACCTGCTCACTGATGCCCAGTTTGGGTTCTGCTAGGACTACTCGGCTCCAGACCTCATTACAGCCTTGGCCCAAACATGGACAAAAGAGCTGAATTCCAGAGGTGAGAGTGACTGCCCTTAACATCAAGGCAGCATTTGACCGAGTGTGGCATCAAGGAGCCCTAGTAGAACTGAAGTCAATGACAATCTGGGGGGAAACTCTCCACTGGCTGGAGTCATACCTAGCACAAAGGATGATGGTTGTGGTGGTTGGAGGTCAATCACCACAGCCCCAGGACATCGCTGCAAGAGTTCCTCAGTAGAGTCCTAGGCTCAACCATCTTCAGCTGCTTCATCAATGACCTTCCCTCCATCATAAGGTCAGAAGTGGGGATGTTTGCTGATGACTGCAGTGTTCAGTTCCATTCGCAGCTCCTCATAATGAAGCAGTCCATGCTTGCATGCAGCAAGACCTGGATGACGTTCAGGCTTGGGCTGATAAGTGGCAAGTAACATTTGCGCCACACAACTGCCAGGCGATGACTATCTCCAACAAGCGAGATTCTAACTACCGCCCCTTGACATTTAACAGCATTAACATCACCGAATCCCCCACCAGCAATATCCTGGGGGTCACCATTGACCAGAAACTTAACTGGACCAGCCACATAAATACTGTGGCAACAAGAGCAGGTCAGAGGCTGGGTATTCTGTGACAAGCGCCTCACTTCCTGACTCCCCAAAGCCTTTCCACCATCTACAAGGCACTAGTCAGGAGTGTGATGGAATACTCTCCACTTGCTTGGATGAGTGCAGCTCGAACAACACTCAAAAAGCTCGACACCATCCAAGACAAAGCAGCCCGCTTGATTGGCACCCCATCCACCACCTTAAACATTCACTCCCTCCACCACTGGCGTACCGTGGCAGCAGTGTGCACCATCTACAAGAACATAAGAACATAAGAAATAGGAGCAGGAGTAGGCCAATCGGCCCCTCGAGCCTGCTCCACCATTCAATAAGATCATGGCTGATCTGATCCTAACCTCAAATCTTCTATCACTCTGCATCCACCCGAACCCATGTGATCTCCCGGGAGAGGCGAAAAACCAGATAAAGACCCAATGGCCAATTTGGGAGAAAAAAATCTGGGAAATTCCTCTCCGACCCATCTAGGCGATCGAAATTCTTCCAGGAGATCACTCTGTCCCTATATTTTCTACAGTACTTACCTTCTGTAAAGGCGATCTCCACCCCAGTCAGGAACAGGAATAAAACCATCTCCTGAAATCTAACAGAATTAGAACACAGTAGGAGCAGAACAAGGCTACACGGCCCCTGGGCCCGCTCCACTACCCACAGGGCCATGACCATTCCGAACCCAGACTCATGTCCAATTTCCTGCCCGCTCCCCGTAACCCTTTATTCCCTTTACTTCTAGGAAACTATCTATTTCTGTTTTAAATTTATTTAATGATGTAGCTTCCACAGCTTTCTGGGGCAGCAAATTCCACAAACCTACCACCCTCTGAGTGAAGAAGTTTCTCCTCATCTCAGTTTTGAATGAGCAGCCCCTTATTTTAAGATTATGCCCCCTAGTTCTAGTTTCACCCATCATTGGGAACATCCTCACCGCATCCACCCGATCAAGCCCCTTCACAATCTTATATGTTTCAATAAGATCGCCTCTCATTCTTCTGAACTCCAATGAGTAGAGTCCCAATCTACTCAACCTCTCCTCATATGACCACCCCCTCATCCCCGGGATTAACCGAGTGAACCTTCTTTGTACTGACTCGAGAGCAAGTATGTCTTTTCTTAAGTATGGACACCAAAACTGTATGCAGTATTCCAGGTGCGGCCTCACCAATACCTTGTACAACTGCAGCAATACCTCCCTGTTTTTATATTCCAACCCCCTAGCAATAAAAGCCAACATTCCATTGGCCTTCTTAATCACTTGCTGCACCTGCATACTAACTTTTTGAGTTTCGTGCACCAGGACCCCCAGATCCCTTTGTACTACAGTACTTTCCAGTTTCTTGCCATTAAGATAATAACTTGCTCTATGATTTTTCCTGCCAAAGTGCATAACCTCACACTTTCCAGTATTGTATTCCATCTGCCAAATCTCTGCCCACTTACTTAGCCTGTCTATGTCCCTTTGCAGGTTTTTTATGTCCTCCTCACTCACTACTTTCCCTCCCATCTTTGTATCATCTGCAAACTTTGATATGTTACACTCGGTCCCCTCCTCCAAATCGTTAATATAGATTGTAAAGAGTTGGGGACCCAGCACTGACCCCTGCGGAACACCACTAGTTACTGGTTGCCAATCTGAGAACGAACCATTTATCCCAACTCTCTGCTTTCTGTTAGAGAGCCAATCCTCCACCCACGCCAGAATATTACCCCCAATCCCGTGATTTTTTATCTTGAGCAATAATCTTTTGTGTGGCACCTTGTCAAATGCCTTTTGGAAGTCTAAATACACTACGTCCACTGGTTCCCCTTTATCCACCCTGTATGTTACTTCCTCAAAAAACTCAAGCAAATTTGTTAAACATGACTTCCCCTTCATGAAACCATGCTGAGTTTGCCCTATTAAATTATGTTTATCCAAATGTCCCGTTACTGTCTCCTTAATAATGGACTCTAACATTTTACCAACCACAGATGTTAGGCTAACAGGTCTATAGTTTCCAGCCTTCTGCCTACTACCCTTTTTAAATAAGGGTGTTACATTAGCAGTTTTCCAATCTGCCGGGACCTTTGCTGAGTCCAGTGAGTTTTGGAAAATTATTACCAATGCATCCACAATCCCTACCGCTACTTCCCTCAAGACCCTGGGATGCAAGCCATCAGGTCCAGGGGATTTATCCGCCTTGAGTCCCATTATTTTACCAAGTACCACTTCCTTAGTGATTTTAATCGTATTTAGTTCCTCCCCCCCTAGAGCCCCCTGTTTGTCCAGTGTTGGGATATTCTTAGTGTCCTCTACTGTAAAGACTGATACAAAATAATTGTTCAGTGTTTTTGCCATCTCCATGTTTCCCACCATTAATTTCCCGGTCTCATCCTCTAAGGGACCAACATTTACTTTAGCCACCCTTTTTCTTTTTATATAACTATAGAAACTTTTACTGTCTGTTTTTATATTTTTTGCTAATTTACTTTCATAATCTATCTTCCCTTTCTTAATCAATCTTTTAGTTATTTTTTGCTGTCTTTTAAAGACTTCCCAATCTTCCATCCTCCCACTAGATTTGGCTACCTTATATGCCCTTGTTTTTAGTCGGATACTATCCTTAATTACTTTACTTAGCCACGGATGGCTATCTTTTCTTTTACACCCTTTTTTCCTCAGTGGAATATATTTTTTTTGGAAGTTGTAAAATAACTCCTTAAATGTACACCACTGGTCATGTACCGTCTTACCCTTTAATCTATTTTCCCAGTCCACTCTAATTAATTCCGCTCTCATACCTTCATAGTCTCCTTTATTCAAGCTCAGCACGCTTGTTTGAGATCCAACCTTCTCACCCTCTAATTGAATATGGAACTCAACCATGTTATGGTCACTCATTCCAAGGGGATCCTTTACTAGGACATTTTTAATTAATCCTGTCTCATTACACAGGACCAAATCTAAGGTTGCTTGCCCCCTGGTCGGTTCAGTTACATACTGCTCAAGAAACCCATCCCTAATACACTCAATGAACTCTTCCTCAAGGCTGCTCTGCCCAATTTGATTTGTCCAGTTAATATGATAATTAAAATCCCCCATAATTATAGCTGTTCCCTTATTACAAGCCTCAACTATTTCCTGATTAATACTCCGTCCAACAGAGTTGCAACTGTTCGGAGGCCTATAGACTACACCCACTCGTGTTTTTTTCCCCTTATTATTCCTTACCTCCACCCAAACTGTTTCACTATCCTGCTCCTTTGACCCAATATCATTTCTCTGTATTATAGTGATTCCTTCCTTTATTAACATAGCCACCCCACCTCCTCTCCCTTCCTGCCTGTCCTTCCTGATTGTTAAATAACCTGGTATGTTTAATTCCCAGTCATGGTCACCCTGCAGCCATGTTTCTGTAATGGCCACAAGATCATACCCATATGTCATTATTTGTGCCGTTAACTCATTCATTTTGTTACGAATGCTACGTGCATTCAGATAAAGAACTTTCAAATATGTTTTGTAACACTTAGTTCCTGTTTTTTCCCTTTTTAGTACTTTACTTTTTACTCCATACCTTCTGTCCCTTCCTGACACATTCTGTTTTTTAATTCCCCCACTGCTACCTAAGTCTATGACCTTCTCTGTTGTCATTTCTATTATTTGCTCTCTAGAAACCTCCCCCCCACTAATTAGTTTAAAGCCCTCTCTGCAGCCCTAGTTATATGATTCGCCAGGACTCTAGTCCCAGCACTGGCCAAGTGGAGTCCGTCCCAACAGAACAGCTCCCTCCTGTCCCAGTACTGGTGCCAGTGTCCCAAGAAGCAAAACCCATTTCTCCCACACCAGTCTTTGAGCCACGCATTTAACTCTTTAATTTTATTTATCCTAGCCAAATTCGCTCGTGGCTCAGGTAATAACCCAGAGATTATTACCCTTGAGGTTCTGTTTTTTAATTTGACCCCTAGCTGCTCATACTCCTTTAACAGAACCGTCTTCCTTGTCCTATCTACGTCGTTTGTACCAACATGGACCACGACAACTGGATCCTCCCCCTCCCACTGCAAGTTTCTTTCCAGCCCAGAAGAGATGTCCTTAACCCTGGCACCAGGCAGGCAACACAGCCTTCGGGACTCCCGCTCTTGACTGCAGAGAACCCTATCTATTCCCCTAATGATACTATCCCCTACCACTACAACATTTCTTTTTACTCCCTCCACTTGAATGGCCCCCTGTACCACGGTGCTGTGGCCAGGTTGCTCATCCTCCCTGCAGTCCCCGCTCCCGCCCTCACAGGGAGTAAGAACCTCGATCCTGCTGGACAAGAACAAGGGCTGCGTCTCCTTCAACACTACATCCTGGATCCCTGTACCTTCCTCACTCGTAGTCACACCGTCCTGTCCCTGACCACGGACTACATCTGCAGTAATTAACTTCATAGGTGTGACCAGCAACTCGCCAAGGCTTCTTCGGCAGCACCAACCAAACCCGTGACCTCTAACACCTAGAAGGACAAGGACAGCAGGCGCATGGGAACACCACCACCTCCAAGTTCCCCTCCAAGTCACACACCATCCTGACTTGGAAGTATATCGCCGTTCCTTCATTGTCGCTGTGTCAAATTCCTGGAACTCTCTCCCTAACAGAACTGTGGGAGTACCTTCACCACACTGACTGCAGCGGTTCAAGAAGGCAGCTCACCACCACTTTCTCAGGGCAACTAGAGATGGGCAATAAATGCTGGGCTTACCAGCAACTCCCACATCCCATGAACAGATTTTTTAAAAATTAGAGAGCCAAACGGCACAGTGCCTTCTACAGAGCATCTGGAACCTGTGTGAACAGGGCAAGCGATTGTGTATCTCCTTAACCAATCACATTGAAGAATTGTTAATGAACAATGCATAGGCTGAACCAGGAAGTGTCAGTTAGAATATTTAATTCAATGTCAAATCAGGTACAGAAAGTGAAAGAAAGGTGGGATTAAGAGAACTACATAGAATATATAGCACAGAAACAGGCCATTTGGCCCAATCAGTCCATGCTAGGGTTTATGCTCCACTTGAGCCTCCTCCCATCTTTTCTCATCTAACTCATCACAGCCCTCTAGTCCCTTCTCCCTCATGTGCTTATCTAGCTTCCACTTAACTGCATATATGCTATTCGCCTCAGTCGCTCCCTGTGGTAGCGAGTTCCACATTCCCACCACTCTCTGGCTAAAGAAGTTTCTTCTGATTTGATTTCCGATTGGATTTCTTGGTGACTATCTTATATTGATGGCCTCTAGTTTTGCTCTTCCCCACAAGTGGAAACACACACACTGGGCTGGATTTTCCAAGCCCCGAGGAAGCGGGACTGCCGGTAAAGTAGCAGAAAATGGGGACGGATGGCAAACCCGCCCCTATCCCGCCTCCATGCCCTTTTGCCAGGAGGCGGGAAGATGTACTGCTTCGGGTCCCGTCTCCTGGAGGCGGGAAAGGCATTTAATCCTTTTAACTGAAAACAGGATTAGTGCCATTTTACCTTCACAGGTGAAGGCTGCCTGACCTCTGAGAACCCCGCATGGTTGGAGGAGACGTGAAGGAGGTCTGCGGCGGTCGGAGGCACCTGAAAGTAAGATATAGAGGTGAGTGATGGGTGCAAGTGTGGAGTGGTAAGCATGTAAGGTGAGTGATAAGTTTAGAAAATGTTCACTTACCTTGTTTTCTTCCTACAGCCTTCAGCCGCGCTGGATCGGGAGACCCGACATCTTCCTTGTCGATTTCACAGACTGGCTGTTGGATCCTCTGATCCAACAGCCATGTGAAATTTACAAAGTTGAAAGGTTTGATGAGTCCTGAACGCAAAGACTCATCAAACTACAGAGAATGTCAGTGTTTGACAGCTTCACAGAGCTGTCAAACGCTGACATTTCTTCTGCCCAGAAGTTTTGACAGCACGTCTGACGTTGATGTGTTCTGTCAGTGACTTCCTCCCTAATTGGCCTGCTAAGCCCGCAGGGCTGGCTTAACAAGGTCATTCAGGGGAAAATCCCTCTGGTTGGTCAGACGAGGATGGAGGCGGGGCATTGACACAACAAGCAGCAGTCCCGCATCTAACTCGTCTCCATTCACAAAATCCAGCCCTCTGTGTCTACTCTAACAAAACCTTCAATAATTTTAAAGACCTTTTTATTAGGTCACTCCTCAGCCTTCTCTTTTCAAGAGAAAAGAGACCCCACCTGTTCATCCTTTCCTGATAGGTATAACCTCGCAGTTCTAGTATCATCCTTGTAAGTCCTTTTTGCACCCTCTCCAGTGCCTCTATATCCTTTTTATAATATGGTAACCAGAACTGTACACAGTACTCCAAGTGTGGTCTAACCAAGGTTTGATACAAGTTTCTACTTTTCAATTCTATCCTTCTAGAAATAAACCCTTGTGCTTGCTTTGCTTTTTTAAATGGACTTATTAACCTGAGTCGGTACGTTTAGTGACTTGTGTAATTGTACTCCCAGATCCCTTTGCACCTCTACCACATTTAGATTCTTATTTTCCAATATATGACCTCCTTATTTTTCTTACCAAATGTAATCCCTCACACTTATCTATGTGGAAATTCATTCGCCAATTACATGCCCATTCTGCAAGTTTATTAATGTCGTCTTGTAATTTGTTGCAGTCCTCCTCAGTATTGTCTTCCCCCCCCCTCCCCCAATTTGGTGGTGTCCGCAAATTTATAAATTGTGGTTTTGATTCCAAAGTCTAAATGGTTAATGTAGATTGTGAACAACAGTGGTCCCAGCACTAATCCTTATGGGCACCCCACTTTTCACCACCTGCTATTCTGAATAGCTACCTTTTACCCTTTCTAAAAGGTCTAAGAGTGTTAAAAAAAAAAACAAGCCTGAAGGTTTTGTGTCTTAATGCGAGGAGCATTCGTAATAAGGTGGGTGAATTAGCTGCGCAAATAAATGTAAACGGATATATAATTGGGATTACCACGGTGACCAAGGCTGGGAATTCAACATCCAGGTGTATTCAATATTCAGGAAGGACAGGAAAAAAGGAAAAGGTGGTGGGGTAGCATTGCTGGTTAAAAAGGAGATTTAACACAATAGTAAGGAAGGATGTTCGCTCTGATGATGTGGAATCTGTATGGGTAGAGCTGAGAAATACCAAGGGGCAGAAAACGTTAGTGGGAGTTGTATACAGACCCCCAAACAGTAATGCTGAGGTTGGGGATGGCATTAAACGGGAAATTAGAGATGAGTGTATTAAGGGCACAGCAGTTACCATGGGTGACTTTAATCTACACATAGATTGGTCTAACCAAATTAGGAACAATACTGTGGAGGAGGAATTCCTCGAGTGTATATGGGATGGTTTCCTGGACCAATATGTCGAGGAACCAACTAGAAATCAGGCCATCTTAGACTGGGTATTATGTAATGAGAAAGGATTCATTAGCAATCTTGTTGTGCGAGGCCCCTTGGGAAGGAGCGATCATAATATGATAGAATTCTTCATTAAGATGGAGAGTGAAGTAGTTGATTCAGAGACTTGGGTACTGAATTTAAATAAAGGAAACTACGATGGTATGAGGCACGAATTGGCTAGGATGGATTGGGGAATGTTACTTAAAGGGTTGATGGTGAATAGGCAATGGCAAGCATTTAAAGATCGCATGGATGAACTACAGAATTTGTTCATCCCTGTTTGGCATAAAAATAAAACAAAAAAAGTGACTCAACATTGGCTAACAAGGGAAATTAGGGATAGCATAAGATCCAAGGAGAGGACATGTAAATTGGCCAGAAAAAGCAGCAAACCTGAGGATTGGGAGCAGTGTAACATATCAAAGTTTGCAGATGATACTAAGATGGGAGGGAAAGTAGTGAGTGAGGAGGACATAAAAAACCTGCAAGGGGACATCGACAGGCTAAGTAAGTGGGCAGAGATTTGGCAGATGGAATACAATACTGGAAACTGTGAGGTTATGCACTTTGGCAGGAAAAATCGTAGAGCAAGTTATTATCTTAATGGCAAGAAACTGGAAAGTACAAAGGGATCTGGGGGTCCTGGTGCACGAAACTCAAAAGGTTAGTATGCAGGTGCAGCAAGTGATTAAGAAGGCCAATGGAATGTTGGCTTTCATTGCTAGGGGGATAGAATATAAAAATAGGGAGGTATTGCTTCAGTTGTACAAGGTATTGGTGAGACCGCACCTGGAATACTGCGTGCAGTTTTGGTGTCCATACTTAAGAAAGGACATACAGGTAGACTATCCTTTATCCGAAAACCTCGGGACCAGCCGAGTTTCGGATAAAGGAGAATTTCGGATTTCGGAAGGTGGGTCGGCGGGGGTCCGCGGGGGGGTGGTCGGCGGGGGGTCGTGCGCACGACTTACGCTGACGCTCAGCGTAAGTCAGTCGGGGTCGTCGGGGGTCGGGGTCGGGGCCGGCGGGGTCCGCGGGGGGGTCGGCGGTTGTCGGGGCCGGCGGGGTCCGCGGTTGTCGGGGCTGGCGGGGTCGGCGAGGGGGATCGGCGGTTGTCGGGGCCGGGGGGGGTCGGCGGTTGTCGGGGCTGGCGGGGGGGATCGGCGGTTGTCGGGGCCGGGGGGGTCGGCGGTTGTCGGGGCTGGCGGGGTCGGCGGTTGTCGGGGTCGGCGGGGGGTCGTGCGCACGACTTACCCTTTATCCGAACTTCCGAAACCGGAACCCTCTAAAAACCGAAGGTTTTTTCGTTCGTACGCACGACTTACGCTGAACGAAAAAACCTTCGGTTTTTAGAGGGTTTCGGTTTTCGGAAGTCCGGATAAAGGGTAGTCTACCTGTACTTGCTCTCGAGTCAGTACAAAGAAGGTTCACTCGGTTAATCCCGGGGATGAGGGGATGGACATATGAGGAGAGGTTGAGTAGATTGGGACTCTACTCATTGGAGTTCAGAAGAATGAGAGGCGATCTTATTGAAACATATAAGATTGTGAAGGGGTTGGATCGGGTGGATGCGGGGAAGATGTTCCCGATGATGGGTGAAACTAGAACTAGGGGGCATAGTCTTAGAATAAGGGGCTGCTCTTTCAAAACTGAGATGAGGAGGAACTACTTCACTCAGAGGGTGGTAGGTCCATGGAATATGCTGCCCCAAAAAGCTGTAGAAGCTACATCATTACATAAATTTAAAACAGAAATAGACAGTTTCCTAGAAGTAAAGGGAATTAAGGGTTACGGGGAGCGGGCAGGAATTTGGACATGAGTCTATGTTCGGATCGGTCATGGCCCTGTGGGTAGCGGAGCGGGCCCAGGGGCCGTGTAGCCTGATCCTGCTCCTATTTTGTGTGTCTAATTCTGTTAGATTCAGGAGATGGTTCTGTGATAGTGGATTGGCGGTTAGGATCAGATCAGCCATGATCTTATTGAATGGCGGAGCAGGCTCGAGGGGCCAATTGGCCTACTCCTGCTCCTATTTCTTATGTTCTTATGTTTAGGATTCAGCAAAGGAGGACAAAGGGATTAATTAAGAGGGGGGAAATAGAATATGAGCGTAAGCTTGCAGGGAACATAAAAACTGACTGTAAAATCTTCTATAGATATGTGAAGAGAAAAAGATTGGTAAAGTCAAGTGTAGGTCCCTTGCAGTCAAAATCAGGGGAATTTATAATGGGGAACAAAAACATAGCAGACCAATTAAATACATACTTTGGTTCTGTCTTCACAAATGAGGACACAAATAAACTCCCAGAGAT
Source organism: Somniosus microcephalus (assembly GCF_052327205.1). NCBI lineage: Eukaryota > Metazoa > Chordata > Chondrichthyes > Squaliformes > Somniosidae > Somniosus > Somniosus microcephalus. Next base: position 180,295,486 of record NC_140990.1, read on the forward strand.
GTTGGGGAACATAGGGTCTAATGAGAGGGAGGAACTGAATGAAATCAGTATTTGTAGGGAAATGGTGTTCGGGAAATTGACAGGATTGAAGGCTGATAAATCCCCAGGGCCTGATAATCTACATCCTAGGGTACTTAAGGAACTGACCCTAGAAATAGTAGATGCATTGCTGGTCATCTTCCAAAATTCTATGGACTCTGGAACAGTTCCCATGGATTGGAGGGTAGCTAATGTAACCCCACTATTTTAAAAAGGTGATAGAGAAAAAACGGGGAATTATAGACTGGTAAGCCTAGCATTGGTAGTGGGGAAAATGCTAGAGTCCATTATAAAAGATGTAATAGCAGAGCACTTGGAAAACAGTGACAGGATCGGACAAAGTCAACATGGATTTACAAAAGGTAAATCATGCTTGACTAATCTGGAATTTTTTGAGGATGTAACTGGTAGAATAGATAAGGGAGAACCAGTGGATGTGGTGTATTTGGACTTTCAGAAGGCTTTCGATAAGGTACCACATAATAGACTAGCGTGCAAAGTTAAAGCACATGGGATTGGGGGTAAGGTACTGACTTGGATAGAAAACTGGTTGGCAGACAGGAAGCAAAGAGTTGGAATAAACTGGTCTTTTTCCAAGTGGAAGGCAGTGACTAGTGGGGTACCGCAGGGATCGGTGCGAGGACCCCAGCTATTCACAATATATATTAATGCGGTTTAAATCGAGTGCTAGGCTTTTTGGCCCTGTCTGTGTCCCTTTGTGAATCTGGTGCTGGGCAACATTTTAAATCGAGTGCCAGGCTTTAGGGCCCTGTCTGTGTCCCTGTCTGCCTACCTTTTAAAAGCTTGAAAAATGAAAGTGAAAGTACTTATAAAACGTTTTTGGTAAATCTTGTGTTATTTTTAAGAGATACTAACTTTCAAAGTAGTTTTAGCTGGAAGCTGAACAGAGCTGGTAGTGAAACAATGGCTGCCACATCCCCGAGATGAAAACGAATAGTCCCGCCCACACACACACCGATTGGCCAACCATCAGGGGACCGTACTGTAGGATTGGTCAATCGTGACGGAACAGGATTGGTGGAACCTTGACGTCAGTCAATCAATGCTAGCAGATAATGAGTTTAATTTTGAAGGTTTTTTGCATAAGGCGCGAACAATTTTCGTCCGACCGAAAAGTAAATACGCTTAAAATCGTCTCAGAAGCGTAAGCTTTCTTTGGAGGTAACACGCGCGTAGGTACGCCCTGTAACTTTCGAGCGCATAGCCCGACAGACGCACAGGCGATGACAGACAGAATGACAGACAGACAGATCGACCGATTTATATATATAGATGATCTAGACGAGGGAACTAGATGTAATATCTCCAAGTTTGCAGACGACACAAAGCTGGGTGGGCGTGTGTGCAGTGAGGAGGATGCAGAGAAACTCCAGTACGATTTGGACAGGTTGGGCGATTGGGCAGATGCATGGCAGATGCAGTATAATGTGGATAAATGCAAGGTTATCCACTTTGGTGGCAAAAACAGGAAGGCAGATTATTATCTGAACGGCAATGGATTGGGAAAACGGGCAGTGCAACGAGACCTGGGTATCCTTGTGCACCAGTCGCTGAAGGTAAGCATGCAGGTGCAGCAGGCGGTTAAGAAGGCAAATGGTATGCTGGCCTTCATAGCGAGAGGATTCGAGTACAGGAGCAAGGATGTCTTGCTGCAGTTGCACAGGGCCTTGGTGAGACCACACCTTGAGTATTGTGTGCAGTTTTGGTCGCCTTATCTGAGGAAGGATGTTCTTGCTATGGAGGGAGTGCAGCGAAGATTCACCAGACTGATAACTGGAATGGCAGGAATGACGTACGAAGAGAGATTGGGTTGATTTGACTTATATTCGCTAGAGTTTAGAAGAATGAGAGGGGATTGTGGTGTATGTAACCTGTTCCACCTTAAGAGATGTACTACTTTCTCTGGCTGCTGTATACGTAATACCGGTGGTGACCACCGGTATATAAGTACTGTGTAGTGATATTGTATTTAGTATAGTCCTGACCTCCAACTAGTAAAGACCTGTTGAACTTTATTCTTGTAGTCTGTGTCAGTAATTAATCTTAATACAACTGGAACACACAGACTTAACAGTGGCGACGAGTCCGATTCTTACCCTGCAGCAGTTTATATCCACGGCGGCTTCGTCCACAGAACGGGCGTCGAAGAGAGGCATCCACCCTCATCACCCTGCTGGAAGACACGTCGCGCGGCAGGCATCGAGAACCCGGAGTGCAGAAGACATCCTGAACTCGAAGCCTCCATCAGCGGCAGTCAGCTATCTTCTTTCTACCTCGGTGGTGGGTAAGCCGGTCAGCGACGCGAGCAGAAAGTCGGTCGCGTTGGCTGTACAGACGGGGGGAGGAAGATCGATCGCGACCGGAGATAAGGGCCGGGCCGCATTCGGGCCGAAAGGCGCAGCGCGGGCACATCGATCGCGGCTGGTGATAAGGGCCGCTTTCGGGCCAAAAAGGCGCAGCGTCTGGGGCGACTGAAGGCACGAGAGCCGCCGTGACGGCGAACGCAGCTGGTGCTAATAACCGGGCTGCAAGAAGGGCTGCGAGGCGCGACATCGGGGAAGCGCGAATGCCCGAGGGAGCCGCGGTGAAGCGGAGACAGCGTCGGGGGAGTTACTAACCGCTGGGAAAGGGAAGCAGCAGCGGCACGCCAAACGCCATTGCAGCCAGTGGGTGAAGACCGCCAAGCGCGGGAAAACCGCCATTTTGTAGGCGGAGGACGAAGACAAGAGCGGGAAGCCGCCATCTTGGGATAAAATAAATTGCAACGATGCCTAAACATGGGAACATTGATACCTTTGATGGCGACATCGAAGATTGGGCCATGTATGTAGAATGCATACAAAATTATTGTAAAGCAAATAAAATCCCAGATGCAGAGAAAGCACTAACGTTATTGAACTTAATGGGTGCGAAGACATACGGGCAATTGAAACACCTTTTATCACCAGATGAACCGGTGGATAAGACGTCCGAGGAGATTGTTACTGTCCTGAAAAATCATCTAAACCCCACGCCGCTGATGCTAGCGGAACGATTTAAATTTTACAGCAGAAGGCAGCTGAAGGATGAAAGCAATGCTGAATATTTAATGGAATTGCGTAAGCTGGCAAAGTACTGTCAGTTTGGAACGGGACTGACAGACGCGCTAAGAGATAAATTTGTGTGTGGATTATTAAAAGAAGATACACAAAAGCGACTGCTCGAGGAGAATGAGCTGACGCTTGAGAAAGCGGTCACTATGGCAGCAGCACACGAAGCCGCAGCGAGAGGCACGGCAGTAATGCAGCTACGGTCACCGGAACACAGTACAAATAAATTGGGTTTGAGTACTGTAAAATGTTATCGTTGTGGAAAGACAACACACGATCAGAACCAGTGTTGGTTTAAAAACCAAGAATGCAGAACGTGTGGCAGGCTTGGCCACATAGCTAAAGTATGCCGGTCAGGAAAGAAGACCAGCAACAAAAAGTCACCGCAAGGAAAATACATAAAGGTGCACAAGGTGACAAAGACCAGTTCGAACGAACAGAAGTCAGATTCAGACGCTAGCAGTAATGAACTGGGTAGCTTAAGAGTACACAACGTTGGTAAGGATGCAGATCTCCAGACAATTTGGGTCACTCTCCAGATAGCAGGAGTCCAAGTAAAGATGGAATTGGACACTGGATCGGCATTGACGGTCATGAATAAGAAAGATTACAAAAGGTTATTCCAACATATTCCCCTACGGGATACGGAGATTATATTGAAAACATACACGGGGCAAAAAGTGTACCCCATCGGAAAGATAGAGGTAAAAGTGGTCCACAAGGGCGAAGAAAGCCAAGTAATGGACTTATATGTGCTACCTGAAGGAGGTCCACCACTACTGGGACGGGAGTGGATTAGGAAAATGAATATGGACTGGCACTCCTTAAAAGCACTAACGGTAGATTCCGGGGAAACAGATGTCAAACCTAAACGATTGTCCAAAATATTGGATGATGCTAAAGAGGTGTTCCAGCAAGGACTGGGAACACTGAAAGGAATTACGGCAAACATCAAGATTGATGAACATGCACAACCAAAATTTTTCAAAGCCAGACCGGTACCCTATGCAACACGACCTACTGTAGAAGCGGAACTGGAAGCGCTAGAACGTTCAGGTGTACTGTCTAAGGTAGATTGGAGTGAGTGGGCTACGCCCATTGTTCCCGTTATGAAACGTCCTTCGAGCAACAAGCCAGGAGAACCAGGGAAGGTTCGCATCTGTGGAGATTTCAAGATCACCGTTAATCCGGTGCTTCACACGGTGCAGTATCCGCTTCCGCGGGTTGAGGATATTTTTGCTTCGTTGTCTGGCGGGAAACACTTCACCAAGATAGACCTGGCGCAGGCGTACTTGCAGATGGAGGTTGATGAAGAGTCACGCCAGTACCTCACGATCAACACGCATAGAGGTTTGTACCGGTATAATAGGCTGGTTTTTGGAGTGGCATCGGCTCCAGCAATTTGGCAGAGGGCCATGGAGCAGGTATTACAGGGAATTCCAGGCACACAATGTTACCTGGACGATATTCTGATTACAGGTGATGGTGATGAAGAACACCTCGCAAACTTGGAACTGATGCTCAACAGACTGAAAGAGTATGGACTTCGAGTTAATCGGCAGAAATGTGAGTTCTTTCAGAAGCGGATCTCGTACTGTGGTCATGTCATTGACCGGGAGGGGCTTCATAAGTCTCCTGACAAGATAGAGGCAGTTGTAAAGGCTCCCGCTCCGGATAATGTCTCTCAGTTGAGGTCGTTTCTGGGATTGATTAACTATTACCATAAGTTTCTACCGAATCTATCCACGGTACTGCACCCGCTGAACGCTCTTTTACAGAAGGGGGTACCATGGGAATGGAGCGAAAACTGTAAGAAGGCATTTCGCAAAAGCAAAGAATTGATCACCTCAGAGGAAGTGTTGGCTCACTTCAACCCGACACTGCCTATTCGGTTGGCTTGTGATGCTTCTCCATATGGTATTGGGGCAGTACTCTCACACAAGTTGCCAAATGGAACGGAAAGGCCAGTCGCGTTTGCATCCAGATCATTGACCTCCGCTGAGCGCAACTGTGCGCAGATCGATAGGGAGGCTCTCAGCCTTGTATGGGGAGTGAAGAAGTTTAATCATTACCCGCAGGGCCAAAAATTCACACTTCTGACAGACCATCAGCCGTTGGTATCCATTTTTAATCCTAAGAAGGGTGTTTCGGTGATGACAGCACAGCGACTCCAGAGATGGTCCCTTTTCCTAGGGGCACATCAATATCAAATAGAATTCAAAGGTACAAAGCAGCATGGCAATGCTGATGGGCTGTCGCGCCTGCCACTACCTGAAGCAGAAGAGACGACGAAAGTTGACCCTGTTGAGTTATTTCATTCGACCATCATCGAGTGTTTACCAGTCACCAATGCAAGTATTGAAAGAGAAACCAGGAACGACCCGACACTGTCCCGAGTTTACGAGGTGACAGTGAAGGGCTGGCCAACACATGGTGATCCTCTGTTACCGGCATTCTCGGCAAGGCGAGACCAGCTGTCCGTCTGCCATGGTACTTTGATGTACGGGACAAGAGTGATTATTCCTCCCAAGTTACGGGAAAGAGTTCTAAAGGAACTGCATGAAGGTCATCTGGGGGGAATTAAGATGAAAAGTCTTGCTAGGGCTTATGTATGGTGGCCGGGCATTGACCAACAGATAGAGGAGTTGACAAAAAGCTGCGCTGGGTGCCAAAAAGTGCAAAATGCACCTCCGATCGCACCGCTACACCCATGGGAATGGCCTTCAGCCCCATGGCAACGCGTACATATTGACTTTGCTGGTCCATTCATGGACTCCATGTTCCTAATTGCGGTGGATGCACATTCCAAATGGCCAGAAGTGATCAAGATGAATACCACTACTTCAGAAAAGACAATTGCGGTGTTAAGAACAATATTCGCAAGGAACGGATTGCCAGAACAGATATGTTCAGACAACGGACCACAGTTCGTGTCGGAAGAATTCCAAAAATTCTTAAAGAAGAATGGGGTGAAACATTATACCTCTGCCCCATATCATCCGGCGACAAACGGGTTGGCTGAGAGATTTGTCCAAACATTCAAAAAGGCAATAAAGGCCATGAACGATGATCAGATTCCGTTACAACACAAGGTGGACAATTTCCTAATGGCATATCGAAACGCCGCTCATGCAGTGACCAACCAAAGTCCTGCCATGATGTTTTATAACAGGAGGTTGCGGTCCAGGTTGGACTTGTTAAAACCAAATGTGCGGAGGGAAGTGGAAAACAAACAGTTCCGGCATATTAATAACAAGTCCACTCGAAGTTTCGACGTAGGACAACCAGTGTTGGCAAGGGGCTATGGAAACGAAAAATGGCAGTCCGGAACAATTCGGGCCAGACAAGGACCTCTCATGTACACAGTAGATATTGGTAACAATGTGATAAGGCGTCATGCGGATCAACTGGTAGAATCAAGAGCAAGGGTCGAACCCATGGTTGCGACAGAGACAACTGTGGAAGACGTTAATGAACCTGAAGCATCTACCTCGGCAGGGACTGTACCTGATGATGACGTCCAATACATAGGAAACCAACAAGAAGAGTCACCTCAGCAACAAGAATCAGAGACCACTGAAAGGTGTTATCCAAACCGAATCAGAAGGCCTCCTGAGAGACTGAACCTTTGAACTGTTTATACCTGAAGTTATATATGTATATATGTTATGATATGTTAAATGGGGATATGACTATTAAGCTAAAAAGGGAGGATTGTGGTGTATGTAACCTGTTCCACCTTAAGAGAACTACCTTAAGAGATGTACTACTTTCTCTGGCTGCTGTATACGTAATACCGGTGGTGACCACTGGTATATAAGTACTGTGTAGTGATATTGTATTTAGTATAGTTCTGACCTCCAACTAGTAAAGACCTGTTCAACTTTATTCTTGTAGTCTGTGTCAGTAATTAATCTTAATACAACTGGAACACACAGACTTAACAGGGATCTCATTGAAATTTATAAAATTTTAACAGGACTAGACAGACTAGATGCAGGAAGGCTGTTCCTGATGGCGGGGGAGTCCAGAACCAGGGGTCACAGTCTAAGAATAAGGGGTAAGCCATTTAGGACTGAGATGAGGAATTTCTTCACCCAGAGAGTAGTGAACCTGTGGAATTCTCTACCACAGAAGACAGTTGAGGCCAATTCATTAAATATTTTCAAGAAGGATATATTTCTTAAGGCTAAGGGGATCAAGGGATATGGGGAGAAAGCAGGGACAGGGTACTGAATTTAGATGATCAGCCATGGTCGCATTGAATGGCGGAGCAGGCTCGAGGGGCCGAATGGCCTGCTCCTGTCTTCTGTGTTTCTATGTTTACCCCTACTCTCTGTTTTCTGTCTTGTAGCCAGCTCGCTATCCATTCTGCTACTTGTCCTCTGACTCTGCATGCTCTGACCTTATTCATTAGTCTGTTATGTGGTACCTTATTGAAGGCCTTTTAGAAATCTAGATACATTACATCTACTGCATTACCCTTGTCTCCTCTCTCTGTTACCTCTTCAAAGAATTCAATGAGGTTGATCAAGTAAGACTTCCCCTTTTGAAATCCATCCTGACTATTCATTATTATTTTTGGTTTCCAGATGTTTTTCTATTTTCTCCTTTAGTAGGGATTCCATTATCTTTCCTACCATGGATGTTAAGAACATAACATAAGAATTAGGAGCAGGAGTAGGCCATACGGCCCTTCGAGCCTGCTCCACCATTCAATAAGATCATGGCTGATGTTCAACCTCTACTCCACTTTCCTGCCCGATCCCCATATCCCTTGATTCTCTTAAAAATCTATATCTCAGCCTTGAATGTACTCAACGACTCAGCAACCACAGCCCTTTGAGCTAGAGAATTCCAAATATTCACAACCCTCTGAGTGAAGAAATTTCTCCTCATCTCAGCCTTAAATGGCTGACCCTTTATCCTGAGACTATGCCCCCTAGTTCTAGACTCTCCACCCAGGGGAAACAACCTCTCAGCATCTACTCTGTCAATCCCCCTTAGTATCTTGTATGTTTCAATGAGATCACCCCTCATTCTTCTAAACTCCAGAAAGTATAGGCCCGATCTACTCAATCTCTCCTAATAGGACAAACCTCTCATCCCAGGGATCATTCTGGTGAACCTTCGTTGCACCGCCTCTAAGGCAAGTATGTCCTTCCTCGGAGACCAAAACTGTACGCCAGGTGTGGTCTCGTCAAAGCCCTGTACAATTGTAGCAAGACTTCCTTACTCTTGTACTCCAACCCCCTTGCAATAAAGGCCAACATGCCATTTGCCTTCCTAATTGTTTGCTGTACCTGCATGCTAACTTTGTGTTTCCTGTATGAGGACACCTAAATCTCTCTGGACACCAACATGTAATAGTGTCTCACCATTTTAAAAAAATATTCTTTTTTTCTATTCTTCCTACCAAAGTGAATAACTTCACATTTCCCCACATTATACTCCATTGCCCCACTCACTTAACCTGTCTATATCCCTTTGCAGGCTCTTTGTGTCCTCCTCACAGCTTACTTTCCCACCTAGCTTTGTATCATCAGCAAACTTGGATACATTGCACTTGGTCCCTTCATCTAACTCATTAATATAGACTGTAAATAGGTGAGGTCCAAGCACTGATCCTTGCGGCACCCCACTTGTTACAGCCTGCCAACTGGAAAATGACTCATTTATCCTTACTCTCTGTTTTCTGTCCGTTAACCAATCCTCTATCCATGCTAATGTATTACCCCCAACCCCATGAGCCCTTATCTTGCATAGCAACCTTTTATGTGGCACCTTATAGAATGCCTTTTGGAAATCCAAATATACATCCACTGGTTCCCCTTTATCTACCCGGCTAGTTACATCCTTAAAAAACTCTAATAAATTTGTCAAACACGATTTCCCTTTCATAAAAGCATGTTGACTCTGCCTAATCATGTTATGATTTTCTTAGTGCCCTGTTATCACTTCCTTGATGATGGATTCCAGCATTTACCCAACGACTGATATCAGGCTAACTGGTCTGTAGTTCCCCGTTTTCTCTCTCCCTCCTTTCTGAATGGCGGGGTTACATTTGCTACCTTCCAATCTACTGGGACTGTTCTAGAAGCAAGGGAATTTTGGAAGATCACAACCAATGCATCCACTATCTCTGTAGCCACTTCATTTCAAACCCTCGGGTATAAGCCATCATGTCCAGGGGATTTGTCTGCTTTTAGTCCCCTTAGTTTCTCAAGTACTTTTTCTCTACTGATATTAATTACTTTAAGTTCCTCATTCTTAGTAGTCCCTTGGTTCCCCGCTATTTTTGGTATGCTTTCTGTGTCTTCTACTGTGAAGACAGATACAAAATATTTGTTTAAAGTCTCTGCCAATTCCTTATTCTCCATTGTCTCAGTCTTTAAGGGACCAACACTTACTTTTGCTACTCTCTTCCTTTTTGCACACATGCAGAAGCTCTTACAATCTGTTTTTATATTTCTTGCTAGTTTACTCATATTCTGTTTTCTCTCTATCAATTTTTTGGCCATCCTTCGCTAATTTCTAAAGCTCTCCCAATCCTCCGGCTTATTACTATTCTTTGCAACATTATAAGTCTCTTCTTTTAATCTAATACTATCATTAACTCCTTGAGTTAGCCACGGATGGATCACTTTTCCTGTGGAGTTTTTGTTTCTCAATGGAATGTATTTTTGTTGAGAATTATGAAATACTTCTTTAAATGCTAGCCACTGCTTATCTATCATCATACCTTTTAATCTAATTTCCCAATGTACCTTAGCCAACTTGCCCCTCGTACCTATGCAATTGGCTTTATTTAAGCTTAAGACTCGCGTTTCAGATTTAAGTATTTCACGCTCAAACTCACTGAAATTCTGTCATATGATCACTCTTCCCAGAGGATCCTTTACTGAGATTATTAATTAACCCTGTCTCATTACACAATACAAGATCTAAAATAGCCTGTTCCCTGGTTGCTTCCATGATGTATTGTTCTAGGAAACTGTCTCGAATGCATTCCATGAACTTGTCCTCCAGACTACATTTGCCAATTTGATTTGCCCAGTCTATATGAAGATTCAAGTCCCCCATGATTATTGTATTAACTTTGTTACAAGCTCCTATTTTATGTTGATTAATACTCTGTCCAACGGTATAGCTTCTATTTGGGGGCCTATAAACTACTCCCACCAGTGATTTCTGCCCCTTGTTATTTCTTATCTCCACCCATACTGATTCTACTTCCTGATCTTCTGAGCCAAGACCCTTTCTCACTAGTGTCCTTAAGTCATCCTTTATCAGGGCTACCCCACCTCCTTTTCCATTCTGCCTGTCTTTTCGAAACGTCAAGTACCCAGGAATATTTAGTTCCCAACCTTGTTCTCCTTGCAACCACGTCTCTGTAATGGTTATTAGATCAAAGCCATTTGTCTCTGTGCCACTAATTCATCTATCTTGTTACAAATGCTTTGTGCATTCAAATGAAGAGCCTTTAATAATTTTTTTACCACTATTCCCTGCTTTCACCTTATTCGCTGATGCACTGTTACCGTTAAACTGTCTGTCCCTTCCTGTCATGCTCTGTTTATTTTTACCTAGATTGCTACACCGCTCCATTGCCTTGACTTTTCTCTTTAGATTTCTAAATTTTCCCTGATCTGACCTCTTCCCACCCCCCGCCTCCCCTTTTTAGTTTAAAGCCCTATATACGACCCTAGTTATTCGATTCGCCAGGACACTGGTCCCAGCCCGGTTTAAGTGGAGCCCGTCCCGACGGAACAACTCCCTCTTTCCCCAGTACTGGTACCAGTGCCCCATGAACTGAAACCCCTTCTTCCCACACCAATCCACGAGCCACTCATTTAACTCACTGACTGGCCTAGAAGTTCCCTGGACATGTTCTATCTCCCCCCTTAAATATAGGTATAGCGTCCGCTAGTCCTCTGGCACTACTCCTTTTTCTAACAAATTATTAAATATGTGTAATAGTGCCTCTGCTATCTCTTCCCTAGATTCTTTTAAAATACGCGGAAGCAATCCGTCCAGACCAGGGGTTTTATCCACTTTTGAGTTTGATTAGTTTATTTAATATTTCTCTATTTTAAATGTGGTTATATCATTTCTAATCTCATCATCCAATGCCATGCCCACCTGATTTCTCTCCCTGGTGTATACTGAAGCAAAATAATGATTTCATATTTCTGCCATTTTGTTATCACTGCCTGTGATTTTATCCTGTCTGCCTTTTAGTGGCCCTATTCCCATCCCGACTTTCCTTTTTTTACTTATGTGTGTGGAATATTTTACAATTTTGTTTTATGTTCCTTGATAATTTAATTTCATCATTCCTCTTTGCCTTCCTAATTGTTTTTTTGACTTCTCTCCTACTCTCTTCGTATTCTTCCTTGTCATGCACTCACCTGCAGTCCATGTCCGTGTATGCCTCTTTCCTTACCCTCACTCTTATGAGGGAGAGATAAAAGAGACAAAGAAAAAGTAAACAAAAATGTTGTTAAATGTATTAAAATCTCCAACAATAATTAAAATCTGAGGAAAGGAATGAGACTGCACACTTGTAAAAGTTCATTTTCAGTGCCAGAGAGGTTACAAGAGGATTTGATGAGAGTAAAGCAGTCTTACTGCAATTATACAGGGCCCTGGTGAGACCCCACATGGAGTATTGTGTACAGTTTTGGTCTCCTTACCTAAGGAAGGATATACTTGCAATAGAGGGAGTGCAACGAAGGTTCATCAGACTGGTTGCTGGGATGGGGGGATTGTCCTATGAGGAGAGATTGAGTAGACTAGGCCTATATCCCCTAGAGTTTAGAAGAATGAGAGGTGATCTCATTGAAACATACAAAATTCTTACAGGGCTTGACAGGGTAGATGCAGGGAGGATGTTTCCCCTGACTGGGGAGTCTAGAACCAAGGGCCACAGTCTCCGAGTAAGGGGCCGGCCTTGATGAGGTGAAATTTCTTCACTCAGAGGGTGGTGTATCTTTGGAATTCTCTACCCCAGAGAGCTGTGGAGACTCAGTTATTGAGTATATTCAAGACAGAGGTCGATAGATTTTTGGATATTAAAGGAATCAAGGGATAGTGCAGGAAAGTGGAGTTGAGGTAGAAGATCAGCCATGATCTTATTGAATGGCGGAGCAGGTTCGAGGGGCCATATGGCCTACTCCTGCTCCTATTTCTTAGGTCTTACTTACAGTCAAACATATCATGCCAATAAAAATTAGTTATACTGGAATGGACAAGCCCTAACTTTTTCTGACAAGCTTAGTGGGTATCTATCAAGTAAGTACTGTAACTTCATGCTGTTCCATATGTTTCAATGCTAAGTCTCACCGCGAGATGCCAGTATAGTACAGCTTCTGGAGGAGTAGGGCAACTCGGGACAGCAACGTCCGGATTTCCGCGTTTAACTGCACGTGTGCGGTTGGCGGAAGTAGCTGTCTGATTTACACTTTAATAATGGCGTGCGCGGTTAGCCTCACCGTAATTTCTACAGCAAAATCCTGCCCATTATAAGTACATTTTGATTTCATGGTGCTTGCAAGAGGAATGCCTTGATATATCAAAAAAGTCAGGAGGTGGAGGTAACTTGTTTGATCTTGAGTTCTAGATGTTGGGCCTGGGGAAGGGGAGAAGGGGACCTGTGTTCATGCTCCTTGGGGTTGCTACCCCTCCTGGTCAGTGGATTGGATGCTGTGTTGAGGGGAATTTGTGTTGAGTCTCCAAGAATGGGGGCACCCAGACTGCTTGGTATTTCCTGGCAGGGCTGAACATCTGATTGGCGCTTTCCCCATATGTGTTTCAGCCACATGTTTGCTGTGGGAAGGACTTCAACCTGCCACAGAAGGGGTGAATTGCATCTTGTAGTTAGTCACGAGTTCCATTAGCCTGCGCATTTGGAGAGACTCTTCCTCTCCAGTTGCAGTATGTGTGATGCATGATCTTGACTTTGCTTTCGTGCACTTTGCTGTAGATAATACTGGTTAGGATCTGACTTCATGCCTCTTGCCATTCCTTTCCCCTTCACAGTTGGTCTAGGTTTTGATCCCCAGACCTTATGCTGTCCCATTACAGAGATGAGTGTGGTACGTGTGTTGGAGGTGATTCTCCCGAAGCGGGTGGGGTTCATGATGAAGTCTGCAAAGTATTGTAGAAGTAGTTCTTTATCTGGAGATAGCTGTATTGGTCATGCTGAGAGAAGTGAAATCTGTCTTAGCTGGTGGAAGGGCATAACCTGGGCCTTGTGTAACAGTTGGCCTCATCTGGTGATCCCTTTCTCATGCGAGGCCCACATGAGGTGAGTACTCCTGTAAGCCTCCCATTGTTCCATATTAGGCAGGCAAAGAACTGATAGACCTGATTGGGATCTTTAGGGAGACATAGAACTGTCCCCAGGCTGAGAGTTGCAGAAACAGTGGGGTTCTCCTGCTCTTTATTGGTCTCTGAGACTGTATGTAAGAATGGTCGGCTGTGAATAGGGGTTGGGAAGGAGATTCTAATTTCCATTTCCAGCCACAGATTTTGCTGGGGGACATGGGACCAGGTCAAAATCATTTGGGTCTGGGCAGCCCAGACGTTGTGTGTTGTCTGATTTTTGTAGGTGCAGTATCTTAGAAATTACTTTAATGAGACATTTCAAAATGAGTAATTTTGAGGGACTTGGCCCTTTCCTGTAGGGTGGTGAAATATTTCCATATACAGTACCTTGCTCAGAAACCCAAAGAAGAGACCATAACCTAACCATATAGGTTAGAGGTAAAATGAGTTTACTGGACCAATGGATTTGGCTTGAAAATGGACACAAGGGTAAATGGATTGGGCACAAGTGTAAGCAGGTTGGAAATAAATGTGATGGGTTTTGGGCTGCAAGGGACCTGAATTGAGGAGGGTGAGGGAATGAATTTGGATGAAAATGGATGACCAAATTGGATTTTGCATCATTAAGGAATATAAAATTTGAGAGTTTTTGCATAATTGCCTTCATGTATTAACATTTTTAGCAACAGGATCTTTATCTTCATTACAACCCCTGACCTCTGTATGTACTCATCACAGTAATGTCTTTTTCAACCAAGAAAATACACCATGGCAATCTAGTAAATTAGTGTTCGACATGAGCATGCTAGGAACTATAACAGATCTACTTTCATTATCTCCATTGTCTGACACAATAATATTGAATTCCAATCCTTTGTATTTTTCTTTTCATATTGGTATAATTTTACCAGATTGGTAGTGAAGATATTTGTGCTTCATAACATTACTTGGCTGTAGAGCCATAGATCCCTCACTCTTAGGTTATTGAATTTACATAGTCATATCTAATTGTCACTTTTCACAACACTAGCTTTGTACTTGTTACGATTTCGTAGATATCTCGAGCATGTTCTAAAATTATGTGCCAAATGTCAGCTACATCACCTCCTTTCCCTCACTCACTCGTTGAGTGACTATATTTTAGCAGTCCTGGGGTGGGGTTTTGCATAATTGGAATTTGACATCTCAGAAACATGGTCTCTTTAGAAACATAGTAAACCACAGGATCAGATAGGGTTGCCAACTCTGGTTGGAGGCATTCCTTGAGGTTTGACCCCGTAAGGTTCTGACCACACCATATATCAAAATGTTTTGCATTTACCTTATAATGGTTGGGTCCCCTGTAGCTGAGTACCTTCGCTTGTGGTTTTGCGGCAACTGCTGTTGTGCGATCGATTCTGAGAACCAGGCCACCCTTGAACAGGCGAAGATGGGAAAACCAAGGGCGGGGAAGAGGGGAAAAGCCAGAGGGCGGGGAAAAGCCAGAGGGCGGGGAAGAGAGAAATCTGAAGTTTGGATTCGCAGAGGAGAACCAGAGGTGGGAGGAACTTTATAAAGCACTGGTTAGGCCACAACTGGAGTATTGCATCCAGTTCTGATCACCACACTTTAGGAAGGATGTGAAGGCCCTTGAGACGGTGCAGAGGAGATTTACCAGAATGGTTCCGGGGATGGGGGATCTTCGCTACAAGGGCAGGTTGGAGAAGCTAGATTTGTTTTTATTAGAGCAAAGGAGGTTGAGGGGTGATTTGATGGAGGTGTACAAGATTATGACGGGTTTGGATAGGCTAGATGGGGAAAGGCTGTTCCCACTAGTTGATGGTACAAGGACTAGGGGACACAGGTTTAAGGTTTTGGGCAAGTGATACAGGGGGGAATGTGAGGAAAACCTTTTTACGCAGTGAGTGGTGAGGACTTGGAACTCGCTGCCGACGGAAGTGGTAGAAGCGGAGACACTCGGGGAAAAATTTGGTTGCTTTGCGCCTCCCGTTAGCGCCCTAGGAGGGCCCTAATGGGGTGCAAAGTAACTAGCGCTGGGACACGGCGATGTTCGCGCCGCTCGCGAAACTGACCAGACATTTTGCTGCGCCACTAAACACTATCGCCACGATCTCCTGCGCCCGCAGATCGTGACGCCCCGGACTGGATATTGAGTGGCGCCCCCTGTCTTTCCGCCTGCAGCTAGCAACGACAGGTTGAGGGGAATGTTTTGCAGTCGGGAAGGGACTGGGGGAGCACTATATAAAGGCGACCGCTTCCTGCCTTTTTTTGTCGGCGACATTTTTGCACCACGCAATCTGAGAGAGAGCCTTCTGGAGAGATTCAACGCTGTGTGAAGGAGTTTTGGGTACTGAGCAGCACTTTACAGGTTTATTTTGATTTGACCTTCCTTGCATCGATTTAGAAGAGACTATGGGGGCTGCACTCTGAGCTCTTTCCCTGGGCCTCTCCATTGTTCTTTCCAGCAGATTTGCTGTATAGGTCTCTCCAGGCCGAGATTCAAGGCTGCAATGAGCAGGGTGTGGATGGAGAGCAAGATCGACCCACCCCTTTAAGAACTGGCCGGCACCAGTGTGTCTGTGTTCCATTGCTGACTGACATCACATGAGCTTCGCCAGCGCTCCTGAGGTAGTGTCTCGCTCCTCGGCGTTAGCGCCTGAAGAGAAATGTGTAGCGCCTGATTTAGCGCTCCAATCACCTCCAGGGGCGTTAGAAGCCAAGTTTGCAGTCAGAGACGATAATTAGCGCCAGGCGTTAAACTTTGCGCCCGGCCGATAATTGCGCCCCAAATGGGGCAATACCGAATTTCTCCCCCTCAATGTTTTCAAGGGTAAACTGGATAGGCACTTGAGGGAAGTAAACTTGCAGGGCTACGGGGATAGAGCGGGGGAATTGGACTGACTGGATTGCTCTACAGAGAGCTGGCATGGACTCGATGGGCCGAATGGCGGCCTCCTGTGCCGTTATGACTCTGTGACTCTAACTTTGATTCCACCAGTAACTAATGGTAACTCACTGAAATTGCACCGATAACTAATAATAATACTGGTAACACTCCGATTCCCCTCATAACCAATAGTAATACAATAACTCACTGATAATCTATGTAACTGATTATAATTGGTGTAACACCCCTATATCCTACCTGTAACTAGTAGTAATCCAAAAACCTGCTGAAGTTCACCCTGGAACTAAAGCCAGAATCTTCCTCCACTGCGCAAGGTGCGGTCAGGCTCCTCAGTCGATGCCACTTTTAATAGGCCCAATCTCTCTCCCTATCTCCTTGGACTCTGGTTTCGACTCGGGTTCCAACCTGAGCCAAATCGAGAGATTGCACTAAGTCAGCGGGCTCAGTGTTTGGGGCACATCACAAAGGGTACATTGTCCTAACCTCCGCTCAACACCCACAATTCTATACCACTCCCTGGACTCAGACTCAATATTTAACTGGAAGATATTGTGGCTCATCCAAGGTTGAACGTCAGACAAGCAGTCTGACAGAATCCTGTTCATCACAACATACAGCATCACAGTAGCTCACGTGTGAAAGTTGCTCCTTATTGGTTCACTTGTTGTGCAGCTCAGCTGTGTGTAGTCTCCAAAGCACTGGCAAGCGAAAGTGAGATTAAAGGTTGACACTCTCCTTGTTCCTTATAAGATGATAAAGGAATGAGATAAAAGTTGCTAATTAGTTGGTCTTTGCTTTTGGTCAAAGGACAGGCTTTTGCGTGCCTCATATCTCACCTAACAAGCCAGTCACTGCGACAAGTCTGCAAAGGCAATTTTTAACTAACGGCCTTAAGAAACCATAGTACGTGATAAGGAGGTGAGACAGTTGTTTCCATTTTCTTCTTAATCTGAAGAAAGCTGTTTGAGCACAAGTGGCGTGTTCAGGCTGAGGGCATTAGTATTTTATCTGAAAAGCATTCACTAGGCACCCCATTTAATTGGGAGATTTCATGTAATTCTTACGGAGTGTTTTGTCAATGTATAAATTTTAAGCTTTTTACCTGGCGGGTAACAGATGAAGGATATACAATGTTTGGAAGTTCCAAATTATATATTCCTATTGCATTAATGTGATTACATACTGCATTATAAGTACATAAGAAGCAGGAGTAGGCCATATGGCCCCTTGAGCCTGCTCTGCCATTCAATAAGATCATGGCTGAGCTTCGACCTCCACTCCACTTTCCCACCCTAACCCCAAATGCCTTGATTCCCTTAGTGTCCAAAAATCATCAATTTCAGTCTTGAATATACTTTACGACTGAGGGGGTAGAGAGTTCCAAAGATTCACCACCCTCTGAGTGAAGAAATTCCCCCTCATCTCAAGGCCGACCCCTTATCCTGAGACTGTGACCCCTAGTTCTAGACTCTCCAGTCAAGGGAAACAACCTCTCCGCACCTACCCTGTCGATCCCTTCAGTATCTTGTATGTTTCAATGAGATCACACCTCATTCTTCTAAACTCCAGAGAATATAGGCCCAATTTACTAAACCTCTCATAGGACAACCCTCTCATCCCAGGGATCAATCTAGTGAACCTTCGTTGCACCACCTCTAAGGCAAGTATATCCTCCCTTAGGTATGGAAACCAAAACTGTACAATTTCATGCTGGGCTGAAGCCTCCTCAACTTGGGAAAACATGCTAGTGGCTGAGTGTGTTACATTCACAGCTGGCTTTCTGTGTTCTAGGGGTTGAGTAACTCTGTTGTTGCTAAGCCCGTGCAAGTTGCACCCCCATTTTCTTAAGAGCTACAGCAAATCATGGAAAAGTAAACTGAAACAACCTAAAAACAATTGAACAGTGCAAATGTAGGAAAGTTTAAACCTTATAAAAGATGATTGTTACAGCTTACATCCTACACGCAACTCTTTTTCTTCTTAAAGATGCAAAGTACTCTTAAAATGCTATGTTCCTATTCTTGCTTTCCAAGCATAGTTCCACAATAACTACAAATCCGTAGGAACAGGAATAGGCCATTCAGCCTCTCGACCCTGCTCCACCATTCAGTTAGATCATGGCTGATCTGTACCTCAACTCCATTTACTCAGCATTGTTCCATATCACTTGATACCTTTACCTAACAAAAATCTGGCAATCTCGGTCTTGGCAATTTCAATTGACCCAGCATCCATAGCATTTTAAACACCTTGATCAGATTACCCCTCAATCTTCTAAACTCAAGGCAATTCAAGTTTATGCAACCTGTTCTCATAATTTAAGCTCTGGTAAATCTGCATTGTACCCCCTCCAAGGCCAGTAAATCCTTCCTGAGGTGAATTCACATCTTTAAAATTTCAGAACTTCTGCCATTGATTAGCACTGTTTTTGGTCAATGTCTAATGGTGTTTTATAGATTTTTTTGACTCTTATCATTGATTGGCATTGTTTTTTGGTGATTGATTCTAATACCAAACAGCGCTTTTTTTGGGATCATTTTTTGTTTGCTTAGTACCTTGCACTGATTGATACCTTCCAAGATGTCAACTATTGTACGGATGCTTATAGATCTCTGGCATGTAATACCGTTCAAAGAAAATCTCCTCAGACATACCAAAAATGCATCTTGTGTTGTTTTATGGCCCAAGGAAGAAGAGTTTGCAGAATGGACAATGGAGTGCTACCTCCATCATTGCCATCTCTGTGATAGGTAACTTAGTGGCCCAGTAAAGGGTCTTTCTAATCATTACACATCTGCTTGGACAATCCTGAAACAGATGTCCAACATCTGTATGTGTAAAGCTATCACACAAAGTTACCTGCATACTTTTACTAAATAATACTGTTAATACTTGGCAGCTATGTCTAACAGTGCCTTTTAGATCTATCATGGTGACTGGGGCTTCTGCTTTCCCTTCAACTGCCCGCTCCCATGCCTTTTTCCTTTCATAAGTGCTGCTGGGTTTGCTCTGGAATTGGAGCACAACGTGGGCTAATGTTGCCTGATGCAGGTGTGTACAAACATCAAGCACATCACAAGGGTGGCATCACCATGTAAATTCCCCAAAATGTTGAATCCAGTCTGCCTCAACTCCAGCGTGTGGCGGATGCATCATTTTGAAGGATGTAAATCTTACCAGGTGAGCAATCTTTTAGTTCTAAGAACTCCTAAATTTCAGTTAAATTCTAGTAACTCTTGCTGTGATGTATAAACAAAAAAATAATGCTGTTTGTAATTTTTCCACTGATGATGGGAGCTCTCAAGTGGGGATGTTATTGGTTATGAATTTTTTTTGCCGGTGTAGATGAATTTACATGGGCTAGATATAGGAGGAATCATAGTTTAGGTGACTGGTTGGGCAGGATTTGAAGACTAAGAATATTCCCATTTATGGCAGGGAACATTGGTCAGTTAGGATTCTTTATAATAACTTGCAGATGTGTCTTAACCCCAGTGTCCAAAGAGCACCACCTAGTGGTAAATTTCAAGCACTCCCAGATACTGCACAGTTTGAATTCAGCATCTTACTCTTCATTGCTCCATCAAGCATACCCGATCAGCTTAGATGCCTTGTCAAATAGGTCAGATATAATCTAGTATGGAAGCAGGGTAATGGTCTCTTTGCTGCGCCCATTGAAGAGAGAGAGAGGGAGAGAAATTATTTGTGGAGGTCGGTCTCCATCAAGCATGGAATTAAACATTGTGCTGATCCTGGCTTATGTTGCTGAGCAGGCTGGAGATGCTGCAACATTATGGCTGTCACTGCTCCATCCTTGCCATTTCCTGTTTTCTCCTGCATCCTAAGACATGATGCTCAGGTTATTCACTTTGAAAGATTGTGTGAATCCTCCTGGAATTCAAACAGAAAATCTTTATGGCACTGAGCTACTCACTATAGACTCTGCCTTAACTGCAACTTCCAACATCTGAACGGCGCATCCTGTGGCACCCATATGATTTAGTTTTCCATATCAACCATTTTTGACCTTACTAAATGAGACTAATAAATTGATGCTACATTGCAGACAACACTGTGCTGTGTACTTGTGCATTTTAATTTATATCACTTATAATGACATTGTGGCCATGAATATTGTTTTTATTTCATGAAGATGACATCCAGTGATGACCCCAGAACCAATTAAAATTTACATCAAACTTTTGTCATTTTAATTTTAATTTGAACAACATACATTATGTGCAATCAGTTAAGAATATTCCACTTATCGTACTGATCATAATTCTCAAGATTGCTTGTGAGCAGTTAAATCTGTAGACTTGTGGGATATAAATCATATTCTTTGCTCCTCCTCATAGATGTCCAATGAAATTGCCCAAGATCTCTTGAGCAGATAGACTAAATTGTGATGGTGAGTTACTGTTTTATCAAATAGCTTCGATTATTAATTTAATATTTGTATTCTTACCACAATGGCTCTGAAAATTAGCCTTTAGTTGGTTTGCTTTCTGAACTATAGTGTTACAGATTATAAACTACATGGCCAATGCAAGTAAGGTGCCTGAAAGTCCATAAGAGAAGGGACTTTTATCTGTGCTAGATTTTCCCTAAATAACTGCATTCTTTAGTAAATTGCACTAGTAGCATAATGTGCACTCCAGAGTGAATGTGGAAATACTGATACAATGAAAACAAGCGCAACCTTGTGTTAGAATGACTGATGATAAGGTGCAAGTCCCGGTTCACACATAACTGGTGCCAGGATTAGGTACAATCGGTGAATCTCTTAATGCTCACAGGCTGGATCATTTGTAACTGACATATAGATGGTATGACTGCTGAACCTCAACTGTTCATTTCATCCAAGTTCATAAGGTTCATCATTATCGCTGTAAATAAACTGTGGTCAGGGCAAAAGATGCCATTGTTGATGAGTCTCTCGCAGTTTGGAACTGTAGATTGAAAGCATAACTTTCCACAAGTTTTATAAAATATTGAAAATATGGATTTTTTTTGCACTTTCCTGAGTGGGTATTTGTACAGTGCAGTAGCTGACTCTTTATACTTTATCTATTTGCAGTCAAATGGAATTTGTATTCTAAGTAGTTTTGAGATGTTTTAAAGAGTCAGTCGATTTAATCTTGATGCAGATCTCATTCAGTTATGCTTGAACAGTTCTGAGGGGAAAAAGGACAATTATTCACAGAAATCACAGAAACCCCACAGTGCAGATAGAGGCCATTTCGGCCCATCGAGCCTGCACCGACACATATCCCACCCGATCCCCGTAACCCCTACGCCAACACATATCCCACCCTATCCCCGTAACCCCACGTATTTAATCCCCCTAACACTAAGGGTCAATTTATCATAGCCAATCAACCTAACCCGCACATCTTTGGACTGTGGGAGGAAACCGGAGCACCCGGAGGAAACCCACGCAAACACGGGGAGAATGTGCAAACTCCACACAGACAGTCGCCCGAGGCCGGATTCGAACCCGGGTCCCTGGCGCTGTGAGGCAACAGTGTTAACCACTATGCCACCGTGCTGCTAGTTTTAGTAGTGCTAACCCAAAAGAATTGGTCCACTTTATTGGCCCAGTAATTCCGTTCCAAACGCGTGAGTACGGTCGGGGTACTCACGCGTCTGGCCGGAGGAAATGCCGGTTTTCAGCATGCACAGCGCATGCGGGGAAAACCGGCATTTCCTGTCCTCTGAACGAAGGGGTTCAGAGGCAGAACGCGTGCGACTGCACAGGCAGCACGTGCGCAGTAAAATTCGCCGGTTTCATTCATGCTTTCAGTGAGGTTAAGTCCTTACAACTTACACATGAAAAAAGCATGTGTAAAGTTGCTCCAGAGGCTGCGGAGGAAGATATATTTTATCGTGGAGCTTCTGAAAGGCAATATTTTTGTTTGGGAAAGGGAGGAAAGTTATTTTAAGAAATGCTGAGGTAAGTTTTAAAGTTTATTTTTGTTTTTTTTAAACGGGTTTTCAGTACTGTAGGTAGAAGGAGCAATTGTGGCTATGTGAATTGAATTTGCTGTGTTTATTAAATGTGAAAATGACTCAAACATTTTTAAGAAAGAAACTTTTCATCAGTAATATATTCTTTTAAGTAAATATGTATGTATGTCTGTATATATTCCTTTGCGTATATGTATGTATGTATATATTCCTTTACTTATGTGTATGAATGTATGTATTTAATTATGACTTTTAGAGAAAGTAACTTATTGGAAAATCATCTCGGGCTGTGAAATTGATCAGGCGGGTATGATGTATTACCAAGACGATAACGCGTTTCTCCTGCCATAGGCCGGGGTGATTTTCTAGCCAGTCACTTCATTAAAATTACTTTAACAACTCTTTCCATTTCTTCCTTGCATGGACGTCTGTGTAAGGAGGAGGCCTGTGAGCGAGAAAAATGCCCGGGAACTGCTAGTAGCCAACACCTTCACGAGCTAGTGGCGCCTTGTACCTCCCCCTCCCCCCGCAAGGCAAAGAAAGGAGCAGACACAATTTAAAGTGAAGCAGTGAACTTTTATTGCATCATAAAACAGTTTTCAGGGTCAGTTTTGATGTAGATAGTTTATAACTTTAAAATGTTAACTAGCTATTTCCTGCTTTTCAAACATTTGTAAACATGAATAGTTCAGAAAAAAATGTGTTAACAGTTTAAAGTGACTTTTTCTGTTTTCTTAGTGCAATAAAGACATTCATGGTGGAAACTAGCTATGTTCTAATTTTCAAAAAGTTGTTGTAAAAATACTTTGGCTCCAATAAAAGTTGCTAATTTTTTTCAAACTGACTACAGGCTGCACTGTTTAAAGGAAAAGGTTACATATCCTTTCAGTCACAAATCAACATTTCAATGAAAAAAGCAAACACAACATTTTACATGTCAATAAAATGAAAAATTTAACAATTGCACGATTTGCCCCCTCGCATCTGCGACTGAGGGTCCAAGGAGGTGCATTGCGCAAGAGGTTATCGTCGTACGTGTCCTCACACTGTTCCCTTTCGGGAACTGTATGAAGTGGTGGAAGGATTTCTGGCCACGTTAATGCTCCTTCCGTGAACATAACCATCTTCATACCAGCCATTAGGGTGGTTAGTCCTATGGCGAGAGGTTTTTACGGGCTCCCACAACCCATCCGGGGGGAGGGGGGGGGGACACCCACACCCACGGACGCAAGTATCCCGCTGGATGTCCACCCAGAATTTATAGTCGGAGCTCCGACTCCACTTGCCGGGACTGTCTGGAGCGGGGTTCTAAACCCTACTCCTTCTGGCCCAGCGGCGGGGATGCTTACCGCTACGCAAAAGGTCCACTCCGCGCAAAAGGTGACACCCATATGTTTCCTGCGCCTTTTCTCTCCCCGTGACTGGAGCCCTATGCTGCCAATTGAAAGACCAAGCTATCATCTGTCCTTTTTGCGGCGCCTTGGACTTCTTATTACCAATGATGAGCAGGCGCTGCGCCTCCACCTCGTTGAGGAGATTGCTGAGGTCATTGTCAGTTCAATTGTGAGTTCTTTTAATGCCGTGAATTGTGCTCATTCCAGCCATTTCACGTTGCTAATCGGAGTGGGCCTTTGGCGTAGCGGTAGCATCCCCGCCGCTGGGCCAGAAGGCGTAGGGTTTCGAACCCCGCTCCAGACAGTCCTGGCAAGTGGAGTCGGAGCTCCGGCTCTAAATTCTGGGTTGACATCCAGTGGGATATTTGCGTCCGTGGGTGTGGGTGCCCCCCCCCCTCGTATAGGTTGTGGGAGCCCGTAAAACCCTCCTGCCATAAGACTAACCACCCTAATGGCTGGTACAAAGATGGTTACGGTCACGGAAGGAGCGTTAATCACGGCCAGAAATCCTTCCACCACTTCATACAGTTCCCCAAAGGGAACAGTGTGAAGACATACGACGACGACGTTGCTAATTAAATAAATGGAATGAAAAAAATGCTTTCAGGGCTTTTAAAAGTTTTTAAATTGCTTTAATTCTGTTTAAAACTACTTCAGATTCTTCAAAATAATGTAAACGTTTTTAAAAGTTGATAAAAGTTACCAAAAGCTTCATAAAAATACCAAAAACCTATTTAAAATGCTGCTCTGCATGTAAAAATGCTTTGCAGCTTGTGAGAAACATTGGGGGCGTGTCCTTTTAAAATGAGACCTCAAGGGGCGTGTCTCACTTGCACTGCGCGCTCCAGGCTTCGCGCTGGCTGCACTCCTGGGCGGCGTGACGTCAGACGCTGCCCGGGAGTCATCATTTTAAAACAGGAATTCCAGGCGTCCCTGAAGCTCAACGGCCGGCGCGTCGGGTAAGTGCACATCGGGGGCTTGCACACGCGGCAAGCCCCCGACCCGAATTTCTGCCCCATTATCTTCATATAAGTGACAGGGTAAACACTTGAGTGATCTAACCAGAATCTCTACATTGTTACAGTGAAGAGTACAACAAACTCAAAGCTTTGTTTGTGTCACTGAGGCACCGAGTGGAGAAATGAGGTGCCTCCTGCAACAGATCTTAGTGGGCAGGTTGATGTGATGTGTTCCATGGTCTGAGACTCATGGCTACAGTCACACTTCGAGTCGTCCCTCATCTTCCATCTGTGGTGCAGGTGGCCGCATCGCCCATGTCCTGTGCGGATCCGGTTGAGCGGTGTCCACTGTCTTCAAGGGAGGTGGAAGCCAGGGACCTCTGCTGTTGGGTCAGTGATGAGGTGTTGGTTCTTTATGTTGCATGCGTCCCCCGATTCCGTCCATCTGGATAGTGGGTCAATACCAGCAGCGTGAATATTGGCTGCTGTTTCCCAGAATGGCCGGCGCGATTTTAAGCGCTTTCGTGGTGGGTTTTTCAATGGGTTCTTGAATGGGAAGGTCGGTGTTGCTCATGATTTTTTCCATCTCACAGAGCACAGTGGCGTCGTGGCGAATGGCAGATGGGGCAATGTGGAACAGCACTGGGAGCCATTCAGTTGGAGTGGACTTGCGCGTCCCTGACACCTTCCTCATGGCAATGTTTAGCTGCACGTCCACGATCTTTGTGTGGCGGCTGCAGGACTGTGAGGCAGAGTAGTATTCTGCAGCAGAGTAGACTAGGGCCATTGTTGCGGTGCGAAGTGTTCTGGCTGTGCTTCCCCCATGACGGTTCAGCGAGTTTCCGGACCAGCTTCACCCTGGTTTTAACTTTTTGGCCGGTGTTGGTGAGATGAGGCCGATAGGGGAGAGCCCTGTCCAGGGTGATGCTCAGGTAATTTGGGTGAGGTTCATGGGTAAGTCGTCTTCCGCTAAATGAAATGTTGGCTTTTTCCCAGCGGCATTGTTGTTCAGATGGAATGCCGACACAACTGTTTTCTCTGGATTGGGACGGAGACGCCTAGTCCGAAAGTAGCGTTTGAGTAGGTCCAGGGCGCTTGTTAGCATTCTGCTTGCTTCCTCTAGCGTTGATGCCTGCGTCAGCAGTGCTATGTCATCATCATATGCGAACTTCCAGGATTTGGTGCATGGGATGTTGTGAGCTGATGACAACCTACACGTGGTCTCCCTGTGTGTGCTAGTTCATGAACTTGCCAGCTAATGCTATCAAGAAGACAACCAAATGCCCAAAAGTGGCCTCCCAGTCTGAAAAGCATGAAAGCATCGAACATGGCCAAGGGGGTCTCCAGAGGTAACTGTGTGGGGACGGTAAGAGAAGCTATTGCTGGAGATGCTCTGGCTACAATTGGAACTAATCAAGAGCAGTACCACCAAGTTGGACAGTGGAGGAGAGGTGTTAGAAGAGATGAGAAGAAATTTCTTCACTCAGAGGGTGGTGAATCTTTGGAATTCTCTACCCCAGAGAGCTGTGAATGCTCAGTCGTTGAGTATATTCAAGACAGAGCAATAGATTTTTGGATATTAAGGGAATCAAAGGATATGGGGACAGTGCAGGAAAGTGGAGTTGAGGTAGAAGATCAGCCATGATCTTATTGAATGGCGGAGCAGGCCCGAGGGGCTGAATGGCCTACTCCTGCTCCTATTTCTTATGTTCTTAGGAGGATAGTGGTCTGACATTATCGACCACACGTGATAACCTTGGAGAGGGCAGGGGGGAAATGGGACTGAAACATGAGAAAGATGATGATGCTCTGGGGCATGTTGGATTGTTATGTACATTATAACAGCAGATCCTTTTTCTTCAGCTGGTTAAGCTTAATGACCACTAAAAATGTAGTACCATAGCTACTGTTGACTGTGGATTTGATTAAAAAGGCAGCTGGAGGAGTTTCTGGCCAAGGTTAATACTACTGCATAGAAAAGATAGGTGGGCAATATATCTCATGGTCACTCTGATCATTGTTTTGATCACTTAACTGCAGCATGACTATGGTACAGGCTTGATAGACCAACTAGGCGTTTCCTGTCTCATTATCATAGGTTCGTACTATTTTGCCTGTTTAATAAATATTAGTAAAGATCTAAGTCACAGTTTAGTGAAGTGTATTCAGGTCGTGGAAGATCACATGAGGATAGGTGATAAAGTTGAAATAAAGTAAGGGCTCTCTTTTCAATCCCTAGGGATGATGCTTTGTCCCTTTAATGCCACATACAAATTGCTATTGAGTAAGCACTGGGTGAGATCGAAGTTTAATTGCTCTTGATGTTTGTGTCACAACCCTGGCCACTTTTCTCCTGTTTTTAAATGTGGATTGGGACATTCTGGCTCCTGTGTCCAATGAGTGTCTTGTTTCTTTAAGACACTTGGGAGAGGTGGGGAAGCTTTATGAAAAAAATGAGACTTGAAATGTGATAGGTGCAATGGATAAAAAATATATACTAGATATAATGCTTAGGATTTTAGATATTTTTTGGATAAAAATGTAACTGTCATGCAGCAGGTATTGGATTTCCATTGGCCAGTGCCAGATATCCTGGCACACATCGTAGTTCCAACAACAACTTCCATTTATATACTACCCCTCATGGAAATGAAAGCCTCAGAGCACTTTACAAGAAGGAGAGGAGGATGAGCAGGAGATGGGAAAGATTAAAGGGGGAACACTAAAACACAAAATGGTGGTGACGTTGCCCAGAGTGGTCTTTGAAAACCGGAATTGAGGGACTTGAACGGAGTGTGACAGGATAGGTGAATGTGGAGCTGGATG
>NC_140990.1:180323520-180564061 GCF_052327205.1 Somniosus microcephalus
GACGCTCCCGAGTCCAGAGAGCGCACGGCGCTGACGCTCCCGAGTCCAGAGAGCGCACGGCGCTGACGCTCCCGAGTCCAGAGAGCGCACGGCGCTGACGCTCCCGAGTCCAGAGAGCGCACGGCGCTGACGCTCCCGAGTCCAGAGAGCGCACGGCGCTGACGCTCCCGAGTCCAGAGAGCGCACGGCGCTGACGCTCCCGAGTCCAGAGAGCGCACGGCGCTGACGCTCCCGAGTCCAGAGAGCGCACGGCGCTGACGCTCCCGGGTCCAGAGAGCGCACGGCGCTGACGCCCCCGGGTCCAGAGAGCGCACGGCGCTGACGCCCCCGGGTCCAGAGAGCGCACGGCGCTGACGCCCCCGGGTCCAGAGAGCGCACGGCGCTGACGCCCCCGGGTCCAGAGAGCGCACGGCGCTGACGCCCCCGGGTCCAGAGAGCGCACGGCGCTGACGCCCCCGGGTCCAGAGAGCGCACGGCGCTGACGCCCCCGGGTCCAGAGAGCGCACGGCGCTGACGCCCCCGGGTCCAGAGAGCGCACGGCGCTGACGCCCCCGGGTCCAGAGAGCGCACGGCGCTGACGCCCCCCGGGTCCAGAGAACGCACGGCGCTGGCGCTTCCGAGTCCAGAGAACAGACCGCAGTCAATATTTACTCCCAGTAAGCTTTAGGTCTGTTATCTTGTTTGCTATTAAGCAGCTGAACAATGACAAAGTTCAAGTAAATTAATATGAAGAGTTGCATGTTAATTTACTTGGATTTGACTACTGTTTATCTGCGTAAAACATTTTCTTCCCTACTATCCATCTTGTGTATTCATATATCCTGATCTCCAGTTTCCACAAGACTCAAGTGTTTGGATTAACTAAAAGTGACTTCTTAAAAATCGGCCAAATTTGTCTTGACCACATATACTTAGAAGTGGATTTTATGCATCTGCATTATCTTATTTTAAGCTGTGTTTTTATTCTCCAATTCAGATTTTGTTTGTTGGCCCATGCAGATTTGGAGATTATTAAGAGGAACACTGCTACTCTGTAGGGATAACTAGGGGCAGTGGCGACAGTTGGGGAGGCAAGACCCATGCTCTTTCTGCTTGCTAGCCGCAAAATTGAGAAATAGACTAAACTGAACAGATTTTCTTTGAATAATAAACAGAATTAACCCTATTCTAGATTGGCATGAGTTCACCTTCCACATACACATGTTCAGCTCTTACCTTCAAAACGCAAGATTCACTGACTGTCACCAGCTGCGCACTTCCTCTTTCCCAGACAAGCATTGTGTAAAAGCCGATAAATACCCCCACTTTCCCCCCTCCAGCAGGGTCTGCCCCACTTACATAAGTGCTTACATAAGAACTGGCTTGTTCTCTCTTTCCCCAATCTGACTCATAAGATTATTCTCCAGGATGCATGTACACACACAATTTCTCCCTCCAACACACTCAACTCTTCTAATTGTCAAGTAGGAACCACATGTATGTGATATAATTCCACTTTCTTTTTCAGTCTGTCTTGTGCAGTTCATTGTAATATTTGCCTGACCAACAAAGGAACACAAATCTTCATGATGATTTTTATTATCTTGCAGATAAATCACTTGGTTACCAGCAATTAAGAAGCCAGCAGAAGTATTTTGCCGTGGATGATGAGGATGGTGAAAATATGAGTAAGAGTGCTTATTTCAGGTTATGAGCATGGGACCCACTGCTGACCATTGTTATTACATACCCAAACCTTGATCTTGTCTAAATTGCAAACCCATTAAGATACCACACCAGGCCTGAATTATGTGTTTTGTTGGGACTGGTATGTTGTTGCCTTTTCAGATTGTGCCAGTAGCTATAGTGCCTCTTAACAGTCAAGTGAGACTTGCCCGTTTGGATTTTACATGGTACAAGCACAAAGAAAGGTGGAAAAAAAGACTACTAGATGCATATTTTTGATGGAGTCACTTTGTTTTGGGGCACTGTCTGTGGCCAAAAGTCAGTGTGGTCCAGGCTCTTTCCCCCTCAGTGACTCTCCCAAGTGTTTGAACACAGCTGTACGCTCACTATGGGTCTGAAATCTCAAGTTCAGGCATTTACACCCACAATGTGCACTTACAGCAGCAGTGACAACAGGAGGTCAGATCCCAGAATGGTGTGGGTGAGAGGGGAATAACCAGAAGTTGCGATGGGGAAAGTTGGAGAATGCCATCATTATCTGGGGATGGAAAGGGGGTGTGGGGGGAAGAGTTCCGGTTTGAATTGAAGATGGCGAAGATTGACAGGTTGAATTGAGGGAGTGAGAAATCCTAGCATTAACTGAGGTGGCGGGCAGCAGAATGCCCGTATTAATTGGCGGGGGGTGGGTGAGGGGCGTCGGTGCTTTGTTGATGGAGAAGTGTGCATAAATAAATTGAGGGGGAAGAAGAATGTCAACATGAACTGGGATGGGGGCGAAGGAGGGAGAACAGAAAAGTAGGAAAAGAGTGCCTGGTTGAATATGAGGCAGGAGCGGGAGAGAGGGGTCTCTGAATTGTGAAGGGCGGGGGGTTGCGGATGGTGGAGTTGTAGCAGTTAGTGTGTCTATTAACTATATTTGCGGGGTGGGGTGGTTGGAAAGTAGTGTGCCTTTATAAAGGGAGGGGAAGTGACTATTGAAGCACCTTCTGTGCAAGGTAGGTTTGCTTGGTCTGTGGAATCCAAATGTCACTATTTTCCTGTTTTTTAAAGATTAAAAATATGTATCAATGGCTAAGTTTAAAACATATATCCTAATGTACCATTTCTATTGTAAAAATTCTAAATTTTCTGGGGTGCAGTCTCCCAGATCACCATTAGATGTCACTAGGGTCTGAGAGGAGATGGTATTTAGAAAGAGTGTGTACAATTCTAAATTGGTCTGTAGCCCTGCCTGGAATGATCCTGTGGTATAAGGCCAGGTTTTAATCCCATATTTGCAGTTAGACATTTTTTTAAATAGTAAATTAAAACTTTGTTTCTGCCAGTAATGGATTATCTTCTACTACTGGGAGGAGAAGTTTTGAAATGTAACAGAAAAAAAATAATTTCTAAATGTCAAATAGAGAGAGGTTTTCAATGAAATTGATTCAATCCCACTCTTTACATGGAGTGATTCCAGTGCTCATATTCATTGTAGATTGCAAACTATTTGAAAATGCACCAAATGAAATGTAAAAAATCAAAATTTTCTGGGGAGGTATGTTCTCCTTCTCCCCCCCCCCCCCCCCCCCCCCCCCCCCCCGCCAAGGAAATAAAGCTTGTGCCATCAACACTTGGCTTTCCCCTTTCAGGCTTTGTACTAAAGGGTAGTTGTTAATCCTATTGAACACTGCGAGAACCTTTAACTAAAGATATTCTCAGAAAAAACGTCTGGAAAAAGTACTTGCCCTTCCCCCCCAACCTACTGTCCCTGCTATATTTCTAGCACTCTGTTCAGATGGTGGACAACCTACATCTGGCTTTGTGCTACTCAACCAGCTGGTGAGCACGTAATAACGCTTCGTTCATTGAGACCTGGGTATCTCGGCTTTCTTTATCCTTAACTAGCTGGAGTGCCCGGCGGTGCCGAGGGTTTTTTGAGGGCATGTTGTTATATGTAAAAATTATTTCTACTTTTTTCATAAGAGTTTGTCTGTCTGTCTGTGTGGGAAGGAGAGAGACTGGGGGAGGGGGTGGGGGGAGAGAGGCCCGGGGATCGAGAGAGAGACTGGGGGGAGAAGAGAGAGACTGGTGGGGAGAGAGCGACTGGGGGGAAGAGAGAGAGAGAGAGACTGGGGGAGAAGAGAGAGATGGGGGGGGAGAGAGAGAAAGAGACTGGGGGGAGAAGAGAGAGACGGGGGGCGAGAGAGAGAGACTGGGGGGAAGAGAGAGAGACTGGGGGGAGAAGAGAGAGATGGGGGGGAGAGAGAGAGACGGGGGGCGAGAGAGAGAGACTGGGGGGAAGAGAGAGAGAGAGAGACGGGGGGAGAGAGGGACTGGGGGAAGAGAGAGAGAGACTGGGGGAAGAGAGAGAGACTGGGGGAAGAGAGAGAGAGACTGGGGGAAGAGAGAGAGAGACTGGGGGAAGAGAGAGAGAGAGACTGGGGGAAGAGAGAGAGAGAGAGAGACTGGGGAAGAGAGAGAGAGAGAGACTGGGGAAGAGAGAGAGAGAGAGACTGGGGAAGAGAGAGAGAGAGACTGGGGAAGAGAGAGAGAGAGAGACTGGGGAAGAGAGAGACACCTGAGGACTGTTTAAAAGTAAGACTGTTTAAAATTAATATTGAACGTACCAAATGAAGTAGAAAGACTGTTTAAAATTAATATTGTTTAAAAGTAATATTGTATGTACCCAACAAATGTCAAATCGATTGACACCTACAGAATGTTGGAAAACTGTACCTTTTTGCTATGTAAGCTTTGGCAATATGGTTCTCTGTAAACTTTCATGCCAATAAAGCATTTGAACTGAACTGAACTGAGAGAGAGACTGGGGGGAAGAGAGAGAGAGAGACTGCTGGATTTAGTTCGGGATTACCCTGGAGGAAGAAGGCGAGCTCTCCCTCCCTGTACCACCCCTTCACTCTCTCCCTCCCTGCCCCTCTCTCCCTCTCCCCCCCTCCCCCCTCCTTCTCCCCCTCTCCCTCTCCCCCCTCCCTCTCCCCCTCCCCCTCCTCCCTCTCCCCCCTCCTCCCTCTCCCCCCCTCCCTCTCCCCCCCCTCCCTCTCCCCCCCTCCCTCTCCCCCCCTCCCTCTCCCCCCCTCCCTCTCCCCCCCCTCCCTCTCCCCCCTCCCTCTCCCCCCTCCCTCTCTCTCCCTCCCCCTCCCCGCTCTCCCCCTCTCCCTCCCCGCTCTCCCCCTCTCCCTCCCCGCCCTCTCCCTCCCCGCTCTCCCCCTCTCCCTCCCCGCTCTCCCCCTCTCCCTCCCCGCTCTCTCTCCCTCTCCCCCTCTCCTCTCCCTCCTCATGGTTAACATGGCGGGCCTTTGGACCCGGTTGGCCGGGCGGCAGACGAACGCCTTTCGTTGCGGACTCCCGTGTCCGATTTTGGTCGGGGACGGCTCTCCCCCTCCCTCCCCGCGCGCTCTCTCCCTCCCCGCGCGCTCTCTCCTCCCCGTTCCCTCCCTCCCTCCCTCCCTCTCTCCCTCCCCGCGCGCTCTCCCTCCCCGCGCGCTCTCCCTCCCCGCGCGCTCTCCCTCCCCGCGCGCTCTCCCTCCCCGCGCGCTCTCCCTCCCCGCGCGCGCTCTCCCTCCCCGCGCGCGCTCTCCCTCCCCGCGCGCGCTCTCCCTCCCCGCGCGCGCTCTCCCTCCCCGCGCGCGCTCTCCCTCCCCGCGCGCGCTCTCCCTCCCCGCGCGCGCTCTCCCTCCCCGCGCGCGCTCTCCCTCCCCGCGCGCGCTCTCCCTCCCCGCGCGCGCTCTCCCTCCCCGCGCGCGCTCTCCCTCCCCGCGCGCGCTCTCCCTCCCCGCGCGCGCTCTCCCTCCCCGCGCGCGCTCTCCCTCCCCGCGCGCGCGCTCTCCCTCCCCGCGCGCGCGCTCTCCCTCCCGCGCGCGCGCTCTCCCCGCGCGCGCGCTCTCCTCCCCGCGCGCGCGCTCTCCCTCCCCGCGCGCGCGCTCTCCCTCCCCCCGCGCGCGCTCTCCCTCCCCCCGCGCTCTCTCCCTCCCCGCTCGCTCTCCCTCCCGGCCCGACTCACCTCGGTACCAGAACGGAGTCAGTCCGACACCAGGAGGCCGGGTACCCATCGCCCCGAAGCGAGCCCGGGGTTCCTCATGGTTAACGCAGCGGGCCTTTGGACCCGGTTGGCCGGGCGGCAGACGAACGCCTTTCACTGCGGACTCCCGTGTCCGATTTCGGTCGGGGACGGCTCGTTGGAAAGCCCCGGCTTTCCCGGTCCCCCACTCACGGCAAGAGAGAGAGGGGGAAGGCGAGAGAGGGAAGAGGGGAGAGAGTGAGGGAAGGAGATAGTTTTCCCGCAGCCGCCATTTTGTGAGGCACTAACGGCAGTTTGAAGGATTAGGCCCCGCCCACACACGCCATGAAACGCCCCCCGTGACGCAGCGTGCTCACCCCGTAGGCTTGGTCAACCTTCACGTCACTCAATGCTAATGAGCGGATTTCCCCCGTATGATTGGCCAACCGCTAATTAGCGGAATTTTGAACGTTTTTTGTCTACTGTCGGAACAATTTTTGTCTGACCAAAAAGTAAATACGCCTAGGACACCCTCCTAATCATAACCTTTCTTTTGATATAACATATGTGTAGGTACGCTCTATAACTTTTGAGTGATGCCCGGACAGACAGACACCACTATTTTATTATATAGACTAGCTGGG
The DNA here is from genome assembly GCF_052327205.1 of Somniosus microcephalus. Classification (NCBI taxonomy): domain Eukaryota; kingdom Metazoa; phylum Chordata; class Chondrichthyes; order Squaliformes; family Somniosidae; genus Somniosus; species Somniosus microcephalus. The sequence continues at coordinate 180,329,830 of NC_140990.1, forward strand.
GGGGGCCCCGCGTTGCCAGGGCTGTTTAGGCCAGGCGGTTTAAATCGAGTCCCAGGCTTTGGGGCCTGTCTGTCTGTCCCTGTGTGAATCTGCTGCCGGGCAACATTTTAAATCGAGTCCCAGGCTTTCGGGCCTGTCTCTGTGTCCCTCTGTGAATCTGCTGCCGGGCAACATTTCTATCTTTTAATAGCTTCAAAGATGAAAGTGAAAGTACTTATAAAACGTTTTTGGTAAATGTTATGTTATTTTTAAAAGAGATACTAACTTTTCGAAGCTGGATTAGCAGATTTTGAGCTGGAAGTAGTGAAGCAATGGCTGCCCGATGCCTGAGTTGAAAAGCATTAGTCTCGCCCACAGACGCAGCGATTGGCCAACCATCAGGCGACTGAACTGTAGGATTAGTCAATCGTGACGGCACAGGATTGGTCGACCTTGACGTCAGTCAATCAATGCTAATTAGCAGATAATGAGTTTAATTTTGAAGGTTTTTTGCATAACGCGCGAACAATTTTCGTCCGACCGAAAAGTAAATACGCTTATGACGGTTCTGGAATCGTAAGCTTTCTTTCGATGTAACACACGTTTAGGTATGCTCTATAACTTTCGAGTTTATTCAATACAGACAGACGGAATGACAGACAGAAGAACCGCTTTATATATATAGATAGATAGATAGAAGATTAGATGACAAAAAGGATATGTAATAAAAATGTTATTTGACTGCTAACCTTTTTCTGTTCTCTTAATTTCCCCTGCAGATTTTAGCAGCATTCCACCTCTCACCGATTGTGTCATTTTTTTTGTATTCCTGATCAACAATGCTTACAAACATTTGTGCATTACATCTTCATGCCACACAAACCCTACATGGATATATAGACTGATGTACTATTTTTTACTTTGTGCATCAGCCATCCTTAATATAAATTAGATAAAAGCTAAACTAACTTGGATCCTGCCCTGCCATTGGAAATTAGAGGGAAAGTTATTGTATGAGCTCTGAAGTATTGTATTTGTATTTGAGCAAAATCTGCCAGCAGGAACAACTGGTACTTTGTGCGCTGGGTGGCAACAAAAAAAGTTCACATTCCTGTTCAATTGTTCATTTTCTATATTTTTAAGCATTTTTAAGCCTGCTTCTGCTGGTGCATATTGTTAAATTAATTTATTGGACGAGCCAGTGTTTCCCTAAAGTTCACATTCCTGTTCAACTGTTCATTTTCTATATTTTTAAGCCTGCTTCTGCTGGTGCATATTGTTAACAAGTTAATTTATTGGACATGCCATTGTTTCCCTTAAGTTGCTCGAAATTTGTATCAAGGGGACTTAGATTATTTGTTTCCAGCCCAAAGTTTACTAGAATGCCGCAAATCACGGACAGCTGCCGGCCAAGTGGAGTACCGGTTACTCCATGTGCTGACTTCAGACCTAGTTCTAGAAGGTACAGTTGGCAGTGTAGTGCAATACCTGCCTCACCATGTATTAAATATGAATCTGATTCTAGCAGGTATGCTTGACTCTTGGGTGAAGTACTTTTTAATGTGGAATATTTCTGGTCAGAATTGAATAATGGAAATTATAATATTTTAGACTAGCTTACCTTTGGGAATTGAGAAACTTTAGATGTTTACCTCTTAAGTTTGTTTTGTGATCATTTGCTTTCCTCAAGAAATTAGTTAATTTAAAAAGATTCCAACTGTTTAAATTTGTTTTGGAAGGAGCAGACCTCATAGGCAAAATGGCTGCTTCTCATTCTGTACTAGATGTTCTTTGTTGCATTGTACTCCACGTGAGTGATTTGAGAAGCTGTTTCTCACTGCCAAGCACGTCTTACTCGATGTACAGATGCTGGAACTGATTCTGTCTTGTGTGCCCTATAGATGAAGCACCATCTACTCCATGTACTAACTGAATCAGTTTGAAGAGTCCACATGTCCATGTAGACCACTGGTAACTATTTATGAAACCTGTTCAACTGGCAAAGGCTACCACAGCCATGACTGGTCTTGTGGTCACTTGACATCTACACGTATGCACTCCTGACTAGAGTAGCTGGATAGAATTGGAAGTTGCTATTTGGAATACTTTTTCCCCTCCCAAGGCTAGGTGGCTAATTGTGTGTTCCCACTACAGCCTTGCTGAGACTGGTAAACTCAGCCCAGATCAAGGATCAAACCTAGGATCATTACCATTGTGGGCTATATTATATTTTTGCTGCACATTACTCCGTTATATATTTCCTGGGCCAAAAAAGCCAATGCAAATGTGTTAAACTGCAGAATATCAGAAAAGTAGAAATTTACAACTATGTATGATTTATGCAACTTACACATGACTCACTTGCTACTTGCACTTTCTGAAAAGTACTGTATGTACAGCAGTTTCCAAGCTTTTAACTAATTTATGTTCTTCATTGGTAATACAGTTAGATCAAGTTGCTGATATATTCCCAACAGTTAAAGTTTCAGTGAAAAGGGCTGGCATGTTAAAGCAACACCCAAAGCCCAGAACTTATCACTGTACTTTATATGACAAACAGCACAGATTGGAGACTGCAGGTGCTGCTTCCAGTATTCCCAGTAATTCTATCTAGCTTTCTCTTTAACATCTTCATTGAAACTGCCTTCATGCTTTTTTGTTCTGAATCTTTATTCTGTGGTTCCTTTTTTTTCCTGTTGTCCTTGGCACAATATGAAGTTAAGTGGTCTTTTTGGGGCTTTGCAGCTATGCCAGTAGCAATATAAAGCCAAAGCTGGGGCTCCACCGGAGTTGAGAGAGAACTGGAGTGAGACTCGAGGGAGGGGCAGTCATGCATCACTTGGGTTTGACGCTGCATGGACTGCAACCACAGTGCAGTGACAAATCGGGCTTAAAACGTGCTCTGAGCTTTCTTGGATCTCCTATGCACTTACTTTTAAACCAATCTACATTTCAATTAAACGGTGAGATAGTGCAGAAACTGTCACCTAAACATTTACATTGTAACTGTTGGGAGTGGAGCTCTGCATATCTTTGCAAAAACAACTTGTGCAGGGAAATTTTCCGGGCAGGAGAACTGTTGTAGCCAGATGGTATAAACCTATCAGACTGATAGCTGCAGTACAAATACCACATTCAAGTCCTTTGCCTTTTCAGTACAAATCATCATGAAACATATTAGACTAATCTGCCCTATTCATGTCATGAACTGTACTGAGCTTAAAAGCGCTGTATAAAACACCATCCTTAACCAATGATCTGTTCTTTGAGCTGATGTCGCTTCATATTTTTTTAAAACTGCTAAGTCTTCCTGAGGCCAGACCAAGTTAATTTCCTGCAAGGTTTGTTTATGCATCATCAGTAGTTCTGTCATTTAATGAAAAAATTAAAAATGCAAAAAAATTCTTTTTTGAATGTTACATTTTTTTGTATTTTTTATTGATTAGTTATGCAGGCTTCATAATCAAGAACTGGCATAATTTGTTAATTTCAGCCTGCTGTGTATTAAATGCCAATTTTTCTTCTGCCTCACATCCTACAATAACACCATACAATCAAGTGAAACTGCAGCACTTCATTGTTGAATTAATCTTTTTTTCCTCCTTTCTTATTTGTTCCTTCCTCAAATTCCTGATTTATCAAATGTTAACATTGGATGTTTCTACAATAGCAAGTACTGTACAGTGTAAGGTGCTGGTCGTGTCTCATGTAGGCCTAATGTTGGCTATAGCTAGAAAATATTACGGTCCCAGTTCCCCAGCCCTCCCTGATTCAGTAGTCTCTGGGTGCCATTAGGTTAGAGGTCAGAACAACTTTACAATCTGTTTTCTTCACTTATGTATCCACTCTAAAAAGTGGTCTTTTTTGGAATTAGGCTTTAAGTGCATATATTAGCCTGAGCAGAGCACAGCCAAGCTTCCACTCCCGAGCCCTCCCTAACTAGGCATCTCCTGAAAGCATGAGGCGAGTTGGACTACCAAAAAGTGCCCCACTTTTTTTTTAACTGTTTATTTTTAAATCTAGCTTAGTACTAAAAACACATAAGCTAGCTACTGAGGTTGTGTATGAAATATAGTTTATCTTGACAAATGCCCCCTTAAAAAAAAAAGCTAACATTTATGATTTGGATGGATGCAATTCTCCCCCACCCCGCTCTACCCACCAATCTGGGCCAACTGCTACAAGTGGAATGCACTGTATAGTGTATCGCTGAAAGCATCACAGGAGGTGTGCTAAGTTGCAATGCTGCTGCCTGGTGTGCCCAGAATGACTTGCCCTCTTATTTAGAAGTTATTGGACTAAACCCAGTGACGGTCCGGGTTGAAGGTTTGGTGCAGTACCTTGCCTGCTGCACATTTTGCAAACCGACGTTAATGTATATCCGTGTAGTGTTTCAGTTGTATTTTAAAATTGGTTTGTTTCTTTTAGAAAGGGTAATTAATTTGATCAAGACCTTTTGAAGACTGCATTCTTCTATATCTGGATACCTTTTCTTTTATTATCTTGCCAGAGTGGGTATTCATTTTGTGAATCATTCTCACAGCAGGTGCAGCTATTCCTCGTTTCAGCTCTCACACTTCTGCCTTTCAGTAAGCATGAATACATGAGTCGAATAGAGTGAAGCGTAGTGTTCTCCTTATCTGTATAACTAAAGGTCACAATCTGTAGCTAATTAACCTGATTTAAAAATTAGAGCATACCATATGCACCAATTTCAAGTAAAACAGCAGCAGCACAAGAACTAAGCTTTTGAATTCTCTGCCACTAGCCAAAGGACATTTCCAAGTAAGTTTCAAGACCATGTGAAAGAGTAAGTGAATTGCAACAGGGTAATTATGTTTTAGTCTGAGTCACTTTTGCATTGAGATACTTCGTGTTGGTCTGGATACTCGCCTTACCAAGAGCAACCTATTAGATAAACTGGAGGAAAGGTGAGGAAGGTGAGAAAAAGGTGATCATATTTAGATCACACAATAAGTCCTAATGATGCCACATTTGGAAGCCAAATAGTAACAAGTGGTTCATTTATAGTGGAAGCTCATATTTATCCAGTGTTAACATCATTTGGATCTCCCTAAGAAATATCTATTACTAATGCAGTGTACACAATTTGTAAAACCCAGGAGTACACGTTGTGCTTGTTTTTATGTCTGCTAACTACAAGTGAGCAAAGATGCATCTTATAATCTTTTAAAAATAATATTGTAAAATTACTTTCCTTAATTATGTTAGTATTTTCCAAAGTAGAAACTGTAATTAATCAGCATTAACAGTACAACTAATTCAAACAGTGTTGATTGTTGCCAGAATTTCTTGTGTGCTGTCACACTTCGACCCTTCTGTGTTCTTCAGTGTGAGAATTATTGAGCAAGGGGTTTGTTCATAACCAACCTTGTCCACTCAGCACCTTCCTGCAAAGAGCTAAATTATGCTGGTGTTCCATCTTGCTGATGAGTGAAATGACACCAAACTTCCTTCTCATTTCCTGGAGGGTCTAAATTATAGTAGTAATACTTCAATTCCTCCACATGATGTTACTCCAAAGAACCTCTGACTGGTTTATACTGGAGGTGATTGATATTCTTTCTCATTTGTTGAAACTCCACTTACAGTTGAATGCATTTCCTTCAAGTAGAGCACCATTCCACTTGGGCATAACCTCAGGTGCACTTAGAGGTGACTGAATGAGAAATATTTTAGATCACCTCACTGTAAGTGTGGTGTCCCTCATCATATGGATGTAGTTCCATTTTTTCAAACCAAGCTTCCATTCTTCCTCCCATCTAGTCTCTTTCAGACCCGGTGCACTTTATTTTTTGTGTTCAAACTTTTTCACACATTCAGTTCAGTCTCTGGTGCTTCCTCTAGGTAAGACCTCCAAGGAGTGGTACAGAACAAGGCCCTCATTTACAGCAGGGGTGGGGACAAGCAACTGAACAAAATGGCTTATGTATATTCCCAAACTTTCGGATAGTAGCCCAGGTGTATGACTATATGGGGGTTCTGTTTGTGCATAATGGTGGAATATTCAATTGCATTTGGAGGGGTGTTCAATTGCATATGGAGTTTGAACTCCGATTTAACATTTTTTCAACATTAAAGCTAACTTATTGATGTCTCACTTTATTCATTCACATGAACATGCTTACTGAAATCAGTTCCATTAATTTGTTGTTACACAGGGCCCAGATTTAATGTCTTCTGCCAACAGCATTTTTGTGATTTCTCCCTCGTTTTTATGTTATAGTTTATTAGTTGTTGTAGTGTACAATTCCAAATACTACATCCTGTTGCCATCTTAAACATCAATGTCTGACATTGTGGTGTTGAAAATTAGCCCATGAGGGTCACCTTTATCCTCTACTCAATGAATAAAGTATTTTTCAGTAGAAGAGCTACTCTGCATGGAGATATGTCACCTGTTCTGACTTCAGACCCAGGTCTCTCTGCAAATATATTGCGTGCTCTTACTGCAGTCACTGAATATACAGGCATTTCACCAGCTGTTACTCTAGATCCAACTGTGCAGATGTTTCCTATATGCAGCTGTGTCATGTATCCATACACATTTTGTCCAAATTCTTAAGTTAAATTTTACCCAATCATTAACATAATATATAAATTATGGCTTTCAGTAAAAGCCTTTGAAAACTAAGCTGAAAATCATTTTTGTTGTGTCTCTTCTCCTTTTGTATTGTCAATGTCCTTATAACGGTGTGGGGGAAATCCATGACCAGGTCATCCACAGCAATCAGATACCCCAAGATGTGCACGTAAATGCGGCCAAGATGGTGTCCATGTTTGCTTGGTGGCCAATTTGTCACTGTAAATGAAGATGATCTGATTCATTTTTTTTCTTTTTCCGCAATGCTTGTCCTTTCTTTTTATCCCTTCCTGTTCCTCTTCTGTCTGGTGTTAGGAATTCCCACTCTGGCATTACAGATATTTTTCTGAGCTCCAAAGGAGTAACCTATGGACCTTTTGCTGAAGGATGTTATAAATGAAAATTTGACTGGTATTCTATCAGCTTTGTGAATGGAATGAGGTGATGTGTATGAGAACCCCCCAACCCCCACATTGTGCGTGAATGTGCTGGGGGGAAGAGAATTCTACCTGATACCTGATTGCAAATGTCATCTAGTTTGATTTACGTTCTCTTCTGTCTGCTATATCAGCACAATTCTCACAGCTGTGTAACCTACCTCGTTGGTAAAGAACTAGGATTTAATCCAAAAATGCTCCAAATGGTATGATCTCCTGTTTTTTAGACCTGTGCTGCAGGGTTATAGAATCTTGTTCATATTCTGTTCTGAGAATGAAGGTCACACAGAGCTTCAGCAGTTTAAAAATAGCAAAATAACACAATACATCAATATAGTGCTGTGATACAGATTTTTATATGAACAGAAAGAGCCACGAAATAAATTCCACTTAATCTGTTCCGTAAAGAAAGTTAAAGAATCACCTCTGCAAACTAAATTCTCCAGCAGGATTGTGTTCAGGATAAAGAGATGGAAGTTGTTTAAGGTATCTATAGCAAGTACATATCTGTAGGAAAGATGTATCTTTGAAAATATCTCTCTTCAGGAGGCCTGGTGGTACTGGTCTTTGGTGTGGTAGAACACAGCTTGGCCATTCCCCACATGGAGATGCACTTCCTGTAAGAAGGTGGAGAAAAACAGACAGTGAATCAATACAAGTTACTTCTGCTCATGTTCTAGCAATCATTCGCAGAGTGACTTGGCAAAGAAGCAGGAGACCTCTATACTGGGAAATATTAGTGTTTCTGAAGAAAACATTAATGGACTAAAAGTTGAAAGGGGAGAATTCTCTTTCTAACTTGTAGTTTAATACATTTATCTAAGAGGTTGATAATTGTTAAGTTATGAATGTATACAGTGCTATAAACTTGTCTTTTGCACTGAAAAAAAAATAATGGTCTGTTAATTGCTACTTGATGTAGCATTTTAATATTTTACCGATATATGGACTATACATAATACTGTGTAGAACCCTGTATCATGATAATGTTGAGTATTAATACTCCCACTTAACTTTTCCCTCATAAAAGTATCTGCTGTTTTTATCCTTGGGAATTCATTACCATTTTGGGCTGCTTTAAGTTATTAACTATTTAGGTTTTTTTTTGTGTTTTTTAATTGTTTACTTAAACCTCTTTTGTTACATTCTGTTATTGGCCTAAATCCAAACTTCCCCCATCCCAAGATGAATCTCAAACACACATCGCTCATTCTGTTACAAAGACAGATGAGGAATCTCTAAATTTTGCATTTACAAGATCCTACAACGAAGGCGTTGTAAGTTGCTCTTTCTGGGCACCGCAGGTTCAAGCAGCACTGAAGTAAAAGAGAACCGTAATCTGGAGAACGTCTCTCTTAAGGAAAGCAGTCAAGCTCCTGGTGAGTCGCAGCTTTCAAATGGCAGCAATTCCTCCATTAACAGAAAACGGCCACTGGAAGAGGGCAATAATGGGCACTCGCATCCTAAGTTCCGTGCCAAGAGGAGGAAGAAAACACCAGGTCCCATTCTGCCAAAGAATGCACTAATGCAATTAAATGAGATTAAACCTGGCCTCCAGTACAAGTTGCTATCTCAGTCTGGCCCAGTCCATGCTCCTGTTTTTATCATGGCTGTGGAGGTCAATGGACAAAACTTTGAAGGATCTGGGCCCACCAAGAAAAAAGCAAAGTTGCATGTAGCTGAAAAAGCCCTGAGGTCCTTTGTTCAGTTTCCGAATGCCTCTGAGGCCCACCTGGCTATGGGTCGAATGCTGAATGTTAACACAGACTTTACGTCAGATCATTCTGACTTCCCAGATACTCTTTTCAATGGATTTGAAACCCCAGCACAAGGAGATGATCCTTATCTCTTGGGGTTCAATGGAGATGGTTCTTTCAGTTCGGGTGACTATAACTCTTTTGGTCCCTCGTGTGGTGTTGGAGGAAGTAATGTAGGTCAGTCAGCACTGACTGCTCCATCTCCTTTTGCCATGACCAGTGGGAAGAACCCAGTCATGATCCTAAATGAACTGCGCCCAGGACTGAAATATGAGTTTGTTTCTGAGAGTGGAGAGAGCCATGCAAAAAACTTCATCATGGCAGTGACTGTAGATGGGCAGACATTTGAAGGGTCAGGGAGGAACAAGAAGTTGGCAAAGGCTCGTGCTGCTCAAGCAACTCTTCAGATTCTGTTTAACATGCAACTGGACTCGACACCATCACGGCAACCTATTCCTAGTGAAGGTCTTCAGCTTCACCTGCCTCAGGTAAGGAAATTGTTTTTACTCTTGGCACTTGCGCTGTTGAGCATAATGGGGAGGGATGCTTCTGAATAATAAGGGTGAAAAACTCAGTAATAATACTGGTAGACTTAATGTGGGAACTTGAGAAATGTACATCTTTATTTGTATTGATTATTTTCCATACAGCATCAATCAGCCACACCACTCCTCAAATTCCGTTCATAAGAGGGAGTGGTATTGGAGCACATTGCTAATTTAATGCTTTCCAGAAAAAGGTCAGACTGACAAGAGTTGTCCCTGGCAGCTCTGTGCAGTTCCTGTTGTCATTGGCAAAAGCCTGTTCCTGTTGTCATTGGCAAAAGCCTGTGAACAGGTCCTCTTTCTGCCCTTTATTCTGCATTGTACCTTAACAGTTGCGTTTTGAGCTAATGTATGGACAAATGTTTTGTAAAGATGTTTTCTCTTGAAGCTTGCACCATTTTTATTGCTTCCTTTTCCAGGTTAGATGATTGTGATTCTTCAAATGAATATGTAATTGGAAGTGTACCACAAATTCCTAACAAAAACTAGCCCCAGAAAACTCTTGAATCATGGCAAATATTTGGCTTTAATCTTCGATGGACTCGCCTTGCTGACACCTCTTGTTCAAGTTCACACAGTTACCATTAGTTGTGATTACCTGTTTTTTGTTTTGCCCATTCCTTGTCAATTTTTGAATTTTGATCTGTTTAAACTGAGTGTGCTGATGACTTTGAAAGTACAAACTCGAAAGAGTTACTGAAACTAAGAAGGAATTTGTTAACATTCATGGAGATGGGTAGAATTCGAAAGATAACTCAGCATGATAAATCTGTTAATTTAACTTTCTACACTCTCGGGCTGAGCAAACCCCATTAAGCCAATAACCTGCAATGTCATCAGCACTTGATGTTTTAACTGTAGTATTTTAAACATGGACTGGTATGGGCAGAAAAAAACAAGGTTACACGAGTTAGATTTTTTTTAACCATTGGATATTTAAATAATTTTTGTGATGAATTTAATTCTTTAAAATTTGAATATTAAAATTTAAATAGTTATCGTGCTCCTTCAATTTTATTTATTTTGATCACCTTGTTTTCAATAATTTCTTCTACTGATTTCAAGGATATCATGTTTCCAGAATTATTTAACATGACACAGCCAAGTGTAGATCATATCAAAAGTTTCTTCTTATAGAAATATTTTGAAGTGTCTTGTCTTTGGTACAGGAAATAAGGTTTTGTCGGCAGGAAGTGTGCGCAGACACATGGGGCTGAATTTTAAAACCCAAAAATGGGCGGGTTAGGTTCGGGTCAGATGTTAAAATTTTAAAAATCTGAAACCTGACCCCAACCTACTTCCAACCCACCCACCCACTTCCAGGTTTAACGGAGGCAGGACAAGGGGCGGGCAGCCTACCCGCTCCCAGGTTGCGGGCAGCCTACCCACTCCCAGGAGCTGGGTTGGTATTTTAATGAGGCTGGCAGTTTCTGATTTTACAGTGGGCAGCCGGGTTTCCCAGGCCTCGGGAAACCCAGCAGCTGAAGGGAGGTGAGGACAGCTTTGAGGAGAATGTAAGTGCCTTTACAGCACTGCTTGTGGGCCAGAAGGAGCAGTTTCTCTCTTCTTCCCCCCCCCCCCACCCAATTAGAACCCAACCCCTCCCCCATACAAAGATCCCAACGTCTGGGATCGACCCGCCCCCACATTTGAAAATGCGTATTATGTTGGTCACTCAGTTCTCTGGTACACATCCACTCTCAGTAGAAATGCACGGTGGTCTGCCAGCATCTGATACAGAAATAAAGGCCTCCATTCTAAATGTCAACCTGCCTTTTATCTTCAGATGCTGAGGGGCCTGCTGGCTGGCATTTTCTTATTATGTAAAATTTTGTGCCTAGAAATTCGATAAGGCTCGAAAATGGTGGTGGCACCGCAGGGCAAGTTTGGTCATGGCCATTAAAAAAAATCGCAGGCAGCACGTTATTTTGGTGCTGCCTGCTGCTTTGAATGAATTCAGCGCACAGCCCAACGACGAATGCGCTGCTTCAGGCTGTGCGCTCAGGAGGAGGCCCAATGTCACGTCCCTGGTCATTTTAGAAAGCAGCCTCAAGCCCTTAAAGGGGAACTGCCTTCTGGAAAAAAAAATCCAAACTAGGTAGTCTTCAGCTCTTAAAGCTGAACTGCCTTCTGCACATACAAAATGGTACAAGTGCTTCAGCACTAACACAAATGACTCAACAGGCATGGGAAAGGGCACCCAGGGTCTTGCACGTAGCACTCCAGCTTTGTGCAGGGGGGCAACACTGGAAGAGAGGTCCTCCACCCACAGGGGGCCAGGAGGCCCTCCAGAAAGAAGGATGTGACACCAGATCGCCGAGACCATCACTGCCAGCAGTGTTGTCCACAGGACCTGGCTCCAGTGCCCAAAGATATTTCATGACCTCAGACGAGTGGTCAAGGGCAGTGAATGCATCTACAAAAGCCGTCTCCTACCAACTGCACCACTAGCCTCACACACTGTTCAATGCACAACCCCCTCCCCGCCCCAACCATCACTCACCTACCAACAATCTCTACCAAACATGAGGCACACCTCACATTCCTAGCTTCACCTCGCCACTTTGGAGGAGACGGTACTGACCATTCTTGGCAGGGGCATGGTTGAGCACTTGGCCAGTGGCTGGGCTGAAAGAATACAAGATGCCCGAATCCTCGTGTTATCCTCCTTCTCGCATCTCACTTTCCCCTCATCCCACAATCCTGATATACAAGCTGTGCATGGCGTAAACATGCAGCTCTTGATTTCCTGCCCTCCCCTCACCACAACCATACCCTTGTGCCTTCCTCATTGCAAACACCCAAGAAATCCATCCTGCCTAGCCAGTGGTTGACCAAGAAGAGGGAGAGGAGAGTGAAGAAGAAACACCATCGCCCGATTTCACACTCCCAGCCACCAGTTCCTCAAAGGCGTCCTGCAAGGCCATCTGCAGTGTCCCCCACTGCAAGTCAGTAGCCTTTTGCCAGCCATGCTGTAGCCACTGGGGTAGCACTGTGTGACATCACTAGGATAGGCAAAGGCACACGCAAGGCAGTCACTAAGGGAATGCACAAGAGTTGATTTTTTGATGTATTATTGGATGCATATTTGGATAAAGTTGCTCTGTGGTAGCTTTTATTTCAACATTGTGGTCAAGAGGACGATGTGGTGGCCAGTAACAGAGGGAAGGTAAGGTGTGGGACAAATATTGAAAGGGGACTTGAGATTGCAGTCACTAGTACCACAAGTGGATGATTCTATCCTGGCCAGAAAGGGGCTGTCTGGGTTGCCTCCTTCATTCCGCTTCCTCCTCTTCCTCGTCTTCTCCCTCTTCCCTCTGCAAGCAGCTTGCCCCTTTTGCTGCCTCTGCTTCATCTCCAGTGCCCCCTGGGACTGTGAGCAAGTGGTCTTCTCAGAGGCCTTCCTTTAACATCCAAAGCCTTGCAAGCGTCCAGCAGCACTCCCTGCACACTTTAACAACTTTTTTAATGTATTGCACAAAGCCACTACTTCAATAAAATACAAAAAAAACTCCAAAAGCTGAAATCGAAACTTACCTGAAAGATGTGTGTGTCCCTTTAAGAAGAGCTGACAGCATCTCTACATTTCTGCTGCACGCACGTTCTTCCGTGCATGATTAGGAGAGGGTGTTATGGCGTGTGGCGACGTCCAAAATTGTAGTTGTGCGTCAAATCAGACGTTGCACGCCAATTGTTGTCACAATCTGCACATTTGCATTGGATAGGTGAGCGCTGGCAGAGACGACGCTATCACCCTCTCCAAAATGGGGGCCGCCATGTCCTGTGCCCGAAGTGGGCGGAAGCGAGGCAGCCATCATTTTTTCAAGAAAACTGCATTAATGGTCGGCGCTAAGGTAGGGAAATTCTGGGCCCTGGTGTCTCCCCGGGTGTGCCTCTTCAAGGCAAGCTGACTAGATGCTTCCATGCGTCGACCAACACCACTTTTGGGCTGGTATCCAGGATGTGCTTGAGAGCATACTGATGATTTTTCCAACCTTGGTTCCTGCTTGCTGCCTTCCCAATAGCATAGCTGAGATGAGTAATTCAGAAAGTTGGATTGAATCTGCATCCAATCCACTCCATGACACAGTCATGTTTCAGTGTGCTGAACCAGAACAGTCCCATAATATTCAGAGAATGAAAGTCTTCAGCATAAAGTCTTCAAACTTTATGGGGGGAAAATTGGGTGGCGCCCATTTTGGGGCGCTAACGTAGCCGCCCTGAAAAAGTTAACAACCCCCCTCCCCCCTGCCATAAATTCAGTAGTAGCACCCCAAGCAGGAGGTGGGGCGCTACTGGAAAGCGCATTGAAGGGGAGGGGGGGTGCCGTGAAAACAGCCCGGCATTCGAGGAGTGCCGGGTTGAGCGATCGCGCCGGCACCCTGCATAGAAAAGCGAAAGGGGGCGGGTGCTGGCAGTCAGCCAAAATAAAAATGGCTGCCCTACACCTGCCCTTTAACTTGCGCCGCCGCCGCTGCCAAACCACCCCCTAATCCTGTCGCACATATCGTCAGGGGGCGCAAGGGAAGTTTGCGGCCGGGGTGCTACCGGCTACCCACGTCGCTAGCCTCCTGCTTCGCCTGGGTGAGTGGCATAAACCAACCCAATTTTTCCCCCTTAGTTTTAATGTCAGATTTATGTTTGACATCAGTTGAATAGATGGTGCACAGTATACGCATGGAAAGGAGATGTGTAAGTGAGGTGGCAGTGAATAATACCAAAATGTTAATGCACACCAAGGCCAAAAGCTACTTCAAACCACCATGCTGGATTAATTGCCAGAAGGCCAAATGTCAGAGTGTAATGACAACAGTTTCAATGTGTCATTTTTTCAACTGATGCTCTTGTTCAGTACCACAGTGATCACGATAATGAGGAGGAAAGACTGACCCAGTAGGTCATTGATTTGCATATAATATGCTGACAGCTATCATGCCTTTTTATCGTGTGGGATAAAGGGTCTCTTTTAAACTTCGGTTGAGTTGAAGCAATAGGTAAATTAACACTGGTTCAATATTATATTCCTATGTTGGACATGATTGTTTTTAGGTTGTAGCTCAGACCTGGCTCTCCTGTCCATTTTCCTATGGTAGCCAATACTTGAAAGTATCAAGAAATATCCAAAGTTCTAAACCTCAGAAGGAATGATTGATGGTTATAGTACTGCTGAGTAAGGACGTTTCATGTCATTCTGGCACAGTACTGCTATGGTGGGCAGCAGCAATCTGTCAGTTAATGGTGTGTGTCACTTCCATGTTGTTGCTGTCAAAACCCTTTGCTATATTTCTGGATGGGAATCTTAACACTTTGCTGTGATTCTTTCCCATTGTAAGCACGGAGCTGCAGATTTTACAAGCCCTGTGCTTTAAGCAGCTGATCCCCCTAGCCAGCCAATACATTGAATATCTTACTAATCTAAACAGTTAAAATGGCATACTTTTAGTTGTCTCAAAAATGCAACTATTTCTACAGCAACAACTTGTATTTATATAGCGCCTTTAACGTAGTAAAACATTCCAAGGCACTTCACAGGAGTTTTATCAAACAAAATTTGACACTGAGCCACATAAGGAGATATTAGGGCAGATTGGTCAAAGAGGTAGGTTTTAAGGAGTGCATTAAAGGAGGGGAGAAAGGCGGAGCGGTTTAGGGAGGAAATTTCAGAGCCTAGGACCTTGGCAGCTAACGGCATAACTAGAGGAGCGCAGATATCTCGGAGGGTTTTAGGGCTGGAGGAGATTACAGAGATATGGAGGGATTTGAAAACAAGCTGAGAATTTTAAAATTGAGGCGTTGCTTAACCTGGAACCAATGTAGGTCAGCGAGCTGTTTTACAAGTGATTGGTAATTTGCTCATGTCGTCATGTTAAATCAGTCATTTCAGTATTTTGCTAGAAAATGATCTGCTAATAAACCGAACAATAAATGTACATTCGGCAATTTGTCTTACTGCATAGGTATCTGTCTCTTATGCTACATAGGATCTGAATGAATAGCTCAGATATATTTGCTGTACTTGTATCGACACTCGGAAGGGATGCAAATGTTTTCCCAAATTTTAGCATCCAAAACTGCCGAACAGTTTTGAGAAAGTCCAGCAGTTCACTTTCTATTTGAGGCATTGGCAACACAGTCTACCAAAAAGCAGAGGAATAGATTTGACTTGTTTTTGTTTGCTGCCACTGTTTGAAATAGATTAATTTCTGTGAAATTGGTTGCAATCCCATCCCTCTATTTTGTGCAACAAAAATGTTTTTCATCCTGATGCCCACAGCCAATGCAATTTTCCCTTCACAAGATGAGGACATCTTCAGTTCTTCTTTTGTTGTCTGGATCAAAGATACCTGTTTTTTTTCATGATTGTACTACACTGAGTTTTCAGCATGTTCATCCTAAAGTTTTTCTCTAATTCCATCCCCCCACCCCCTCCGAAGGCTCCGACATAGGGTACGGTGCATGAACACTGGCAGCTCTTTATATGTTTCTTAATTGCCAATCATCCATTCATGAGTCCGGATAACGTTGGTAGGCTCTTTTACCACAGAGTCCTTCATGACTGAGGCCAATTACGTCTTCCGCTTTAAGTTGATAGCCAAGTTATTGCTGCAGATAATTTAATGCTCTTGCTAGAGTGTAGGCCAGATAAATGTGAGAATGAGAGGAATTTAGGTATGGTTGATTGGAAATGTTACTAGGTGGAGATAACTGGAGCACAGGTGACAGATTAAGGGCTTTTACATCCATATTTATAGATGAAGAAGCCATGTGTGCCCCTCAGATTAAAAGGAGGTTGCATAGTAAAATTAAAATCAAGTAGCTTAATGGTGATATCTGAAGACAAATTATTAAACGCTATAAAATAGCTTTCAAGATAATATGAATAGGTAAAAGATTCGGTTGAAGTTAAGATTAGCCAAAAAATCATTGGAAGAGATGAGTATGAATAGGTATGGCAGTGATAGCAATTTTTTTTAAGTTACAATAGGAGTCAGATGCTGATCAAGGACAGCATAGGGCCTTTGAGAGATCCTGCTGGACTCCCAACTCTCTCTGCTCCTCTACAGTTCCTAGTTTCTCACCATACTCCGAAAATACTCTAATTTATCTTTCTTGGGTCCAAGGTGGATGTCCTCACACTTGCCCACATTGAACTCCATTTGTCACAGTTTTGGCCACTCGCTAAATCTATCCATGTTCTTTGCAACTTTCTCCTCCTATCTGCATTACTTACTGTCCTTCCTAACTTAGTGCCATCTGCAAACTTGGATATACAACTCTCTATTCCTTGATCCAAATCATTAATAAATATAGTGAAAAGTCAAGGCTCCAGAACAGATCCCTGGGGACCACCGCTTGCCACATCGTACCCTTTATCCCCACTCTGTCTCCTACCTCCCAACTAATTTCCAACCTGTCAAAAAGGTTGACTCCAGTTCTGTGCGCTCTTATTTTGGCTAATAATCTCTTCTGTGGATGCCTTCTTGAAGTCCATACAGATAACATCCATAGACACTCCCTTATTGGTGACGAATTCAATTAAATTTGTCAAACATGACTTATCCTTAACAAAGCCATCCTAGCTTTCTCTCATCAGCTCAAATTCGTTCAAGTGTTCAGTCACCCTATCCCTAATGACAGATTATACTGTAGTAGGTTTCCTACAACTGACAGGCCTGTAGTTACCTGGTTTCTCTCTCCCACCCTTCTTAAATAATGCAGTGACATTAGCAAATTTCCAATCTAACAGCACAATTCCTCAATCAAGAGAGCTTTGAAAGATTATAGCTAACGCTTCTGCAATTTCCTCACCTACTTCTTTTAATACCGTGCAGTGGAAACCATCAGATCCTGGAAATTTATCTGTCTAAAGTCCTATTATTTTCTCCATTACTTATTTTTTTTACCTGTATTGAATTCAATAAATTCCTTCCCTTGATTTATTTTTAGTTTCCCTCCTGTTACTGGTATTTTATCCTCTTCCTCTACTGTGAAAACTGATACAAAGTAGTTGTTTAATAAATCTGCCATCCATTACCTTGTTGTCTTTACAGTATCACCTGCGTCTGTCTTTAATGGGCCTACATCTCCCTTAGCCACTTACTCTATATTTATGAAAACTTTTCATGTTAGCCTTTATATTACTTGCAAGATTTTTTCATATTCCCTTTTAAAGATCTTAATATTTTCTTTGTGTCCTTTTGTTGCTTTCTATATTTCACCCAGTCTGGATTACCACCATTCTTGGCATTTGTGTAAGACACTGCCTTTAGCTTTATACTGTGTCTTGCTCTTTATGGCTATGTATTGGTCTTGTATTGTAGTAAACACTTTAAATACCTCCCACTATTTTTCTGCAGGTTTACCTGTTAACGTGTTAGATGAAATAAATAGACTGCAGGCTGATCTGCGTACATGCGGCGGGGGGGGGGGGGGGTGCAATAGGCTCGTGTGGCAGAGTGTGGATATGTGCAGGGAGATGCATTTGTGTCACAGTATTCCAGGCACATATATACAATACAGGGTTACACGATTAAGTCTGCAGAGTAGGCAAGTGAACTGGAGGTTGTACTTTATGAAACATCAACAGTCCATGACCAGTGTTGTGAAGCTGTATCTGTCGCCACTCTTCTAGGGTCCTCACTGCCACCAATTTGCTTTCTCAATCTTCCTTTATGCCCCCCGCTTTCGCTACCCTAAGGTTGCCCTCCTACTGTCCCCGCCACATGTTGTATATTGCTTCATGAAACATACCGTATTACAGCTGCAGTGGGACTGTAGTAAACAGCAAAAACCACATTGCAGGTCCTAGATTATCTACGAACAATGTTACAGAAGATCTAATAATTATCTTAAAATTATAAAAGAACGCCTGCTCTGAAACTTGACAGATTTCTTTCTAAATTTCAATTCTTCACCTCACTTTAGTATTTATATCACAGGCAGTGATGTTAAACAATTTCCTCCAAATAATATTAATTCGCAGCAGCGTTTTGCTAATAACCAGAATCTCTGCTGGTCTCTAATTTCCATTCTTTTATTGTATTTGGGCAGCTTAACTTCTTTGTCAAATCACTTTTTTTTCATGAGATAGCTTTGTAGATACCATTACTTTCTTTATTTGTGTGAAAGGATTATAGGGAAGCCCAGTCAAGATACACTTGTAAATGCGCTCTCCTATCTCAAATAACAATTCATTTCCTGGTACTCAAATCTTGTGCAGGTTGGTGTTCTTTTTGGCAAGAACAAGTTCATAGAAACATAGAAAAATAGAAGCAGGAGTAGGCCGTTCGGCCCTTCGGGTCTGCTCCGCCATTCAGTATGATCATGGCTGATCCTCTATCTCAATACCATATTCCTGCTCTCTCACTATACCCCTTGATGCCTTTTATGTCTAGAAATCTATCTCCTTCTTAAATATATTCAGTGACTTGGCCTCCACAGCCTTCTGTGATAGAGAATTCCACAGGCTCACCATCCTCTGAGTGAAGAAATTTCTCCTCACCTCAGTCTAAAATGTCCTACCCCATATCCTGAGACTGTGACCCCTTGTTCTAGACCCCCAGCCAGGGGAAACATCCTCCCTGCAGCCAGTCTGTCTAGCCCTGTCAGAATTTCATACGTTTCAATGAGATTCCCTCTCATTCTTCTGAACTCTAGTGAATACAGGCCTAGTCAACCCAATCTCTCCTCATACGACCATCCTGCCATCCCAGGAATCAGTCTGGTGAACCTTCGCTGCACTCCCTCTATGGCAAGTATATCCTTTCTTAGGTAAGGAGACCAAAACTGCACGCAGTACTCCAGGTGTGGTCTCACTAAGGCCCTGTACAACTATAGTAAGACATCCTTGCTCCTGTACTCAAATCCTCTTGCAATGAAGGCCAACATACCATTTGCCTTCCTAACTGCTTGCTGCATGTTTGCTTTCAGTGACTGGTGCACAAGGACACCCAGGTCCCTTTGTACATCAGCATTTCCCAATCTATCACCATTTAAATAATACTCTACCTTTCTGTTTTTCCTACCGAAGTGGATAACTTCACATTTTCCCATGTTATACGGCATCTGCCATGTATTTGCCCACTCACTCAACTTGTCTAAATCGCCTTGAAGCCTCTTTGCATCCTCCTCACAACTCACAATCCCAACTAGTTTTGTGTCGTCAGCAAACTTGAAAATATTACATTTGGTTCCCTCATCCAAATCATTGATATATATTGTGAATAGCTGGGGCCCAAGCACTGATCCCTGCGGTACCCCACTAGTCACCGCCTGCCACCCTGAAAAAGACCCATTTATTCCTACTCTGTTTCCTGTCTGTTAACCAATTTTCAATCCATGCCAGTATATTACCTCTAATCCCATGTGCTTTAATTTTGCACACTAACCTCTTACGTGGGACTTTATCAAAGGCCTTCTGAAAATCCAAATACACACATCCACTGGTTCCCCCTTCTCTATTCTACCAGTTACATCCTCAAAAAACTCCAGTAGGTTTGTCAAACACGGTTTCCCTTTCATAAATCCATGTTGACTTTGCCTAATCCCGTTGATATTTTCTAAATGTCCTGTTATCACATCCTTTATAATAGACTATCATTTTCCCTACTACTGATGTTAGGCTAACCGGTCTGTTGTTCCCGGTTTTCTCTCTCCCATTTTTAAATAGTGGGGTTACATTTTCCACCCTCCAATCTGCCAGAACTGTTCCATAATCTATAGAATTTTGGAAAATGACAACCAATGCATCCACCATTTCCATGGCTACCTCTTTTAGTACTCTGGGATGCAGATTATCAGGCTCTGGGGATTTATCGGCTTTCAGTCCCATTAATTTCTCCAGCACTATTTTTTTACTAATACTAATTTCCTTTAATTCCTCTCACTCACTAGACCCTTGGTTCCCTAGCATTTCTGGGAAGTTATTTGTGTCCTCTTCCATGAAGATAGAACCAAAGTATTTGTTTAATTGCTCTGCCCATTTCCTTGTTCCCTGTTATAAATTCTCCCATTTCTGACTGTAAGGGACTTACATTTGTCTTCACTAATCTTTTTCTTTTTATATACTTGTAGAAGCTTTTACAGTCCACTTTTATGTTCCTTGCAAGTTTACTCTCATACTCTGTTTTTCCTCTCTTGATCAATCTCTTGGTCCTATTTTGCTGAACTCTAAACTGCTCCCAATCCTCAGGCTTGCTACTTTTTCTGGCAACTTTATATGACTCCTCTTTGGATCTAATACTGTCCTTAATTTCTTTTGTTAGCCATGGTTGGGCCCCTTTTCCTTTTGTGTTTTTGCACCAGAAAGGAATGTATAACTGTTGCAATTCATGCATTCATTCCTTAAATGTTAGCCATTGCCTATCCACCATCATGCCTTTTAATGAAGCTCCCCAGTCTATCATAGCCAACTCCCTCCTCATACCTTCGTAGTTTCCTTTGTTTAGATTTAGGACCCTAGTTTCGGATTGGACTACTTCACTTTCCATCTTAATGAAGAATTCTATCATGTTATGGTCACTCTTCCCTCAAGGACCCTGTACAACAAGATTATTAATTAACCCCTTCTCATTGCACAATACCCAATCTAGGATAGCCTGTAAGTCTCCCATGATTACTGTAGTATCCTTGTTACATGCATCTCTAATTTCCTGTTTGATGCCATCCCCTACATTACTACGACTGTTTGGAGGCCTATAGACAACTCCCACCAATGTTTTCTGCCCCTTGATGCTTCTTCGCTCCACCCAGACTGATTCTACATCTTGATTTTCTGAGCCAATATCCTTTCTCACTATTGCTCTGATTTCATCTTTTACTAACAACGCCACCCCACCTTCTTTTCCTTTTTGCCTGTCCTTCCTAAATATGGAATATCCTTGGATATTCAGCTCCCAGCCTTGGTCACCCTGCAGCCATGTCTCCGTAATTGCAATTACAGGAAACTTTGTGTTATCCGGAGGCTAAATGTCCGGCAAGCTCGAGCCACCGGCAAAAATCAGGAGCCGTTTGGTTAGGTTTTTTTTTCTCATGGCTTTTTTTTCAACAGTCAGGCTCTGCAAAGTCTCTAGCTTAGCAACAGCTTCAGAGAGACGCTTCCAAGGTACGGGCCGACTGTTTAGAAGCTGTTGCTAAGCAACAGTGTTTGTTGTCAGATACGGAGATGAAAAGCTCCATATGCTTCAACATTAACGCTGGTGTGTCCGGCAGTTTTGAGGGAACGGCAACAGCTCGGTCCCGTCGGTGCCGGATAGCACAAAGTTTCCTGTATATTGTATCCGTTTACATCTATTTGCGCTGTTAATTCGTCTACCTTATTACGAATGCTTCGTGCATTCAGATACAGTGCCTTTAGATTTGTCTTTCTCCAAGCTCCATTATACACTGCTATCGTCACATTTTGGTTTGCAAACTAGTCCTGCAAAATGGCGTGAGAAAAAGGTTAATTTTCTTCTCACTGATTTCTCTTTGTCAATTGAGCATCGGTTGTAAAAAAAAAAAAAAAAAATCTGCCAGCAGACACTGGATTAGCTGTACTGGAACTGCAGCATTAGCTGAATTTATGCAGCACTTTTCCACTACATTAAGAAGCATATTGCTTTGATGTCTGGGTTCATTTTCTTCCATGTGTAGGATCCCATATGTCCTCAAAGACCTAATGAGTATCTATTCCATTCAATGCAGAAGGGATGTAATCTTGCCAAAAGTCAATCAGGTTTTCCCTTCACATAAGCATTGAGGGGCCTATAAATTGCTTTAAGCAGACTGGTTGTTTGAGGATCTGCGATAGTCATAAACAAGAGTGGTATTGAAAGTCAGTTGTTTGTGAAAATTCTAACTTCTTTCTGTGTGTCTGTTAAATAATCTCTCTATTGTTTCAATGGGGTAAATCTCAGCTGGCATGTCCTTAAAACAAACTCTATTTCTATCAATCTACCTTCAACAATACTGTGAAAGGTATGCAATGGGCTCCAGCATAAAGGCATGGATGAATCTGGGAGATGTCAACAGTGTAGTAAGAAACTGAAGAACAGGTAGACAATTTGATCAGTAGTTGGCTGTAGAGTATACCACACGTGCTATGTATTACTTCTTTCAAACAAAGAATATTTTAGTCGTGGAAAATGCCTGGAAGACATGAAGAAATGAGTTGGGGACAAAGCAAGAAACCATGGTGTCCAAGGTACAATCAGGACTCCTTCTTTTCAGAACAAAGTTGGCACCACAGCAGAGTGAATGCTTTGTTTTGGTAAAAGCCACACAAACACAAGGCAGCTTCTCATCTTGCAATTAACATTGCAACAACAGTGAAGTTGATTTAAAAGATAAGAGTTTGGTGCTCGTGAGACTCAAACACGAACAAACTCCCAAATGATGGAGTGCTGGTATAGAAACTCAGTCCCAGCTGCAGTATAGATGAATATAGTGATGGTAGGAATGCACACTAAAACGACACATCTTGTATGGATCATATAATTCCTTTAATCGAGAGAAATTTTTCACTGCAAAGAAATGATTTGACGTGAATAGCAGCTGCTTAATTGCCTAATTAATTCTGGGTTATTAAATATTTTTTTAATTTACCATGAAATGTGCGCCTGGCTCCCCTTCAGTTAGTTAGGAGTAATTAGGAGTCTGAGATGAGTAAATTTATGGAGTAGTTTGCATTTTTATTGCAACAGTTTTAATACATTGTTTTCAGCACTTGGAGCAATTAGTTTACATCTGCCACACTGCCAACAATAGTATATTACCAAAAATTTACTGTTTTCCAAACAGCAATTTGTAGCTGCAATTGCAGCTAGTCTTCATAATTGCTCACTGTTCATGCTGCAATATTTTAGAATGATTAGGCAATTGGAGATTGTAACATATCTTTGCAGTAATATTATGATGCTTTGGGAAGCTGGGTACTAGGCTATTTCCCTCTGCCCTATAACTGGAGATTGAGTTGCATCTCTTTTCATTATTACATAGAAACATAGAAGATAGGAGCAGGAGTAGGCCATTCGGCCCCTCGAGCCTGTTCCGCCATTTAATGAGATCATGGCTGATCATCCAAATTCAGTACCCTGTCCCTGCTTTCTCCCCATATCCCTTCATCCCTTTAGCCTTAAGAAGTATATCTAACTCCTTCTTGAATATATTTAATGAATTGGCCTCAACTGCCTTGTGTGGTAGAGAATTCCACAGGTTCACCACTCTCTGGGTGAAGAAATTCCTCCTCATCTCAGCCCTGAATGGCTTACCCCTTATCCTTAGACTGTGACCCCTGGTTCTGGACTCCCCTGCCATCGGGAATATCCTTCCTGCATCTCGTCTGTCTAGTCCTGTTAGAATTTTATAAGTTTCAATGAGATCCCCTCTCATTCTTCTAAACTCTAGCGAATATAAGCCTAATTGACCCAATCTCTCCTCATACGTCATTCCTGCCATCCCAGGTATCAGTCTGGTGAATCTTCGCTGCACTCTCTCCATGGCAAGAACATCCTTCCTCAGATAAGGTGACCAAAACTGCACACAATACTCAAGGTGTGGTCTCACCAAGGCCCTGTACAACTGCAGCAAGACATCCTTGCCCCTGTACTCGAATCCTCTCGCTATGAAGGCCAACATACCATTTGCCTTCTTAACCACCTGCTGCACCTGCATGCTTACCTTCAGCGACTGGTGCACAAGGACACCCAGGTCTCGTTGCACATCCCCGTTTCCCAATCTATTGCCGTTCAGATAATAATCTGTCTTCCTGTTTTTGCCACCGAAGTAGATAACCTCGCATTTATCCACATTTGCCATGCATCTGCCCAATCACCCAACCTGTCCAAATCATACTGGAGCTTCTCTGCATCCTCCTCACAGCACACACGCCCACCCAGCTTTGTGTCGTCTGCAAACTTGGAGATATTACATCTAGTTCCCTCATCTAGTTCATTTATATATATTGTGAATAGCTGGGGTCCCAGCACCGATCCCTGCGGTACCCCACTAGTCACTGCCTGCCACTCTGAAAAAGAGCCGTTTATTCCAACTCTTTGCTTCCTGTCTACCAACCAGTTCTCTATCCAAGACAGTACCTTACCCCCAATCCCGTGTGCTTTAACTTTGCACGCTGAATGAATGGTCTCAATCTTGGTGACAAAGAAGTCCATGAGCTCCTTGTACTTTTTGTTTGAGGTGAGGGTGGAGGAGGTAGGGGAGAGTGGTTTAAGGAGATGATTGGTAGTGGAGAAAAGACGCCGAGGCACATCTTTGCATTCCAGAGTGATCTTGGAGAAAAATAACACATCAGAGAAAAAAAATGTTTTCATTTAGATTTTGTAAGTTCTCAGAAGGTAAAAGCAAAGATATTTAATGTATGCATGGTTAAAATTCAAACCCACTGTTAATGGAAAAGATGAAGTAGAAATTTGGAGTACTGTAAAATCTGCATGCATGCTTTTTTATTTTAATGCTAATCGGGGCGAGATGCTTGTGCTAGGGAATGGAGCTCTTCCCATTTCAGGCGCTCTGTGCCGGCATCAAGCACTCCCAGGTCAGTTATGGCGCAGTCAGATGCATATTAAAGCTCTCTTTATTCTGCCCCCAGCAATGTTCCTTAGTCCCAACCTCAACAGCACATCTCCTACTGCACAATTTTCCATTTCCCACACCAGCCATTCTGTGGTCTCTCTGAATGAGATGACCAATTAGTGCTAAATTAGGTTCAGTTTGTGCTGTTGGTCCACACCTATTAGGAATTCGATTAAGATTGGCCAAATTGATTTCACATTGGAGCCTTACAGTCAACAGACGGAGGAGGTTTTTTCTCATAAATCTGGGCTGGATTTGAACTCTGGTCCCAGAGGTGAAAGGTCAATTGCGTCTGCTTACATGTTTTATATCTTAAATATAGAACTGTGATTTATAAATCAGTGTGGCTTCTAGAATTTTTTGATCTGAAAAAGCAAGCAGAAGATTAGGATGTGACTGCCAGATCACATTGTATGATAATTGCAGAACATGTTTAGCCATCTTAAGAGGATTTCGCATTTGTTGCACCAAGCTCCGGAATGCTGTGTCAGTTTTAATCACAGCCTGAGTGTGGTAATTCTAGTCAGTAGAATGCAATAGCAAGTAAATTAAAAGGTAGGTTGGACAAGAAAAAGTGTGGTTGGGAGCAATGTACTGTGTAGATTTGACCTGAATGTCTGCCCTCATTCCTCTGACTAGGTACTGGCAGATGCTGTGGCTCGATTAGTGGTGGATAAATTCAGTGAACTGACTGACAACTTCACCTCCCCTCATGCACGGAGGAAAGTTCTTGCTGGTGTTGTCATGACAACCGGTACGTTGCATTTTGTTTCATTTCTTCACTTGTATATTGGGCTTCTTTTGGAATAAAATAGATTGTATAAATATCATTCAATCATTTCACACTTTTTTTTAAAAAAAAGCAAATTAAAGTTTGTGATAAAGTGATGACAATGTGGAACTTGCTACCGCAGGGAGTGGTTGAGGCAAATAGCATAGATGCATTTAATGGGAAGCTAGATAATAACATGAGGGAGAAAGAATTATAAAATCCTAGAAGTTTATGGCACAGAAGGAGGCCATTCGACCCATTGTATCTGTGCTGGCCAAAAAAGAGCTATCCACCCTAATCCCACTTTCTAGCTCTTGGTCTGTGGCCTTGCGGGCCACGGCACTTCAAGTGCACTTCTTAAATGCGATGAGGGTTTCTACCTCTACCACCCTTTCAGGCGGTGAGTTCCAGACCCCCACCACCCTCTGGGTGAAAACATTTCTCCTCAACTTCCCTCTAATCCTTCTACCAATTACTTTAAATGCCCCCAGGTTATTGACCTTTCTACTAAGAGAAATAGGTCCTTCCTATCCACTCTGTCTAGGCCCCTCAAAATTTTATACGCCTCAATTAAATCTCCCCTCAGCATCCTCTATTCCAAAGAAAACAACCCCAGCCTATCCAATCTTTCCTCCTAGATAAAATTCTCCAGCCCTGGCAACATCCTCCATAAATCTCCTCTCTAGTGCAATCACATCTTTCCTGTAATGTGGTGACCAGAACTGTACACAGTACTCTAGCTGTGGAATAGAAGGATATGTTGATAGTGAAATGAAGTACAGGAAACTTTGTGCTATCCGGCAATCTGGAGTCACCGGCAAAAATCAGCAGCCGTTTTTTATTCTTTTTGTTTGTTTTTTTTGCTTTGTTTGAACAGTCAAGCTGTGCAAGGTCTGTAGCTATAGCAACAGCTTCAGCTACAGAGCTTGGAGACCACACCCGAGTGTTTAGAAGCTGTTGCTAAGCAACAGTGTTTGTTGTCAAATACGGAGATAAGAATCTCCGTATCTCTCAACATTAACTCTGGAGAGTACGGCAGTTTTGAGGCAACGGCAGCAGCTCGGTCCCGTGGTGCCGGATAGCACAAAGTTTCCTGTAGATGGGAGGAGGCTCCTGTGGAGCATAAACACCGGCATAGACCAGTTGGGCCGAATGGCCTGTTTGTGTGCTGTAAAATTCTATGTATTGATCCTGTTGAATTTAAATTTTATTCTAATTCATTGCGAATCAAATTTTATTGTTGGCGGTTTCCTATCCCTGCCCTCTATCCGTAAAGATACATAAAGTAACCTCAACATAAATGTGTGTCTTGATTATAAAAATACATTTGTATATGGAATCCCTAATTTCTGACCATGTATAATTTTATGGAAGTTTTATGTACAGTGCGGAGGATACTCCATGGAGAACTATGGAATAAAACATTTATCCTGTGAGTGAGGAAGACTGGATAACTCTTGCGCAACTGTCACCAGTGAGTTTTAGCAAGGTTTTCCTCACAAGTGGAATAAATTTTCTATTCTAAGCATCCATCGATCACTCTGTTTATTCAACGTGCCTTTTATGTAGTAACATAAAGTACTTAAGTAAATTAATGAACATGAAAAATGTTAATATTTTATCACATATATAACAGACTTATCTCTATACCCACATTTCCTGCATTAGTAGTAAATGATGAAAATGGTGGCAATGTATTACTGGGTTTGCGTCATGTGTGAAACACGCATAATTAATTTCTGTTGTTGTGAATGAAGGAGGCTCTTTGAAAGAGCTATCCAATTCGGCCCATTCCCCCGCTCTTTCCCCACAGCCCTGCAAAATGTTCCCCCTTCAAGTATTTATCCAATTCCCTTTTGAAAGATATTATTGAATCTGCTTCCACCACCCTTTCTGGCAGTGCGTTCCAGATCATCATAACTCGCTGCGTAAAAAAACCTTTTCACATGTCCTCTCTGGTTACCGTTCCATCTGCCACTGGAAACAGTTTCTCCTTATTTACTCCATCAAAACCCTTCATGATTTTGAACACCTCTATCAATTCTCCCCATAATTTTCTCTGCTCTAAGGAAAACAACCCCAGTTTCTCTCGTCTCCACATAATTGAAGTCCCTTATCCCTGGTACCATTCTAGTAAATCTCCTCTGCATCCACTATAAGACCTTGACATTCTTCCTAAAGTATGGTGCCCAGAATATGCCACAATACTCCAGCTGGGCCCTAACCAGTGTTTTATAAAGGTTTACTATAACTTCCTTGCTTTTGTACTTTATGTCTCTATTTATAAAGCCAAGGATCCCATATGCCTTTTTAACAGCCTTATCATGAGTGAAATAAACACTGCAATACCCTGCTGTCAGTGGTGTGTTTATATTACTGTCATTTTACTTACTACTGTGATTTTTTTTTAAAGTTTTCCTTTGTGTAATCATATTAAACTTCATTCTCCCTGTGAATATTGATGAATCTTTGTTTTTGTGATGTCAGCCATGGAGCATGCTTTATCAGTTTTATAATGTTAATTATTGCACAGCTCAACAGTTGGAATGTAGCACTTGGCAGGTGCTGAGCGTTTTATTATCGTGCGTACTTTACCTCTTGTACAGGACCAGATGTTTAATAAATTATTTAATGTTGCATTGATTTACTGAGTTACATTTACTGTTGTAAATATTTATAATTATTTGAATACATTCACTGATTTAATTCTATTTTTAGCATTATAGCTGGTTATTATTGGGAGAAAGGTAATTTCTATTATAAACCATGAAAGCTACATCAACTGAACCCCAAAATTAAATTATTAGCTATTTTTTAATGTGTACCATGATCTTAAAATGAAAAATGTACTAATGACCAGATAGCTAAATCTGGTAAAAGTTGGAGAGGTTGCTGTGATACTACTATAGAGTAATATTGCCACATGATTCACAGGAGGGTGCAATAAGGGAATTATTTTGCTATTGGGAAGAAAAATTAAAGGAATTGTGGGCTGGTAATATTTAAATGAATTGTTCTTATGCGTGTTATGGGGAGATGGGAGTATACTTGTAACCCATTATTACTGTAATTTGTGAGTTAAGAGCTGATGATTCAAGGTAGTCTGGATAATCTGAATGGGAGTTGTGGGTAGTGGCCAATACTTTCCATTCTTAATGTAATGGAGCAGAACCATATGATGTCAGATGGGAAGGCGTCCTTCCTAACATTCTTCTTGGGCTACTTAATTATGGGACAATTCAGTAGATTGTATTTAACCTTCATTTACAATATTTGTGTAATTTGAAGTTTCCCCAATCTCTGAAAACCCATAAGAGAGCAGATCTGCAGAATGTTTCTCTTTGAGCTGACAATGCCACATTACAGGCCCCAGCTAAGCTGCTCACTGCATGTGTTAGCATTCACAGAAACACTGATGAAACATCATTAGGACAGACAGGTAGCTGAGAGTAACATTTTGGCCTCGAAATAGATCATCAACCTGACACATACAATTGATAAATAATAGCATTGAATTTCAGTTTTTAATGAATTCTCCATACACGTTTCAGGAGACTGTTGTAGTGTGGTTGTCTTTATTTTTTTTTAATAACTTCTAAGAAGTTAAATATCCTTATAAACATTAACTGTATTGTTATTGGACGAATTCTCCTTGGTTATATGCAGGTTTCTGTTCTTTCTAGTTCGTGTTAGGTTGATTGGCTATGATAAATTGACCCTTAGTGTTAGGGGGATTAAATACGTGGGGTGACGGGGATAGGGCGGGATATGTGTTGGTGTGGGGGTTACGGGGATCGGGTGGGATATGTGTCGGTGCAGGCTCGATGGACCGAAATGGCCTCTATCTGCACTGTGGGGTTTCTGTGATTCTGTGATTATCTATAACCAGATCCTGCTATTGGCGTGCAATAGTTATCTCTGCTTACTGCATATCTCAAAGTTTAGATGAATAATGGGTTTTTTTTAATTTAAAAAACGTAGGCACTTCAAAATATTAATTCATATAAAGATTAGTGTGAACTAAATAGTGAGGGTCTTCCACCCTGACAAGGACAAAGCAAAATCCAAAAGGGGTGACCTAATAGAGGTCTTTAAAATTATGAAAAGTTTTGATAGTGTAGACTCAGAGTGTTTCTACTTATGGGGAAGAGCAAAACTAGAGACCATCAATATAAGATAGTCACCAAGAAATCAAATAGGGAATTCAGGAGCAACTTCTTTACACAGAGAGTGGTGAGAATGTGGAATTTGCTACCACAGGAAGTGGTTGAAATGAATAGTATAGTGGCAGCATGGATACGGAATTGGCTAATCGACAGGAAACAGTAGTGGTGAATGGTTATTTTTTGGACTGGAGGAAGGTATACCGTGGTGTTCCCCAGGGGTCGGTTCTAGGACCACTGCTTTTCTTGATATATTAATGACTTGGACGTGGGTGTACAGGGCACAATTTCAAAATTTGCAGATGACAGATGAAGTATAGTGAACAGTGAGGAGGATAGTGATAGACTTTAGGAAGACGTAGACAGGCTGGTGAAATGGGGCGGACACATGGCAAATGAAATTTAACGCAGAAAAGTGTGAAGTGATACATTTTGGTACAAAGAATGAGGAGAGGACATATAAACTAAATGGTACAATCCTGAAGTGGGTGCATGAACAGAGACCATGGGGGTATGTGTGCACAAATTGTTGAAGGTGGCAGGGCAGATTGAGAAAGCAGTTAAAAAGGCTTACGGGATCCTGGGCTTCATGAGTAGAGGTATACAGTACAAAATTGTGGAAATTATGATGAACCTGTATAAAACATTGGTTCCGCCTCAACTGGAGTATTGTGTCCCATTCTGGGCACCACACTTTAGGAAGAATGTGAAGACCTTAGAGAGAGTGCAGAAAAGATTTGCGCGAATGATTCCAGAAATGAGGGACTTCAGTTACATAGATAGACTGGAGAAGCTGGGGTTGTTCTCCTTGGAGCAGAAAAGATTGAGAGGAGATTTGATAGAGGTGTTCGAAATCATGAGGGGTCTGGACAGAGTAGATAGAGGGAAACTGTTCCCATTGGCAGAAGGGTCGAGAACCAGAGGACACAGATTTAAGGTGATTGGCAAAAGAACCAAAGGCGACATGAGGGGAAAAAAAATTTACGCAGCGAGTGGTTAAGATCTGGAATGCACTGCCTGAAAGGGTGGTGGAGGCAGACTCAATCACGGCTTTCAAAAGGGAGTTGAATAAGTATCTGAAGGAAAGAAATTTGCAGGGCTACGGGGAAAGGCCAGGTGAGTGGGACTTGCTGAAGTGCTCTTGCAGAGAGCCGGCACGGGCCGAATGGCCTCCTTCCGTGCTGTAACCATTCTATGATTCTATAGATGCATTTAAGGGGAAGCTAGATAAGCATATGAGGGAGAAGGTAATAGAGGGTTATGCTTATCGAGTTAGATGAGAAAAGGCAGGAGGAGGCTCAAGTGGAGTATAAGCGCCGGCATGGACTGGTTGGGCCGAATGGCCTGTTTCTGTGCTGTATATCCAATGCAATCCTATGTAAAATCTACTCTTCAGTGGATTTGTACTGGCAGGGAACCTTCTGAGACAAGCCTGCTGTGGCAAACAAGAGTAGCAGGATTGGCCAAATGAAGGTAAAAATGGTATGGAGCAGACTTTCTGGCCTTAACAGAAATGCTGGAAAATAATTGTCACAATAACTTTCTACTTGGCTTACATCAAAATAAAAAGGGTAAAAATGTCAAAATAAGCCATACTACTGTCTGCTCAAGGCTTGATGTAATTGGCCTTTACTGCGCCAGACTGAAGGAAGTCGGAGAGGAGAGAGCAGAAGCTCTGATCACAGTTTTTGAATCACTCGTACAGATGCAAATTGTGCTGGGGACTTGAGGGTAGCTGATGTTACTACCTCTGTTCAAGAAAGGAAATTGGTCCAACATGAGTTGTAGATAATTTGTGATAAAATTAGTAAGAGTTTAGAAATGTATGGCTTAATTGAGGACAGCCAGCACAGATTTGTTGATGGCAAGTCGTGTTTGTCAAATTTAATAGATTTGTTTCGGAGGCATGACTGGACAGATAAAGGGAGCACAGTAGATATAGTGCATATGGATTTTCAGAAGGGGTTCAGTGAGGTTTCTCAATGGAGACTTTTTTTTTAACGTAGCAATTATTAGGATACAGTATTAGGAAAATTCAGGCTCATGGTAGAATAGGCAATGTAGCAACATGGATGGAATGTTGGTTGACAAACAGGAAACAAAGGGTTGGGTTCATGGTTATTGCCAGGGTTGGGTTCATGGTTATTGTAGAAGGGGTCGGAGTGATATGCCCCAGAGTTCAGTGTTTTTAAATTTTGAAAGTTTAATACGGTGAATAAGACTATTTTTTCTGATTCAGGAATCAGTGATGCGGGTTCATCAGTATAAATTTGTCAATTAGAGAGTGAGAAGCATGAGGAGTTAGTTTATGCAGAGTTGGAGCATCTAATGATTTGCCTCAGGAAAGAGACCACTGCATCTTGCAAGGGAAAATGGGATAAATATTTGAAGCAGACATGAATTGGAGAGGAAACAGGGCAGTGGGATTCGTTTTCTGTTGCTCTAGAGAAGAGCCAGCACCGACACAATGGGCCAACTGGTCTTCTGTGCTGTAAATGTGTTTGATCCTAATGATATACTTCGCTGGCTTTCTGTTTCTCACCTTTCCTCTTCCCCCTTCCCTTGCTCCCCCCACTTCTGAAAACAGGATCTGATGTCAAAGATGCCCAGGTTATATGCGTCGCCACAGGAACTAAATGCATCAATGGCGAGTATATGAGTGACCGAGGCTTGGCTCTGAATGATTGTCATGCTGAAATTGTTGCACGCAGATCCCTCATCCGGTTTCTCTATTCCCAAATGGAGTACCATTTAAGGTGGGTAGAATTAAAGA
Organism: Somniosus microcephalus; assembly: GCF_052327205.1. Classification (NCBI taxonomy): domain Eukaryota; kingdom Metazoa; phylum Chordata; class Chondrichthyes; order Squaliformes; family Somniosidae; genus Somniosus; species Somniosus microcephalus. Next base: position 180,362,430 of record NC_140990.1, read on the forward strand.
ATCACTGTGCTCTCCCAGATTTGATAGCAGTGCTAATATGTTGCAGTGTATGTTCTTACATGGATTTCATCTGGTATTATGATTTCTCCGGTCACTCTCACTGCAACTATCCTATTTGACAGATGACTTCTATTCTCCACTACCAACTGTCTTCTTAAACCCCTCTACCCTGCCCCCTCCATCCTCACCTCTAACAACAAGTGTGAGGAGCTCATCTGTTCCGCTTCCTATGCTGCTTCCCCCCTCCCCGCCCCCCCCCCCCCTTTCTCCCTGCCCAACAAGACGACACTCCTCCATCCTAGCCCTGAGCCCCCATCTCTCTGCAATTTATCGCCCATCTCTATCCAGGGTGTCTCCAAGCTAATCTCATCCGTGCGATCCACTGTCTGCTCCCTCAACTCAATTCGCACTAAACTGCTGACAACCCAAGTTCTGTTTCTGGCTCCCATGCTAGCTGACATTGTAAATGGTTCCCTCTTTGGCACTGTCCCCCACCTTTTTAAAACTGCTGTCAGCAGCCCTTCCAAAACAAATCACCCTTATAACCCCTCTGTCCATGTAAACAGTCACTCCATCTCCAACCCTCTTTTCCTTGCCAAAGTCTTTGAACATGTTGTCACTTTCCAGAGCTGTGCATATAATTCCCGCAATTCATTGTTTGAACTCATTTAATCTTGTTTTCACCTCTCCGAAGCACCAAAAGAACCGTAACCAAAGTAATAAGTTACATTCTTTGTGACTGAAACCATGGTGCATTAACTCCTCTACAGCCTATGACATGGTCAATCAAACCATCCTTTTTCAACATCTCTCCTCCATTGTCTATGGCTGGACCCCCCAATACTCCACCATCTCGAGACTTCGGCTCATCCAAAATTCTGCACATATCCTATCCTCGCTCACCCATCACCTCTGTCTTCGCTTACCTATATTAACTCCCAGTTCCCCAAAGCCTCAAATTGAAAATCCTTATCCTCGTGTTTAAAATCCTTCATGGCCTCATCCCTCCTTATCGCTGTAACTTTCTTCAGCGCTACAACCTCCCCAAACACACACTTCCTCTGACTACGACCTCTGGTGGATTCACTCCATACCTTGGAATTCCTTCCTTAAGCCCCTCTGCCTTGCCATCTCCTTGTCCTCTCTTAATACCCTCCTTAAATCCCAGCTCTGACCAAGCTTTTTGTTACCCTTAATATCTCCCTTTTTGGTACAGCATCCATTTTTCGTTCACTTGTGCCTCTGTGAAGCACATTGGGTTTATTTTACATTAAAGCTGCTATATAAATGCATGTAGTAATAGGTAGTAAGAAAGAAAAATAAAACATGCATCAATATAGTGCTCAAGCATATCCTCAGGATGTCCCAAAGCACTTTGGCACCAATAAATTGCTTTTTGAATTGTAGCCACTGTTAGGTGGGCCAATTTGCACTGAAGATCCCAATAATAGTAAATAAGATAAATTACCAGCTAAACTTTTTTTAAGCTGGTGTTTGAGGAGAATGTTTGCTGAAATACCAGGAGAACTCCCAATTGTCCGGTTTCTTGCTCGCTGCTTCCCTGTGTAGAACGTGTCTCCTGGTTCCGTATCGCTGATGCAGTATCCAAGTCCCAGTTTCGAGGTTCGTTCCTACGGTCGAAGAGCAAGGCAAGGCTCTTGTCGCTCGTGGTGGTTTAGAGCAAGCGAGAGAGAGAGAGAAAGGCCAAAGCTGCCTTCTCTGTAAAGCTGCCTTCTCTGTATACCCTCGGGACCCCAGCATCTGCAACATTTGACCCCTTGTGACCCCACCTCATTGTTCTTTGATGTAATGTTTTCCTGACTGACCTGTTTGGACACCATTCACACCTTTGATTGCTGTGATTATCTCTCTGCCGAGGTGTGATAAAGGGCAGTTAGAAAGATTACCTGTAATCATCTTGCAGTTTTCTCTGACTATATATGCTGTGCCTGTATGCTTCTCTTCACTTCACCTGACGAAGGAGCAGCGCTCTGAAAGCTTGTGATTTCAAATAAAGCTGTCGGACTATAACCTGGTGTTGTGTGACTTCCTACACTAGTTACTTCCAGCAGTGGTATCTCCAGATGTGATTGACAGGGAAATTACCCAATCATCTCCATTCTGGCTGGGACTCGTGGTGTTAGTATATGCGGCCATGAAAATGTAATGGAGATTCTTACCATTATGAAGCAAGACCACCAAGATGTCATGTTCACAGAGGAAGTGAAATAATTAATATAGATCACCAAGCTGACAATGGCTTCTACTTACAGTCTTTAGCATTTAGAATTGTTTCAGGCCTCTGAAGGGCCATTAACTGTGATGTCTTGACATGGGTCCCTTGTGTTGGTCACGCAAAACCATTGAAGTGAGATGGTAAGGAAGATGGCGTATTTTCACTTAATTTCAAGTTTTCTTGATAACCAAGGTTCTATTTTACTCAATATTTCTGTCCGTCTTGATGTAATGCTCTTTGGGAATGTAGCAATCCTATTTTCCCAAATCTTGTAGATGTTCTTGGAATGTGTGGTAAGGATTGTATTGGAAAAGCATTATGTTTGGGTATAGTAAACCCTAGAGTGGCATGTTTCTTGTACATCTTTTCAGGCAACTAAAGGAATGACATCTTGGATCCTCCTATTTTGACTGAGTAGAATTCTGTTTAACTCTTGTTTATTTTGTCATCAAGCCCAAGTCACTGACCAGGCCACCGTGGGTGTTTTGTATAGGCACAGTATTAATTTTTTAAGTATACGTTTTATAGATTTTCTCTTCAGTCAAGCACACAAGTTGTACCTGGAGTAATCTAGCATGGACTGGAGTTTTCAGTGTTGTATAAACAATACTTTTTTCTCTTTTGAAGCAACAAGACAGAAGACCACCACAAATCCATTTTTGTTAGGTGTGAAGGAGGTGGCTTCAAAATTAAGGAGAATGTGCAGTTCCACCTTTACATCAGTACGTCACCATGTGGGGATGCCCGCATCTTCTCCCCACACGAGGCAGCAGTAGAGGGTAAGGATTTGCTGCTGGTTGCTCCAACAAAAATGTTACAGGGGAAAAAGCCACCCAAACATTCGTCTCTTGCTGACTCATGTAATTGAGGCATGGTCCCCTTAACAAATCTTAGATTTATTTTAGTCTTGACTACTTGCTCGATTTACTGGGTGTTGCAGTCAATGACTTTTACACTTCAGAGGCTGGCGGGAGCGGTGGGTATTATTAAGAATATAAACAGAAAATGCTGGAAATACTCAGCAGGTCAGGCAGCATCTGTGGAGAGAGAAACCGAGTTTATGTTTTAGGTCAGTGACATTTTGTCAGAACTAGTATTAGGAATATATGGGATCTATTGATAGTCTTTTGAGCAACAATCAGTATAATTATTTTGAGAGGCCACCTTTCCAGGGTGGTGAATTTAGTAATTCTGGCGTGGGCAGCACTGGTTTGGGGAAATCTGGATTTTAGGCTTTATTAAAATAGGACCAGTCAAACCAAATTTTAAAAAGTCTTAACTTTCCACAATAACCAGCCAATACTGCTAATCTATAAAACAGGAAAGTCATGGTCATATGAATGGTTGAATAGCCGATTTGCCCAGTTTATGGCTCGTGCAATAAAGCACCCTGCATAGAATTAATTTAACCCTTACATATCCTGTGGGATAGTGGGTACTTCCAGTGGTAAATGTTGCAAATGTAGAGATTCAAAGAGCTTGTAGGTCATTTGTGTTCCCCATCACCCTGCACTTCTACAACTAAGTGTTTGAATGGGGAGAGGGGGAGAAGAACCTGAACAGCTAGCTGACTTGGAAATGCTGAGAAAGGCAACCTAATGAGCAACAGTTTGCTCCCTCAAACTAAATGTTAGATGCTATTGACATGTTTCCTCATGGATGACATAAGCAGTTTGTTTGCAAATTGAGTTTTGTCTTATCTTCATCAAAACACTGGCCAATACTATACTGGATAATCCAAGACTTGAAAAGTTGATATTCAAGATGGTAGAGAAACTGGGCTTCATTTTGCCAAGTATGGGCCAATTTTGAGGACTGATTTGAAGGTTGCTGGGGATATAGCTGGAACGTGAGATTAATTGGGAGGAACTTCAGAATCTAACTTATTGTGAAGCTGGCAAAGGACAAGTTAATGAGCTAAGTTCATATAAACCTGAGTGCCTTGGAGGAAAAAAGTTCAAGTTGCAAACTGACACATAATAACTAGGCAGGAGGTTGCAAATCCTTAATGAATAGAGTTTTTTTTAATTCGTTCATGGGACTTGGGCGTCGCTGGCAAGGCCAGCATTTATTGCCCATCCCTTGTTGCCCTTGCGAAGCTCTTTGAATATGAGTTTACATATCTGTTAAATGGGCACAAATTTGTCTGATTGCCCTGGCGTGGTACAGATGTTCAAACTCAACTGGACTCTCATGCTGCAAACTAAACCGCTATATTTCCATGTATGTAAATAGGGATAAATCGAGGTTTTCTGAGTCATTCTCCCATGGCATTATGTTGTCTTCAGGGGAAGATGGTTGGAGAGCAGGGGATAATTAGAGTAGGGTGCATTGGCATAATTCAGTCCCCATTTTGAAGTCAAACATTCTGCCCTCATTTTTATGTAACATTTGCATTTTATGTTATTATTTGTAGTTAAGTGGCAAAACATAGGGCAGCTTGGAAAGCAGAGAAGTAGAGTTGGTTGGAGCATCGGAGTTTCTCTGCAATCCAGGGTGAGGAGTTGGGAGATAGTGCTGTTGTACCTCAGTTTCCTATCACTGGCAGGAGGGTGTAATTACAGTATAACCAGCTTACATCGGCAGTTTCCACCTTAAATGTGAAAATAGAATTTTTAAATGGAACAAGTTCATACAGCAAGTGCATGCAGATGTAAGATTTTTAATATATTGTAGATGCATTACGACAAGTTATGTAAAAATCAAAGTGAAGTCCATGTTCCAGAGACAGGAAATGGCAGAGACATTAAACAAATATTTTGTACCTCTTTTCACAGTAGAAGACACACAGAACATACAGGGCACTTGGAAAATCACTATGATTAGGCAGAGTCAACACGGTTTTATCAAAGGGAAATCGTGCTTGACAGATCTATTTGAGTTTTTTGAGATGTAACTGGCAGGGTAGATAAGGGGGAACCAGGTGATGTTGTGTATTTGGATTTTCAGAAGGCAGTTGATAAGGTGCCACACAAGAAGTTGTTGCACAAGAGATGGGATTGGGGTAATAACTTAGCATGGATTGAGGATTGGTTAAAGGACGAAAAACAGGGAGTAGGAATAAACGGGTCATTTTCGGGATGGCAGGTGTAACTAGTGGAGTGCCACAAGGCTCAGTGCTTGGAGCTCAGCTATTTACAATCTATATCAGTGAGTTAGATGAGGGGACCGATTCTAATATATCCAAGTTTGCTGACAATACAAAGCTAGGTGGGAAAGCAAGCTGTGAGGAGGAAGCCAAGAGACTGCAAAGGAATATAGACAGGTTAAGTGACTAGGAAAGAAGTTGGCAGATGAAGTATAATGTGGGGAAGTGTGAAATTATCCACTTTGGTAGGAAGAATTGAAAAGCAGAATATTTTTTAAAAGGTGAGAGACTGGTAAATGTTGGGATTTAGAGGGTGTCCTTATTCACGAATCACAGAAAATTAACATGCAGGTACAGCAAGCAATTAGAAAGGCAAATGATATGTTAGCCTTTATTGCAGGGGGGTTGAAGTATCAGAGTAATGAAGTCTTGCTGCAATTATATAGGGCTTTGCTGAGATCACACCTGAAGTGCTCTGTGCAGCTTTGGTCTCCTTACCTAAGGAAGGATATACTTGCCTTAGAATGCTTGCAACAAAGCTTCACTGGATTGATTCCTGGGATGAGAGGGCTGTCTTATGAAGAGAGATTGAGTAGAATGTGCCTATTTTCTCTGGAGTTGAGAAGAATGAGAGGTGATCTCATTGAAATGTATAAAATTCTTGGAGGGCTTGACAGGGTAGATGCTGAGAGGCTGTTTCCACTGGCTGGAGAGTCTAGAACTTGGGGTCATGTCTCAGGATAAGAGGTCGGCCATTTAGGACTGAGATGAGAAGACATTTCTTCACTCAGAGGGTTGTGAATCTTTGGAATTCTTTACCCCAAATGGCTGTGGATGCTCAGTCATTGAGTATATTCAAGACTGAGATCGTTAGATTTTTGGGCACTAAGGGAATCAAGGGATATGGTGATCGGGCAGGAAAGTAGAGTTGATGTAGAATTTCAGCCATGATCTTATTGAATGGCAGAGCAGGTTTAAGGGGCCGTATGACCGACTCCTGCCCCTATTTCATGTAGTCTTCTGTAACTATAACTCCTATCAAACAAATATTTAAGGGCTTTAGGCCTAGAAATTCAGTTGGGCGCGCCAGCCGTTAGCGCCTTAGGAGGAGTAGATCTCGAGCGCTAGGCGCTTAGCGCCCGGGCGCAGCGCGATCTGCGCCTCGCCCCAACTTCAGTACACATTTAGCGCCGGCGCAAAGTCTTAGCGCGCGCAGATCATGACGTCATTTACTAGTGCAACGCCCTTTGTGCGCCCCGAACCAGAACTTCACTCGCGCCGGTCCATTGTGCGCCGGGCGGCCCTAACGACTGTGAAGTGGAACGGTACACAGCCGAAGCGGGCCGCGGGGAGCGCTAATTAAAGGGCACTTACCCTGCACTATAAAGGCCAGCCATTTTGCAGCATTCACTCTTGTGCAACGGTTTTTTGGAGAGAGACCAAGGAGGAGAGCTTACTGGTTTGGACCAACACTAGGACAGGTATTTTTGGCTCAGGCCAGAGCTTAGCAATTATCTTTGCCTTCATTGAGAGCTCAGTGTTTGCCAGCATATAATGGGGGCTGCATTGGGTGCCAACGCTGACTTTCAGCCTTATGCCAGAAGGGCTTACAGACGCCGTGAGAGAGTGGCAGTCCTGGCTAGACGCAGAGGGGGCAACAGGCGTCGCCAACTGAGGCCTTACCCACCCAGGGTATACCGCCAGCAGTCCTCCTATCTGACCATGTCTGCCGTGATGTGTGTTAGGAGGCTGCGATTCAGAAGGGAGGTGGTTGCAGACATCTGCCAGCTGCTTCACAGAGATCTGCAGCCACAGCTGATGCGCAGGACGTCTCTGTCGGTGGCAGTGAAGGTGATGGTGGCTCTCAACTTCTATGCCACCGGCTCCTTCCAATCCGCTGCTGGGGACATCGCTAACATCTCCCAGTTCGCCGTGCATTGCTGCATCCGCCAGGTGACCGAAGCCCTTTTCAGAAGGAGACATCAATTCATCTCCTTCCCCATGACCCTGGACAAGCAGCAGCAGCGTGCAGTGGGATTTGCAAGAATAGCGGGCTTCCCCATGGTGCAGGGCGCCATTGACTGCACGCATGTGGCTTTGCGGGCACCTCTGGAGCATGCCGAGGATTACCGCAACCGGAAGGGCTACCATTCCCTCAACGTACAGCTGGTGTGTGACCACAGGCAGCGCCCGCTTTCCAGGCAGCAGCCACGATGCCTTTATCCTGTCAGACAACTGTGGCTGACATGTTTCAGGCACAGCCTCACCCAAGAGGATGGCTTATCGGAGACAAAGGCTATCCTTTGTGTACCTGGCTCATGACCCCGCTCCGCGCGCCCACGACCCCTGCTGAAGAGGCATACAACAAGAGCTATCAAGCGACTAGGAACATCATAGAACAAACAATCGGCGTCCTCAAGCAATGGTTCCGCTGTCTCGATCGCTCCGGGGGAGCCCTCCAGTATTCGCAGGAGCGAGTCTCCCAATTCGTCGTCGTTTGCTGCATGCTGCACAACCTGGCTATCCGCAGGACTCAGGCACTGCCACCTCACGTTGGACCCCCACCTCAGGAGGAGGAGCATGAGGAGGAGGAGGACGAGGAGTACCAGCCCAGGAGGGAGGCAGAAGGTCCAAGGGCCGCCCGTCGGTGGCTTATTGAACGTCACTTCTAGGCCCCCTGTCAGGGAATGGCTTGTGCCAATGAAAGAACATGATTGCAGCCGCTCCGCAAGCCCTCAGCCGGTTAAGGCAACAAACACTTCAAAGATCAAACATGGACAATGTTAATAAATAAAATGCTTTATTGTACAAACTCAGGGCCCTTCCCACATGAAAACCAAAAACAGACGAAACCCCCAAAAAACACTCAAACACATTACTCGCTCCCACAACCTGGAGAGGATTAACAAAACAGTGCAACTAAAATGGCCGTCATCCTCGGCCTTCGTAAAAAACAAACATCCAATTCTCGGCCTCAAAAAACAAACATCCAATTCTCGGCCTCAAAAAACAAACACAACTGGCCACACATTCGACTTTTTGGCCCGCTAGGGCGATGCCTTGGCCATCTTTGTGTGGCCCCTGCCCGCCCTGCTGCTGCTCCTCAAAGTAAGGCCATTGGCTGCTGCAAGGCTGGGGGCAGGCTCCAGAGGGGCACATGTCGTGACGGCAGATGCCCTTGGGGGTCGGCCTAGTCGAGGTCTGGCCGTCGAGCAGGCGGCTGTTGAATGCTGCAGCTGTGGCTGGCCAGCATCAGTCGCTGCAGCAGCTCCTGGCAGCTCCACTGGGGGAGTGGCAGTGGCGGCTGGAGGAATGGGGGCAAGCTGGCGGATGGCAGGCGCTCGCTGGTCGCCTGAGACACTGGCACTCGCCCGGGCCAGCACTGCAGCATGCGCACCAATCTGCCGAGGGACAGACCGCTGTGCTGCTGCAGCGCGCCGGGTGCCCTGGCGATGCCTGGCTGACACAGCGAGTGTGGCAGCAGTGAGTGCCCGTGTTGACCTGTTCAGTGACCTCATCAGAGCACCCAGTGACTGCACGGCACCACTGATCAGCTGCCCACTCGCTGCCTGAGCTGCCCCGAATGCCGCCCGACTCACTGCCTGCTCTGCCCCAAATTCCGCCAAACTGATGGCCTGTGAGGCCCCGACGTCGGTCACACTCCGAGAGAGGGACTCGATGGCCTCAGGCAACCGTGCCACTACCCCCATGAGCTCCGTGTGCCGGCGCTCCGAGTCCGCGGACAAGTCCTTGAGGCGTTCCATCTCCACGGCGAAGACCATCTCCGGACTGGAGGCCGGCCTCTCCCTCTGGGGAGAAGGCCGCCGAGCTGGCCGACCCTTCCTGCGTTGCTGGACGCCGCTGGGCCCAGCAATTGGACTCCCCTCCGACCCTTCCCCCCTCTGGGGAGAAGGCCGCTGAGCTTCCACCTCCCTCCCGCGTTTCTGCAGGCCGCAGGTCCCATGAGCTCCCCTCCCCTCCGACACTTCCGCCACGCTCCCCTCCAGGGAAGACGTGTCCCCTACATTCGCATGGGTTGCCGCGGATGAGGGTTCCCCTGATGGGCCGCCTTCCTCTTGCTCCTCCTCCTCCTCCTCCTCTGAGGTGCTGTCACTGGCAAGTTCAGGGACCTCCTCCTCACCATCTGAAAGCAGGAAGGCACAAGAGTAGCTTTAGAGTGAGGAGAGGGCGTCAGCGAGGGATGCATGAGTGGTGGCATTCAGCGCATTGGCCGGACAGTGGCAAAGGATGTAGATCTGATGCGCAAGTGGGATGAGAGAGGTCCAAACGTTGATGTCCTTACCATTGGCGCCCAGAACAGGGTCGGCATCTCCACATGCAACGGGGCCAATCACCCGGCCACCCATGATGCGCTCCACGCGATGTTGCAGCTCGGTGAGCGGCTGGATCTGGGGTCGGCCTCCCCCGGTCGCAGTCCGGCTCTTCCTATTATTGGCCAGCTTGGCCTGCAAGAGAAAGGACGGCCTCTAAGTACAGTGTGTAGCCCTGATCTTGTGTGCACTGCCTCCCATAGTGGAATAGCCTGGCCAGTGTGTAGCCCTGATCTTGTGTGCACTGCCTCCCATGGTGGAATAGCCTGGCCAGTGTGTCACCCTGATCTTGTGTGCACTGCCTCCCATGGTGGAATAGCTTGGCCAGTGTGTTAAGTGCAGAATGTGCAATTGATGTTCATGCCTGTCCCATAGCTGCTGGATGAGGGCTGGCCATTAGGGCTTTCAGGTCCCTTTGCCCATAATGTGAGGTGCACATGCAAGGATGAGGAGGACACTGGAAAGGGTACTCACCCTGACAATCCGAGTGAGGTCATCAAACTTTTTGCGGCATTGGACACCGGTCCTGGAGACCTCGCTGTTGGCTGACACCTTGCTGGCGACATGCCTCCAGGCTCTCCGGTAGACGCGGACCGGCGCCTTCCTGCCATTGTCCGGGTACAAAAGATGGCGCCTCTTCTCCACACCACCAACCAGCACACTCAGATCACGCTCTGAGAAGCGCTGCGCTCGTTCACGGGCCTTCTGCATGGCTTCAGGCGCTATTTGGGTCCAGCAGCAGTGTTCAGGCCTAGCTGGAGGGCTCCACTATCCAGGGCGTGGCAGCAGACCAAGTCGACCCTTCCCCCTTAAGAGCTGGCCGGCGCCAGGGTGTCTGCTGTCAATCACGAGATGGCTGCACCTGCGCTGCGCCCGGCCTCGGCGCTCTCGCTCAGCACCTCCGGCTTAGCGCCTAAAGAGAGGTGTGCAGCGCCAGTTTTAGCGCTCGAGCAAACTCTTAGGGCGAAGCTAATGAATATCGGAGAAGTGGCCTCGATTTGGCGGCGGGCGCAAACTTTAGCGGCCGCCCGACTTTACCGCCCCAAAAGTGGCTACAATGAATTTCTAGGCCTTAGTGTTTTTACTTTGTTAAAATTATAAGTGCTTTTGTATTATCCTAATATAACTGAAACTGTTTAATATACCTGACATGAATTGTGATAAATACTTGTATAAAAGCCTTCACTGTGAATTTTATTTAACAGGTTATTGATCTCTTATCTGATCTACTTTGTAAGTTGTACTTCCCTAAAGTTTAACACTAAACCTTTTGCACTCAGTTCCAATAATTATCTTTTTTTTCTGAAATGTTAGATATGGGAGACAAGCACCCAAATCGGAAGGCACGAGGTCAGCTAAGGACAAAAATTGAATCTGGCGAAGGGACGATTCCCGTTAGATCCAGCTATACCATTCAGACATGGGATGGAGTGTTACAAGGAGAACGATTGCTCACTATGTCATGTAGTGATAAAATAGCAAGGTCAGTAACACGTCTTGTATTTGTTACAGTGCCGTTGGATTGGACAATTCTCCTGTCTGCACCTAGTAACAGCCTCACACATCCCTCGGTCAAATAGATATGAGGATAGTATAGCTTCTTGACCAAATGACTATTTACAATCTATATTAATGACTTGGATGAAGGGACCGAGTGTGCTGTTGCCAAATTTGCTGACGATACAAAGATAGGTGGGAAAGCAAGTTGTGAGGAGGACACAAAGAGCTGGATTTTAACTTTTTGTGTGGCCTAGGGGCGGGACAGATTCCTTCCGGGTTCCGATCCCGCTCCCAACGACGTCCAACGCACACAGACGCTATTTTGTGTCAATTGGCCTTGTTGCGCCCACCCTGCGGGCTTGCCAGCCAATTAGGAGAAAGCCAGTGTCAGATGACGTGTCATCTGCTGGTTTTCTTAAAGGGACCACGCTCAATTTTTTTTTTGACGGGTGATTTTTCAGTGTTTGACAGCATTGAGGTGAGCCCTTGCACTTAGGCTCTCCAGTGACTCCCTCCTTAGGCTAGAACAGATGGCAGCTGCAGGTGAGGTTATAGAAGCGATCGATCACTGGTGAGAGAGGTTCTCCCAATGAGATGGGACTACACAAACACTCCAAAATTTGTCACCTACAGAAAAGTCTAAGTACATTAAAAATTATTTTCCCAACATTTTATTACCTCTGAAACTCACCAGTGTACCATTGGATCTTTCACACCACTTCTGCAGCTGTCATCAATGAAGAAACATTACAGTAGACCCACAGCACGCCACACTTACCTTGGCGTGGTGTCCGGACGTTGGGAAGCCCGCAGTAGACCTGTCAAAATTGCAAAAAGCCGCATTAATTCCGTTAACAAGCAGTTAAGTGCTTATAATCCTCTTCCCGGCGCTAGGTGTTGGGTCCATGTGCAAATCGGGGACCCGACACCTGGAAAGATTGATTGGAGGCGGGATGACAGCGGGTTTTCGACCCGCTGTCAATCTTTGCGATTTTGCTAGATGTCTCGCCCCCTGAGCGCCGGCAAAATTCCAGCCATAGAGTCTGCAAAGGGATATAGATAGGTTAAGTGAGTGGGCAAAAATTTTGCAGATGGAGTAGAATGTGGGAAAATGTGAGGTTATCCACTTTGGTAGGTAGAATAAAAAAGCAAATTATTATTTAAATGGAGAGAGACTACAGAATGCTGCGGTACAGAAGGACCTGGGTGTCCTCGTACATGAAACGCAAAAAGTTAGCATGCAGGTGCTGCAAGCAATTAAGAAGGCAAATGGAATATTGGCCTTTATTGCAAGGGGGATGGAGTATAAAAGTAAGGAAATCTTACTACAGCTGTACAGGGCGTTGGTGAGACTGCACCTGGAGTGCTGCATACAGTTTTGGCCTCCTTATTTAAGGAGGGATATGCTTGCATTGGAGGCAGTTCAGAGAAGGTTCACTTGGTTGATTCCTGAGTTGAAAGGGTTGTCTTATGAGGAAATGTTGAGCAGGTTGGGCCTATACTCATTGGAGTTTAGAAGAATGAGAGGTGATTTTATTGGAACATATAAGATTGACATGGTAGATGCAGGAAGGATGTTTCCCCTGGTGGGGGAATCTAGAACTAGGTGGCATAGTTTCAGAATAAGGGGTCACCCACTTAAAACGGAGATGAGGAGGAATTTCTTCTCTCAGACGGTCGTGAATCTTTGGAATTCTCTACCCCAGAGAGCTGTGGAGGCTGGGTCATTGAATATATTAAAGGTGGAGATGGACAGATTTTTTGAAAAACAGGGGAATCAAGGGTTATGGGGAGTGGGCAGGAAAGTGGAGTTGCGGCCAAGATCAGATCAGCCATGATCTTATTGAATGGCGGAGCAGGCTCGAGGGGCCGAGTGGGCTACTTCTGCTCCTATTTCTTATGTTCTAATTCTACAACAAAAGAGTTTGCCTCATTCTTAAAGTGTGATATTACTGAGACTTGCATGTTTTAATCAGTAGCGTCATCAGGGTTTCAAGAATATTTTGAAACCATTAATGTATAACTTGGGGTTAATCGCCTCATTAGGGAAGAAGCTTTTGTGTAACCAGCAAACTGAAAAGGTGGCTCATTGTCTCCACTCCTTGGGAACAGGTTTCATTCTAACTCTAATTGGCAAAGTTAAGTCAATCAGTTATCTGTCACTTAAAATGATAGTTGCGCAAGGCAAAAAGAAGATTTTGATCCCTCTGAACTCCAACTCCAATATACTAATATGACCAATAAATATACTGGATGATTTGTCAGAAAATAGCTGAATGTATGTTTTTCAGCTTATATAATGAGCTCAAATGAGATTTAATTTGGTAATGCTTTAAGGAACTGGCATACTTGTGATTGATTGAGTCAAATCGAAGAAATTATACGTATCCAGAATGTACAAACTCTTGGATCAAGCAAAATCAATTTATTCTTTCTAATTTTTTCCAAATAATTCACTAAATTTAAAGTATGCTGTTAAGCCTCCTTGGGCAGGAGGAGGTTTGGCGTGGTAAGATGCCACTCAAGCGGTAGGCAGATTGAAAAAAGGTTACATTTCTAAACACTACATTAAACGAAAGACCGAAAAAGGCAGAAGGCAGCCCATCTCTCTTCTCTCATTGCCATTGCATCACTGCTTTCCAATCAATAAAAGCCTTTTCTCCTTTCAGCAACTTCAATTCACCAGCAGGTAAAACAACTCTCGAGTGACCAAATTCCTAATGGTTTCAAGTTGCAGGTTTTTAAAAATGAAAGACAATTGGTTTAAAGCCTGCCTTATGAACCGAGTTTTGCATTCAACTGCAAGCATTGTGTGCGTGCGTATATAGTGTTTGCAATCAGTCGAGATTAAGCTACCTCTTTCTAAATTATTCTTTTGTTTTTCATTGTCAGAAATTGCAAATAGTATGGCGGTGAAGAATATTTCATTTTCTGTCAGGGTAAAGATAAAATGCACATGGCTACCAAAAAACACTCATCTGCAGGCAACCAAGTTAATTCAGCGTCAGACTTGATTTCCCAAGGATGAAATAAATTAATTATTTTTCCTGTTCAAATATTAAACTGGAGTCTGGTGTTGACAATTTTCTGTTTCTATCTGGTGTTTGATGCTTGTTCAAAACAAAAAGTTGCATTGTATTTGAATAGCTGACATTTTCTCGTTGTGGCTCCATATACAGTTTTGACACAATGGGAAACCGCTTGATGAGCAGTCAACTCATTTAAAACCTAATGGACTGGAAGACAGACCAGCCACACCTGCTGAAGCTGCCCTATTCCTTTGGGCTATGTTGTGTAGAATTGCAATTTATTTTCTCCCTGTTAACACTACAGGGGGAAGATCCTTTGTGCATCTGCTTGTTTAGTTTATGATTCCTGCCCTAGTTTCCCACTGCACACTGGAACAAGGGCTACTATACTCAGCACTGAATTGTGGCGCACAGCATGAACTTGAACATTTGTTTCATTGGATGCAGGCTGGAATTCTCAAGCTAATGTTTAAATTTCTTCACATGTAATCTGAGATCAGGTTCCTTATTAGGATCCTGGTATTTTTAAACTGAACAGACGTTCCAAAATTGGAGGCTGTGTTTATAAATTGTGGAAATCTTTTCGAATACATCCCTATGATTTATAAGATTCCTGCTGGGGGAGCACCAAGCTTCAATTTTGATAAACTACTGTGGCTGGTTACAGATATATTTATGATTTTCAAAATGTTAAACAAAATAAAAATGTGCTGCTTGTTTTTGTTTAAAATTCAGTTCTGTATTAAGCAAGTTTGATCTTTGATTTGTATTGAGTTAGTTGATGTCAGCTAAGGCAGCAGTTCTTGGTCATACAATCTGTGTTACTGAGCTCGGACCGGGCTTCCTGCTCTCAATTAGTATGTGGCTTCGCCTGCTAGAACCTGCAAATATCTGGATGCCGGGTGAGGGCAGGATCAGGCTCAGTTGTGGTATCCTCTATGGTGGAATAGCTTGCTGACATTGATAGTCCAAGCTCACAAGTGAAGAATAGCCTGTAGGGAGAGGTGCTAGAAGTAGAAGTGGACCCAAGTTAAGAGTTCTCTCTTTTAGGAGAAGATAATTTTTTTTTTTTTTTTTTTTTTTTTAAAAGAAAACATAATTTAGCTGGGTGCTACTTAGTAAACAAGGAATACTTAATGGGTATTTAATCGTGTCTGTAGATGTAATAGGTGCCCAGTGTTGGTAGAGGATTAGATGTAATAGGTGCCTAGTGTTGGTAGAGGATTAGATGTAATAGGTACCCAGTGTTGGTAGAGGGTTGGATGTAATAGGTGCCCAGTGTTGGTAGAGGATTGGATGTAATAGGTGCCCAGTGTTGGTAGAGGGTTGGATGTAATAGGTGCCTAGTGTTGGTAGAGGATTAGATGTAATAGGTGCCCACTGTTGGTAGAGGGTTGGATGTAATAGGTGCCCAGTGTTGGTAGAGGATTGGATGTAATAGGTGCCCAGTGTTGGTAGAGGATTAGATGTAATAGGTGCCCAGTGTTGGTAGAGGATTAGATGTAATAGGTGCCTAGTGTTGGTAGAGGATTAGATGTAATAGGTACCCAGTGTTGGTAGAGGGTTGGATGTAATAGGTGCCCAGTGTTGGTAGAGGATTGGATGTAATAGGTGCCCAGTGTTGGTAGAGGGTTGGATGTAATAGGTGCCTAGTGTTGGTAGAGGATTAGATGTAATAGGTACCCAGTGTTGGTAGAGGGTTGGATGTAATAGGTGCCCAGTGTTGGTAGAGGATTGGATGTAATAGGTGCCCAGTGTTGGTAGAGGATTAGATGTAATAGGTGCCCAGTGTTGGTAGAGGGTTGGATGTAATAGGTGCCCAGTGTTGGTAGAGGATTGGATGTAATAGGTGCCCAGTGTTGGTAGAGGATTAGATGTAATAGGTGCCCAGTGTTGGTAGAGGGTTGGATGTAATAGGTGCCCAGTGTTGGTAGAGGATTGGATGTAATAGGTGCTCAGTGTTGGTAGAGGATGAGATGTAATAGGTGCCCAGTGTTGGTAGAGGATTAGATGTAATAGGTGCCCACTGTTGGTAGAGGGTTGGATGTAATAGGTGCCCAGTGTTGGTAGAGGATTAGATGTAATAGGTGCCTAGTGTTGGTAGAGGATTGGATGTAATAGGTGCCCAGTGTTGGTAGAGGGTTGGATGTAATAGGTGCCCAGTGTTGGTAGAGGATTGGATGTAATAGGTGCGCAGTGTTGGTAGAGGATTAGATTTAATAGGTGCCCAGTGTTGGTAGAGGATTGGATGTAATAGGTGCCCAGTGTTGGTAGAGGATTAGATGTAATAGGTGCCCAGTGTTGGTAGAGGGTTGGATGTAATAGGTGCCTAGTGTTGGTAGAGGATTGGATGTAATAGGTGCCCAGTGTTGGTAGAGGATTAGATGTAATAGGTGCCCAGTGTTGGTAGAGGGTTGGATGTAATAGGTGCCCAGTGTTGGTAGAGGATTGGATGTAATAGGTGCCCAGTGTTGGTAGAGGATTAGATGTAATAGGTGCCCAGTGTTGGTAGAGGATTAGATGTAATAGGTGCCTAGTGTTGGTAGAGGATTAGATGTAATAGGTACCCAGTGTTGGTAGAGGGTTGGATGTAATAGGTGCCCAGTGTTGGTAGAGGATTAGATGTAATAGGTGCCTAGTGTTGGTAGAGGATTGGATGTAATAGGTGCCTAGTGTTGGTAGAGGATTAGATGTAATAGGTACCCAGTGTTGGTAGAGGGTTGGATGTAATAGGTGCCCAGTGTTGGTAGAGGATTAGATGTAATAGGTGCCTAGTGTTGGTAGAGGATTGGATGTAATAGGTGCCCAGTGTTGGTAGAGGGTTGGATGTAATAGGTGCCCAGTGTTGGTAGAGGATTGGATGTAATAGGTGCGCAGTGTTGGTAGAGGATTAGATTTAATAGGTGCCCAGTGTTGGTAGAGGATTGGATGTAATAGGTGCCCAGTGTTGGTAGAGGATTAGATGTAATAGGTGCCCAGTGTTGGTAGAGGGTTGGATGTAATAGGTGCCTAGTGTTGGTAGAGGATTGGATGTAATAGGTGCCCAGTGTTGGTAGAGGATTAGATGTAATAGGTGCCCAGTGTTGGTAGAGGGTTGGATGTAATAGGTGCCCAGTGTTGGTAGAGGATTGGATGTAATAGGTGCCCAGTGTTGGTAGAGGATTAGATGTAATAGGTGCCCAGTGTTGGTAGAGGATTAGATGTAATAGGTGCCTAGTGTTGGTAGAGGATTAGATGTAATAGGTACCCAGTGTTGGTAGAGGGTTGGATGTAATAGGTGCCCAGTGTTGGTAGAGGATTGGATGTAATAGGTGCGCAGTGTTGGTAGAGGATTGGATGTAATAGGTGCCCAGTGTTGGTAGAGGATTGGATGTAATAAGTGCCCAGTGTTGGTAGAGGATTGGATGTAATAGGTGCCCAGTGTTGGCAGGGGAGCGAATGGAGTGGATGTAATAGAAATCAATCAAAACAAAAATAAACATTGGTTTGATGTCATGTTACGCTATTTCAGGACTTCCATATACAACAGGAAAACCTTGCTTTTAACCCTACCTGTGCTGATCTAGCCACATGGCTATTGACGGGAACACATTCTACTTTCCTTCCCAATTGGATCAAAAGATTAGTCTGATGGTGCCTATGATGTTACATTGTAAATCATTAGACTTGTGGACACTGATGTGGCTGAAAATACAGAACTTGAAGCTGATTACTAGCCACTCTGAGGGCAATTGTTTTGCAGAGATTAATTCCTCTGGTGCGGGAATCCAGAACAAGCAGGTGCTATCTTAAAATTAGAGCTAGACCATTTAGGAGTGAAATCAGAAAGCAGTTTTTGACACGAAGGGTAGTGGAAATCTGGAACTCTTCACTCCACTCTTTCTCCGCCGCCGCCCACCCCGAAAAGGCTGTGGCTGCTGGGTCCGTTAAATTTTCAATATTGAGTTTGATAGATTTTTGTTGGGTAAGGGTATCAAGGGAAACGGAACAACGGCTGGTAAATGGAGTTGAGGTACAGATCAACCATGATTTAATTGAATAAAGGAACATGCTCGAGGGGCTGAATGCCCTACCCCTGTTCCGATGTTCCCATGCCTTTCAAAATGGATGGTGAGCCTTGGAAGGCCAAGGAAGAAAATAAATTAAAATTGTAATTCTTTTACAAAAAAAAGTGTTAAGAGTGGAGAGAATTGGGTAGATTAGGTAGAAATTAAGTAAAAGTGAAGTTAAGATAAAATAAGATGAGCAAAAATGATCACATTTTTAAAATTTAAAACTATTTAACAGTTTTAGTATTAAGCTATTCCTGACATTTGACCAACTTTATTATTGTGAAATAGCTATGTTCACAAGTTTGTGTGGCACACACCACTCTATGCCAACTATGAAAAGCCTCTATTTGTATATTCTGCCAAATTCTTCACTAGAAAATACAGCCCATTCTCTTCATAACTGTATAATAGTATTTGTGTTACGGGACTGATCTTCCCATCAGCATTTTATTGGAATTCAATTATGAATTTTCTACAGCAGTTATAGAATCATAACGGCACAGGAGGCGGCCATTCGGCCCATCGAGTCCGTGCCGGCTCTCTCTCTCTCTCTCTCTCTCTCTCTCTCTCTCTCTCTCTCTCTCTCTCTCTCGAGCAATCCAGTCAGTCCCATTCCCCCGCTCTAGCCTCATAGCCCTGCAAGTTTATTTCCTTCAAGTGGCTATCCAGTCTCCCCTTGAAAACATTGAGTGTCTCCGCTTCCACCACAGAATTTTATAGGTTTCAATGAGATCCCCTCTCAATCTTCTAAACTCCAGTGAGTATAAGCCCAATCGACACAATCTCTCCTCATACGTCATTCCTGCCATCCCAGGTATCAGCCTGGTGAATCTTCGCTGCACTCCCTCCATGGCAAGAACGTCCTTCCTCAGGTAAGGCGACCAAAACTGCACACAATACTCAAGGTGCGGCCTCACCAAGGCCCTGTACAACTGTAGCAAGACATCCTTGTTCCTGTACTCGAACCCTCTTGCTACGAAGGCCAACATACCATTTGCCTTGCCTGCTGCACCTGCATGCTTACCTTCAGCGACTGGTGCACAATAACACCCAGGTCTCTTTGCACTTCCCCTTCTCCCAATCTATTGCCATTCAAATAATAATCTGTCTTCCTGTTTTTGCCACCAGAGTGGATAACCTCACATTTATCCACATTATAGTGCATTTGCCATGTTTCTGCCCAATCACCCAACCTGTCCAAATCGTACTGGAGTTTCACGACATCCTCCTCACAGCACACCCTCCCACCCAGCTTTGTGTTGTCTGCAAATTTGGAGATATTACATCCAATTCCCTCGTCCAGATCATTAATATATATTGTGAACAGCTGGGGTCCTAGGACCGATCCTTGCGGTACCCCACTAGTCACTGCCTGCCACTCGGAAAATGACCCGTTTATTCCAACTCTTTGCTTCCTGTCTGCCAACCAGTTCTCTATCCAAGTCAATACCTTGCCCCCAATCCTGTGTGCCTTAATTTTGCATGCTAATCTCTTATGTGGGACCTTATCAAAAGCCTTCTGAAAGTCCAAATACACCACATCCACTGGTTCTCCTTTATCTATTTTACCAGTTACATTCTCAAAAAATTCCAGTAGATTAGTCAAGCATGATTTACCTTTTGTAAATCCATGTTGACTTTGTCCGATCCTGTCACTGCTTTCCAAGTGCTCTGCTATTACATCTTTTATAATAGACTCTAGCATTTTCCCCACTACCGATGTCAGGCTTACCGGTCTATAATTCCCCGCTTTTTCTCTACCACCTTTTTTGAATAGTGGGGTAACATTAGCTACCCTCCAATCCATGGGTACTGTTCCAGAGTCTGTCGAGTTCTGGAAGATGACCAGCAATGCATCTACTATTTCTAGGGCCACTTCCTTAAGTACCCTGGGATGTAGATCTATCGGCCTTCAGTCCCATCAATTTTCCTAACACCATTTCCCTACAAATACTGATTTCTTTCAGTTCCTCCCTTTCATCAGACTCTATAGCCCCGATTTTCGGCTTGTGTGGGAAATGGTCGGGTTTCCCCGAATGTGGGGTTTCTGACACACACAAAAAAGTGTCAGCCAGCTCCACGCAATTTTCCCTCAATTGACCAATTAATTCCCAGCATGTGGGAAGCCTTGCTAATTGTCCAATTCGAGTCAGAAATCCCCACAGTATGATGTCATCATTCGTGGTGCTTTCAAGGTCCATAGCAAGCACTGCATCCTCTGAAGGCTTCCAAACGAACCATACAGGATGGCATAGGAGCCTGCAGCAGCTGTGGCCAGTGCCAGACCCCGAGCTGCCTTCAAATTCGACGAGGCTTCACTGCAGGCATTATTGGATGGGGTTAGGGCCCACAGGGAGGTCCTCTTCCCAAGGTCAGGGAGGACGAGGCCTCCCACTGAGACCAATGCTGCATGGATGCAGGTGTCAGCAGATGCCAACTCGCTGGGAGTCACCAGAAGAACCTTGGCATTACATCTCTAACTCCTTCCTTTACTCCCCCATAGCTCCAACCTCTGAGGGCACAGTGTCAGCAGAGGTAAGCGCACCCAGCACCAGCGCAGACACTCACACCTCGGGAGACCTTCGGGACATAGAGTAGTGTTGTCACCTGGTGTTTCACAGCTCACAAGTGAGCCTCAGCAGATTCTGGAGACAGGGACAGCAGTGGAGAGTCCTCGTCGGAGGGCGCAGGGCTCTGCCAGCTCAGCTCCGCTGCGCTGCATCTCGACCCTCTGCCTCTGGGTCCATCCGCAAGAGAAGAGGTGATGGATCTCCATGCACAGATGCAGGAGTCTCTGGCAGGTTGTGTCTCCAGGGTCGCTGCGAGTGTGGAGCGAATGGAGGAGTCCATAGCGACCATGAGCAGAGCCTTTGTGGAGTCATTGGTGCATGAACGCGGCACCATGGAAAGGTTGGCAACCTCCATGGAGGAGATAAGTCGCCAGGGTAGGGAAAACATGGTGAGTGCTCATAAGAGAATGACATCTCTTGAGGAGGGTTGGCCATCTGTTGAACAGAGAAACCAGATCTTCATGGAAGTCCTTCTGAGTAGGACTGCCAGTGCAGAAACGGGTCCCATTGGCCCCCTAAAGCGCAGCAAGGTGCTCTCAAGCCACTTCCAAGTGCTGGCCCCTTCTGGCTTGTGCAGCTTCAGGTGAGTGAGCAGCAGCCTGGTGCTCCTGGTAATCATCCTGCTGTTCCTGGTTCTGCTGCTGCCACCTCTGCTGTTGGAGATCCTCTAATGCCAGGAAGGGAAGGTGCCAAAGGTCTCCCATGCTTCTAGCAGATGCCTCGGTTGAGGAGGTCCTGAGTTAGGGTGGTGAGAGGGGCTTCCCAGGAGCTCACACTGAAGAAGTGTGTGAGGCTCCAACTTTCTGCAGCTGCTCCTAAGGCTTCAAATAGTTCCCCCAAGCCTTGATCAACAAGGTCCTGCAGCCTGCAAATGCTGCCTCTTTAAATATCTTCAGTCCTCAGCGACCTGCTGCTGCAAGCAAGCAAGCCAGCTGTTTTCACGCCAGCTCTCAGCAGCGGGGTTCTCCGCAGGCGGGTTTCAGGTGGGGAAAGCCCCAAAGTCGCAACGGCACGGGAAAATCCACTTCAACAAGCAGATAATTGCTTGTTAGTGCTCCGACGAGCAGTCCCGCCAGCGGCGAGCGGGACTGAAGCGGGGCGCGTGAAAACGGCAGTCCGAAAGTCGGACGGGGCGGGGAATCAGGCGGGGGGGTCCCGACCCACCTTTTCCGCGATTTTCGGACCACGGCCGCATGAAAAGCCGCCCGACAGCTGCCCGAAAATCGGGGCCTATGTTCCTCTGGGCATCTCTGGGAGGTTATTTGTGTCCTCCTTTGTGAAGACAGAACCAAAGTATGTATTTAGTTGGTCGGCCATTTCCTTGTTTCCCATTATAAATTCCCCTGATTCTGACTGCAAGGGACCGACGCTTGACTTCACCAATCTTTTTCTCTTCACATATCTGTAAAAGCTTTTACAGTCAGTTTTTATGTTTACTGCTAGCTTACTCTCATATTCTATTTTCCCTTTCTTAGTTAATCCCTTTGTCCTCCTTTGTTGACTCCTAAACTGCTCCCAATCCTCAGGATTATTGCTTTTTCTGGCCAATTTATATGTCCTCTCCTTGGATCTTATGCTATCCCTAATTTCCCTTGTTAGCCACGGTTGAGTCACCTTTTTTGTTTTATTTTTATGCCAAACTGGGATGAACAAATTCTGTAGCTCACCCATTCGGTCTTTGAATGTTTGCCATTGCCTATCCACCGTCAACCCTTTGAGTGCCATTCCCCAATCAATCCTACCCAACTCGCTCCTCAGACCATCGATTTCCTTTATTTAAATTGAGGACCCTTGTCTCTGAGTCAACTACTTCATTCTCCATCTTAATGAAGAATTCGATCATATTATGATCGCTCCGACCCAAGGGGCCTCGTACAACAAGATTGCTAATTAATCCTTTCTCGTTACATAATACCCAGTCTAAGATGGCCTGATCTCTGGTTGGTTCCTCGACATATTGGTCCAGAAAACCATCCCGTAAACACTCCAGGAATTCCTCCTCCACAGTATTCTATACCCCGGAATATTGAGCTGCCAGTCCTGCCCCTCCCTCAACCATGTTTCTGTGATAGCAACAATATCATACTCCCGTGTGTTCATCAACACCTTCAATTCATCTGCCTTACTCGCAAGACTCCTTGCATTAAAATAAGTGCCATCCAGCCTTGCCATACTCCCTTGTGCCGTAACATATTTGCTCTGCCTTCCAGACTGACTTGTTTTTTCCTCTATATTTGGCTGTGCATCACCCCCTACTATAGCTCCACTCCGTATCCTATCCCCCTACCAAGTTAGTTTAAACACCCCCCCCCACCCGCCTCCAACAGCACTAGCAAACCTTCCCGCAAGGATGTTGGTCCCGTTCCAGTTCAGGTGCAACCCATCCGACTTGTACTGGTCCCACCTTCCCTAGAAACAGACCCAATGATCCAGGAAACTAAAGCCCCTCCCTCCTGCACCAACTCTCTAGCCACGCATGCATCTGCTCTATCCTCCTATTTCTATACTCACTAGCACGTGGCACCGGGAGTAATCCAGAGATTACAACCTTTGAGGTCCTGCTTTTTAATCTGCTACCTAGCTCCCTAAATTCTTGTTGCAGGACCACATCCCTCTTTCTACCTATGTTGTTGGTACCAATGTGAACCACGACCTCTGACTGTTCGACCTCCCCCTTCAGAATGCACTGCAGCCGTTCAGTGACATCCTTGACCCTGGCACCAGGGAAGCAACATACCATCCTGGACTCACGTCTGCGGCCGCAGAGACGCCTGTCTGCACCCCTCACTATTGAGTCTCCTACCACTATTGCCCTTCCACTCTTACTGCTCCCCCATTGTGCAGCTGAGCCACCCACAGTGCTGTGAACTTGGTTCTGGCTGCACTCCCCAGAGGAACCGTCACTTTCACCGTTTTCCAACACAGAAAAACGGTTGTTGAGTGAGATGCACTCTGGGGCTTTCCTGACTACCTGCCTTGCCCCCCCCTTCTTCTGACTGGTGGTCTCCCATTCCCTCTCTGACTGCACTTTCTTAAGCTGCGGGGTGGTCATCACCACTCGCTGCTTAAAAAAGTTTTTCCTCACGTCCCCCCTGTATCTCTTGCCCAAAACCTTAAATCTGTGTCCCCTAGTCCTTGTACCCTCAACTAGTGGGAACAGCCTTTCCCCGTCTAGCCTATCCAAACGTCATAATCTTGTACACCTCTATCAAATCACCCCTCAACCTCCTTTGCTCTAATGAAAACAAATCCAGCTTCTCCAACCTGTCCTTGTAGCTAAGATTCCCCATCCCCGGAACCATTCTGGTAAATCTCCTCTGCACCTTCTCAAGGGCCTTCACATCCTTCCTAAAGTGTGGTGACTAGAACTGGACGCAATACTCCAATTGTGGCCTAACCAGCACTTTGTAAAGGTTCAGCATAATGTCACTACTTTTGTACTCAATACCTCTATCTATGAAGCCCAAGATCCCATATGCTTTGTTAACCACTCTCTATGTCATGCCACGTTCAGGGACCTATGCACATTAACTCCCAGGTCCCTTTGTCCCTGCACACTCTTTAAAACTGTGCCATTAAGTGTATATTGCCTCTCCCTGTTCCTTCTGCCAAAATGCATCACCTCACACTTCTCTATTAAATTCCATCTGCCACTTGTCTGCCCATTCTGCTAGTCTTTCTATGTCCTGTTGCAGTTGATTGGTATCATCAACACTGTTTGCCACCCCCCCAAGTTTGGTGTCATCGGCAAATTTAGAAATTCTACTCTGTATTCCAATATCCAGGTCCAAAAAAGCAGTGGGAACACCACTGTCTACCATCCTCCAGTCTGAAAAACAGCCATTTACCACAACTTGCTGTTTTCTGTCCCTAAGCCAATTCCTTATCCAAGCTGCCACTGATCCACCTATTCCGTGAGCCTCAATTTTGTTAACCTTCCTTCTACGTGGTACTTTGTTAAACGCCTTCCGAAAATCCATGTAGACAACATCCATTGCATTCTCTTCATCAGTCCTTTTCTGTTACTTCATCAAAAAATTCAATTAGATTAGTCAAACACAGTCTGCCTTTTACAAATCCGTGTTGGCTCTCCTTAATTAGCTTAAACCTCTCCAAGTGCCCGTTAATTTATTCCTTGATTATTGTTTCTAAAACTTTACCCAGATTTTAAACTGACCGGTCTGTAGTTACTAGGATTGTCCTTACACCCTTTCTTGAACAATGATGTCACATTTGCCACTTTCCAATCCTCAAGCACCTCCCCCGCATTTAGGGAAGATTGCTAAATTATGACAAGCCCTTCTGCTATCTCCTCTCCCAATTCCCTTAGCAACCTGGGATGCAAGCCATCTGGACCAGGTGATTTGTCCACTCTAAGCATACCCAACCTTTCTAGTACATCCTGTCTATCAATTTTCACTCCTTGCATTGCTTCTACCTTTTCCATTTCTACCGATATTTTGTCAGCATCCACCTCCTTAGTAAACACTGATACAAAGTACTCATTGAGTATTCTAGCCTTGCCCTGCACCTCTAAGCATATATCACCACCTTTGTCTCTAATAGGCCCCACTCCGCCTCTTCTACCAGCATGTAAACAGTAAGCGGGTAGTAAGATTTTTGGGATCCCTTTTGTGTTAACCGCCATTCTACTCTCATATTCTCTCTTTGCCAATCGTATTTTCATCTTCACATCCCCCCCTCAACTTACTGTATTTGGTCTGGTTCTCCCTTGAAGAATTCAACTGACATGCATCATACACCCTCTTTTTGTTTCATCATCTTCTCTATCTTCCTCGTCATTCAAGGAGCCCTTGCTTTGGTTCCCTTACCCTTCCCTCTTGTCGGAATGTACCTAGCCTGTACTTGGAACATCTCCTCCTTAAAGATCACCCATTGTTCTGTTAAAGTTTTTCCTGTCAGTGTTTGGTTCCATTTTACCCTGGCTAGATCCTTTCGCATCCCTTTGAAGTTAGCCCTATTACAGTTTAGAAGTTCCACTCTAGATTGTTCCTTGCTCCTCTCCATTGCTAATCTAAATCTTATGATACGATGATCACTCATACCCAAGTGTTCTCCCACAGACACTTGGTCGACCTGGCCCACCTCATTCCCCAGCACCAGATCCAGCAATGCCTCCTTCCTAGTTGGGCCAAGAACATATTGGTCAAGGAAATTCTCCTGAACACATTTCAGAAATTCCTCCCCCTCCTTTCCCTTTACCCTAGCATTATCCCAATCGATATTTGGATAATTAAAGTCCCCCAATATCACCACTCTTGCATATCTCTGCGATTTCTCTGCAGATTTGCTCCTCTACCTCCCTCTCACTATTTGGAGGCCTATAGAATACCCCCAATAGCGTGATCACAGAATCACACAGAATCACAGAAGCCCCACAGTGCAGATAGAGGCCATTTCGGCCCATCGAGCCTGCACCGACACATATCCCACCCGATCCCCGTAACCCCTACACCAACACATATCCCACCCTATCCCCACGTATTTAATCCCCCTAACACTAAGGGTCAATTTATCATAGCCAATCAACCTAACCCGCACATCTTTGGACTGTGGGAGGAAACCGGAGCACCCGGAGAAAACCCACGCAAACACGGGGAGAATGTGCAAACTCCACACAGACAGTCACCCGAGGCCGGATTCGATCATACCCTTTTTGCTCCTCAACTCTAACCAAATGGATTCTGTGACCGACTTATCTGGCTGTGATACCAGTAAACGCAACCCACAATGGCAGCAGTCTGAGCTAGCGTGGCAGCAAGTTGAGCTTGCATGACAGAAGTCTGAGCTTCCACTGCAGCACCCAGACATTGGGTGGCTTCTGCTTGTGCTGCAATGGAAGCTGAGACATTGGCCAGCAGACGCTGCATCATGGTTGAGTCTGCAAGTGTGCTAATGGAGTTGGCCACCAATTCCATGCTGGAAAGGATGGGCTCCAAGCTCTGCGCAAAGCCCTGTGTCAGGTTGGTGCCGGACTACTCCATGCTCCTTTACATTGCACGCAGATTTTCTGGCAGGCCTGCCAATACACCAGCATTTGATTGTGCATGCCCTTCTTCTGAAGGCCGCCCCGTCGAACTGCTCATCTGAGTCTTCTGCAGCAGAACTCGTGTGCGAGTTGGCACCTGCGCTTGTCCTGTGCCCTGGCTGCAGGCCACTCGTCCCCAGTGTCTCACCACGTGCAGATCCCAAGTCTAAGCTATCCTCAGTACGAGGAGTGTCAGTACCTGAGCTGGTGGAATTGAGTGAGGGTGCTGCGTCTTGATCATCACTTCTTTCTGTTCCACCTGTTGTTGTTCCACCACTGCCTGGCCAGGTTGCAGTTATTGGGTATCTGAAAGGGGAAAGGGGCAAGGGTAGGGTTGCAGGCTGGGGGTGGTGAAGTAAGAGGTGCATGCTTACACCATCTGCAGCTTTTAAATCAAAAGACATTGTGGGATGAGGGGGAAGTGGGATATGAGAAGGGGGATTAGGTATGAGGATGCTGTCATCTTCGAGGATTTCAGCCCCACGGCTGGCCATGGCTGCTCCATTGATGGCAACCACCATCTCCTCCATCGGGGTACGGTCATAGAGTTATACAGCACAGAAAGAGGCCCTTCGGCCCATCGTGTCTGCGCCGACCATCAATCCCTGTCTAGTCTAATCCCATTTTCCAGCATTTGGTCCATAGCCTTGTATGCAATGGCATTTCAAGTGCTCATCCAAATGCTTCTTGAATGTTGTGAGGGTTCCTGCCTCTACCACCTTTTCAGGCAGTGAGTTCCAGATTCCAACCACCCTCTGGGTGAAAAAGTTCCTCCTCAAATCCCCTCCAAACCTCCTGCCCCTTACCTTGAATCTATGCCCCCTTGTTATTGACCCCCCCTACTAAGGGGAAAAGTTCCTCTTTATCTACCCTATCTATGCCCCTCATCATTTTGTACACCTCAATCAGGTCCCCCCTCAGCCTTCTTTGCTCCAAGGAAAACAACCCCAGCCTGTTTAGTCTTTCTTCATAGCTGAGGCGCTCCATCCCAGGTAACATCCTGGTGAATCTTCTCTGCACCCTCTCCAAAGCAATCACATCCTTCCTATAGTGTGGCGACCAGAACTGCACACAGTACTCCAGCTGTGGCCTCACCAGCGTTTTGTACAGCTCCATCATAACCTCCCTGCTCTTATATTCTATGCCTCGGCTAATGAAGGCAAGTATCCCATATGCCTTTTTAACCACCTTATCTACCTGTTCCGCTGCCTTCAGGGATCTATGTACATGTACACCAAGGTCCCTCTGACCCTCTGTACTTCCTAGGGTCCTACCACTCATTGTGTATTGTCATGTAAGCGGGCCTGTCCCCCGCCGGTTAACTCCAGCTGCCTCCGGTTGTGCGCCAGCTTGTGTTGCAAGAGAGAGGGAAGCGTGTCAGTGAGTGTGGTGCAATGTGTTTGGATGATATGACTGTCATAGTTAATAGCTGGCAGTGTGTGCAAGCTGAGAGATGTGGGTGTGAGGCTTGCAGCAGTGCTAAGTGTGTGAGGGTGAGGTGAAGCTATCAATATGAGGTATGAGTCCTGTTTGATAGAGATTGTTGGTAGGTGAGTGAAGGTGCATTGAGCAGTGTGTGAGGCTAGCGGTGCAGTTTGTGGCATATGGCATTTGAAGATGAATTCACTGACCTTGACCACTCGTGTGAGGTCATTGAACTTTTTGCGACACTGGATCCAGGTCCTTGGGCCTTGACTTTTGGCATGGGCCGCCACGGCTGCCTGCTCCCACTGCCTTTGCAGAGTTTGTCTGGAGGGCCTTCCTGGCCCCTTGTGGGTAGAGGACCTCTCTCCTAGCCATCTCCTCCACCAAGGCCTCCAGTGCAGTGTTTGAGAACCTTGGAGCACGCTCTCTTTCCTGTTGCGCCATTAGTCACTCTTCTTGCGGGTCAATCTTTCATGATTTCACTGTAGATACCATAGAGAATTGTGTTCTAAGATACGATCAAGAGTTGCTGGCCCATTACTGATATGCTTGTGCTCAATAGTTGCTTGTGTAGTTCAATTATAATTTGCCATGTCAATATCCCTTAAAATGTCTGGTCAATTTCTTTTTTACATGCACAAGGCATCTGTTAACTGGTGATGAACTAATGACAGTAATTCGATAGCAAAATACTGCAGATGCTGGAAATCCGAAATAACAACAGAAAATGCTGGAAAAACTCAGCAGGCCAGGCAACATCCGTGGAGAGAGAAATAGAGTCAACGTTTCAGGTCGGGAATGGGAAAGATCTGGTAGCATCCCAATGTTGACTCTATTTCTCTCTCCACGGATGTTGCCTGGCCTGCTGAGTTTTTCCAGCATTTTCTGTTGTTATTTATTAATGACAGTAATTTACTGGTCTAATTTGATCTTGCATGTGGCTATCTCAAGCCTAGTCATACCTGAACCTTCAAGCATTATTAGAAACAAGAAATATCTTAGAGTAAGGGTGTAAGGAAACCACTTAGAGCCTGAAATGTTCCAGTAACATTGGCAGTGTGCAAGATAAAATCTATAGCTCAATGTACAATGCTCTGTATTTGTAGCATTTGTCTAATTTCGAGGGTTGCAGTTATCATACACATGTACCAGGACATTTTAGTTCAGAGCAGCAGTCTCATGCTGCACAATGTGTTGTCAGTGGAGAAAAAAAAATCATTACAGGAAACTTTGTGATATCTGGCACCGACGGGACCGAGCTGTTGCCGTCCCATCAAAATTGCCGGACAAACCAGCGCTAATGTTGAAACATCCGTATCTGGCAACAAACCCTGTTGCTTAGCAACAGCTTCTAAACAGTCGGCCGTACCTTGCAAGCGTCTCTGTAGCTTAGCAACAGCTTCAGCGAGACCTTGCAGAGCCTGACTGGTGGGAAAAAAAGCAACGAAAAGAAAAAAAAACTAACGAAACGGCTCCTGATTTTTGCCGGTGGATCGAGCATTCCGGACAACAGAAAATGCTGGAAAAACTCAGCAGGTCAGGCAACATCCGTGGAGAGAAATTTGAGTTGACGTTTCGGGTTGGACCCTTCTTCAAAACTGAAAAGAAAAGAAACTAGATCGGAGGCAGGGCTGCGATCGGACAAAAGAATAAAAGAAACAAAAGAAGTAAAAGAGATTAGAAGCTAGACGAGATAGTAATAGGCTGGGATTAGGTGTAAAGTGTACTGGCAGGGCAAGAGATAGCTGCCAGGTGTGAGAGAAAAACAAAAGGAAAGGCGGGGGGGGAAAGGAGTGGAACAATTACAAGAGAAAATGAAATGGGGGCCGAGCTTATGATCTGAAATTGTTGAACTCGATATTGAGTCCGGAAGGCTGCAGACTGCCTAATCGGAAGATGAGGTGCTGTTCCTCGAGTTTACGTTGAGCTTCCGTGGAACAGTACAAGAGGCCAAGGACGGTGAGGTCCGAGTGGGAATGGAGCGGTGAATTAAAATGACAGGCGACCGGAAGCTCGGGGTCACCCTTACGGACTGAACGGAGGTGTTCCGCAAAGCGGTCACCCAATCTGCGTTTCGTCTCCCCAATGTAGAGGAGACCGC
Organism: Somniosus microcephalus; assembly: GCF_052327205.1. Taxonomy (NCBI): domain Eukaryota; kingdom Metazoa; phylum Chordata; class Chondrichthyes; order Squaliformes; family Somniosidae; genus Somniosus; species Somniosus microcephalus. The sequence continues at coordinate 180,392,811 of NC_140990.1, forward strand.
ATCGTGAGCAGCGAATACAGTATACTAGATTGCGAGAAGTACAAGTAAATCGCTGTTTCACCTGGAAGGGGTGTTTGGGGCCCTGGACAGTGGGAAGGGGGGAGGTATAGGGGCAGGTGTTACATCTCCTCCGCTTGCACGGGAAGGTGCCAGGCGAAGAGGAAGGGCTGTTTGGGGTGATAGAGGAGTGGACTAGGGTGTCTCGGAGGGAGCGGTCCCTGCGGAATGCTGAAAGGGGAGGGGAGGGGAAGATACGTTTGGTGGTGGGATCACTTTGAAGGTAGCGGAAATGCCGGAGGATGATCCGTTGAATGTGGAGGCTGGTGGGGTGAAAGGTGAGGACAAGGGGAACCCTATCGTGGTTCCGGGAGGGAGGGGCAGGGGTGAGGGCAGAAGTGCGGGAGATAGAACTGACACGGTCGAGGGCAGTGTCAACCACAGTAGAGGGGAATCCTCGGTTGCGGAAAAAGGAAGACATGTCTGAAGCACTGGTGTGGAAGGTGGCGTCGTCGGAGCAGATACGGCGGAGAAACTGGGAGAATGGAATAGAGTCCTTGCAGGAAGCTGGGTGGGAGGAAGTGTAGTCCAGGTAGCTGTGGGAGTCAGTGGGCTTGTAGTAAATATTGGTCGATAACCTATCCCCAGAGATGGAGACGGAGAAGTCGAGGAAGGGAAGGGAAGAGTCCGAGATGGACCATGTGAAGGTGAGGGAAGGGTCCTCCGGATAAACCAAAGTTTCCTGTATTTAGTATTTTCATGGCTACCATGATGACAGTCCCCTACTTAGATACTTGAATATCATTTGATGGCAAAATAATGGTCTCTCTATTTTCAGATGGAATGTGCTTGGGATTCAGGGAGCTCTGTTGAACCATTTTGTGAAGCCTATCTATTTCGCCAGCATTATCCTGGGTAGCTTGTACCATGCTGATCACTTGTCCCGTGCAGTCTACCAGCGAATCAGCGATATTGAAGACCTCCCAAGCATATATACACTCAACAGGCCTCTGCTCAGTGGTAAGTACTCTCTCTCTCATGCCTCGGTATTATATCAGAACACAGTACTGATCTACATGCTCTTGCTGAATTAAAACTGCACACAAATGAAGCTGACTTCTGAGCGTCAAATTCACATTTAAAGGGAAGTGAATAATTCTCTATATAACATCCTGTGAACCTCTAGCTTACATTACTACCTCGTAACCCTCCATCAAATATATTATACTGTATCTAATGCAATTTTCCAATAAGCAATGCTTTGCATTCTGTTTGCACAGAGAGTAGCATGGACCCTGTATTTTCTTGTGACCCTTTTACATGCTTAAGAATGGATGAGGACAGGATATGGCAAGTGGTGGCCAGTTTTCTCCTCCCCACCAGTAGCTGCAGTAAATCCCCCTTTAAAATCGAGGAATATCTACTCGAGCTCTAGCACTGTCACAGCTGGCCCCCCCAGGTGTAGTGGAAGATTTACCATTCAGCTGTGAGAAAACTTCAGTTCATGTAGCTGTATGATCAAATCAGCAAGCATTTAATCTGCAGTTGAGGTACTACTGCTGGTAGGAACAAGATGAAACATCATTGCAGGCAAAATGAGCAGTTGGCCGTTGGTGTAAAAGTGCCATTTCAGGGTACAGGATGAAGAGTTTGATTTTAAAACAAGTGGAACACAAAAAGCTATTTGGAAGTAATTCTGGAACCCCAATCCTTGCAGAACACAAGAATGGCTGAACTCAGTGACAGTGTCCCATATTTGTAGGCAATGCCACATTTAAACAATGAAAAGACTAATCTAATGGGTATTCTGATCATATGATGTAGTGCACTGGAATGCCAAAACACATGACTAATATTTACCATGGCAATAGCCATGCATAAACTGGTATTCAGCTTTCTAATTGAAAGACCAAATGACCTTGTCAGTGGCTGTGCACTACAAAAGCAGCTGAAGCTTTAATGTCCAATGGACTTGCATTGAATGATCAATATATGGCATTTGCCCAGTCCACAGCAAAAATCATTGTTTTCTTCTACTGTGACTATGGCCTTTCAGTGCATATTCAGTATGAAAGCCACTGGAGCATTTTGGAAAGTGTAGCAGATAGATACTCCTGACAGGAGCAGACTGTTTATGCTGGGTATACATTCTAAAAGCTTAATCATGACTTGTTCTGCATTTGGGATGCTGTCAAGTGTGTGAGAGATGGCTTCCTATTCGCACCTCACTGCTTTAATGCATTCAACAGTGTCCTGAGTTATACTACCACGTCTGCATTGATGAGCACACAAAAATCACTTTTCTAAGGACACGTAAGTGGCAGTGTAAGTGGACTGTAAAAGGATGCTCTTCAGTCACACAAGGCCAGGACAGAGCTACCATTTGTCACATCATTCTCGAGGATGCACTTGGAGCCGAGTTGTTGTGTTTCCACACAGCCATATGCTAACTATAGGCTCTGTTTATACTTCTTGGACTGGTAGGTTCTTTGTCATTTTCTGATTCTATCTTCCCCCGAAATCTGCCTTTATTACTGCCTGCAGTACAGGTGCTGGCATTCCCTCTAACTGAGAAGTATATTTTTACTGTCAGTGCCTTTTATGGTAAATGTCTGATTAAAATTAAGCAGTTGCACATGGTGGGGGAAAGAGAAAACTTGCCTTGGAGAATATAAGGCCATTGTGCTTTGAAATAATGGCCTGTTTGGCATTAGCTGGAATGTCAACTGAGGGATCAAAACGTTATTTTCATGTTCTACTGTTAATGACAATTAGAAGATCTTGTCTTTGTGCAAATGCATGTTGATTTTATGCGGAGGATGCACAGCAAAGTTTAACATTGGGTTTATTTTAAGTGTGAAAGGATTTATACATAGAATCCAAATAGAAATCACATGAGAATTAATGTGAAGTGTTGGAAATGGATTGGCCCATAGTGCATATTTCACTGCTTAAATGTATTCACTCACCTTTTTAAATCTACCATATGATTCCTCTCCATAATATTTCCAGTAATCTTTTTCTGTACACTTCTAATCGTGAACATTTTGAAGTAAATTATCAATGTAAGGAACGATTAGGGAACCCCAATCCCATATAGGTTCTCTAAACTAAGTTCAAAGAAAATAGGTGTAATGTGTAAGGATGTCATGGTTTTTAATAAAATGGAATGCAGCAGTTTTTGATAGTACATTTATGCTTCAAGACAGTGCTACAGAATGGACCATCATATTTCACACTTGCTATTTCCCACAAAGTAAGTCTTCCATCTTAGCCATACTGTGGGACAGAGGTGCAGAGCAAAGGCTGGGGTATCTCCTGAAGGTTGGAGGGAAAATACCATAGATGAATATGTCATTCTGATCTATGCAAATTTTAAATGTCTATCAGTGGAAACTTTCTTTTCGGGTATTTTAAGCGTTGAGATAGTTAAGCTGCTTTATTTGACAAGGAAGGTGGGTGACTACTCAACCAGTTATTGTATCACAAAAGACAATATTGAGAGTGGAAACAGTTTCTAGTTCATTGCTACGTTGTCATGACTTGTATAAAATAAGGTAGCCAGTGTTTCGGTATTGGCAAAGTGTGATTAATGGATTTCAAATCCCAAACTGCCTGTCAGAATTCTAGTAAGTGTGACCCAGTTGTTGTATCAGGACATTTATTCCTGGAAAAGTATCTAATCTAGGGTGGAGGAAAAAAAAGGTTTTTTCTGGAGAAACTTAGAGATTTAATTAATTGGAGTAATTGTATTACCCTGTTTATCGTCAGGTGATCATGGAGCAGCATTGACAGCATTGCTGACAGCCCTCTCACATGTAGAGTAGAGCATGATGGAAAACCTGTCTGGAATAAGTGCAAATTTAAAAAATGTAATTTTGTTCAAATATGTTATATTTCTCAAAGGGATGAAGATTCTAGCGATGGGGAGAAAGCAGCTTTTGGTAGTTGTCAAGTAGTGATGAATTCTGCATGAGTGATCCTGTCTCTTACCCACTTTTGCTTCTTCCCTGATAAATAAGAACACTTAAACCTCTACTACAGACTGGGTTAATTAGCTGTGTCCAGGAACAAATTGGCTAGTTGAATTGCATGCCTTGTCCATTGGATCACCGCCACTTCATGTGTCAACCTCCACTTGCCTCTGTCCCCAGAGTCACTCGACTAATCATTCACTCTTAAATGCTAATTCACAGAACAGGAAGGATGAATGTGCTCACAGTAAATCTCTCTGACCTTGCTGGTTTGTAATTTGTATTTCACAGAGCAATAACTGATTTTATGTAATTTTATTTATCGACGCAGACCTTGTGGTGTAATGTGAACACAAATCTGTCCCAGAATGTGAGCTAATGGGAACATATATAATTGCGTTTTCTTCGAGTACTTTGGCTAGCTATATTTTTTTTAATTGAAAATTACTTTCTTCTTTGATAAGTGGCAGGGTACATGGGAGCAGGTTCCCTGGGTAGAATTGCCCTCTGATTTCTTTCCCCCACCCCCATCTCCCTTGACAGTTCAGGAGCTCACTGCTTCGGAAGCTTTGGTACGTCAATCTATTTGTTACCCAACATTGAGACAAAGTGATCTGGTGGTCAGTCCTGTGTGTGAACATGGCATTACCATGTATGAAGAAATAACTTGCTTAAACTAAGAGTTGAAATTGTACTTTCAGATATTATATATAACATGTTTGTATGAAATTCCTTTCAACTATTTTAATGGAGGCGGTTTTAAAGTGTTTAATGCCATTGTGCAGTTGATGATGTGAATATGGAGCTTCAAAAGGAATTTGATAAAAGTTCCACAGAATAGACTTATTAGCACATTGAAGCCGATGGGATTAAAGGGGCAGTGGTTGCATTGATAAGAAATTGGCTGAGACAGAGAAAGCAGAGAGTTGTAGTGAATGGTTGTTTCTCAGACTGGAAAGAAGTATACAGTGGTGTGGCCCCAGGGGTCGGTCTTGGGACCGTTCTTTTTGATGTATATTAATGACCTGGACTTGGGTATAGCACAATTTTAAAGTTTGCAGTTTACTTGGAATTGTAGTAAAGAGTGAGGAGGATCGTAACAGACTTCAGGAAGACATAGATAAATGTTCTTTAATTCATTCTCGGGATGTGGACGTTACTAGCAAGGCTGGCATTTATTGCCTATCTCTAGCAGCTCTTGAGAAGGTGGTGGTGGGCTGCCTTTTTGAACCACTGCAGTCCATGTGGTGAAGATGCTACCACAATGCTATTAGATAGGGAGTTCCAGGATTTTGACCCAGCGACAATGAAGAACGGCAATATATATCCAAGTCAGGATGGTGTGTGATTAGATGGAGAAATTGCAGGTGATCATGTTCCAATGCACCTGCTGCCCTTGTCCTTCTATGGAGGTTGCTGTTTGGGAGGTGCTGCCGAAGAAATCTTGGCAAATTGCTGTAGCGGATCCTGTAGATAATGCATACTGCAGCCACGGTACGCCAATGGTGGAAGGCGTATATGTTTAAGCCAGTGGATGCGATTCTGATCAAACGGACTGCTTAGTCCTGGATAACGTTGATTTTCTTGTGTTGTTGGAGCTGCATGCATCTAAGCAAGTGGAGAGTATTCCATTGCACTCCTGATTTGTGTCATTTCCTGACTCATCTTAGGCATGAATGTTGAAACGTATTAGTCCAAGTCTTGCTGCGTGCAGGCACGGACTACTTCGTTATCTGATGAATTGCAAATGGAGCTGACTGCTGTAATTATCAGCCAACAAGCCCCACTTCTCACTTTATGATGGAGGGAAGGTTGTTGATGAAGCAGCTGAAGATAGTTGGGCCAAGGACGCTGCCCTGATGAACTCCTGCAGCGATGTCCTGGGGCTGCAATGATTGCCCTCCCAACGACCACATCCACCTTCCTCTGTGCCAGCTATCACTCCAGCCACAGAAGAGTTTTCCCCCTGATGCCGATTGACTTCAGTTTTACTAGAGCTCCTTCATACTACACTCAATCGAATGCTGCATTGATGTTACCTCTGGTGAGACTGGTGAAATGAGCAGACACATGGCAGATGAAATTTAATGCAGAGAAGTGTGAAGTGATCCATTTTGGAAGGAAGAATGAGAGGCAATATAAGCTAAAGGGTACAATTTTAAAGGGGGTGCAGAAATAGAAAGACTTAGGGGTTTACATACACAAATCTTTGAAGCTGGTTGGACAAGTTAAGAAAGCTGTTAAAAAAGCATCAGGATCCTGGGCTTTATAAATAGAGGCATAGGCCCCGATTTTCTGCCAGCCGTCGGGCGGGTTTTCATGTGGGCGGGGGCCAGAAATCACTGAAATAGGGGGTCGCGACCCCCCCCCCCCCCCCGCCTGATTCCCCGCCCCGTTCGACTTTCGGACCGCCGTTACTCTGCGACCCGAATCAGTCCCGCCCGCCGCTGGCGGGACTGGCCGTCGGGACCCTGGTCACCAATTATTGGCATGTTTAATGCCATTTTAGGGTGCCCTTGCGATTTTCAGGGGTTCCCCACGCTAAACACGCCTGTGGGGCACCCCGCTGATGAAACCTGGCGTGAAGCTTGCTGGCTTGCTTGCTCTCAGCTGCAGGTTATTCGGGAAAGCTGCGATTTAATGGGACAGCATTTGTATGTTGAAGGACCTTGTTGTTGCAGGCTTGGGGCTACTTCTTCAAGGCTTAGGCACAGCTGTGGAAGGTTGGAGCCTCACACACTTCTCCAATGTGATCTCCTGGGAAGCACCGCTCGGCACCCTCACTCAGCACTTCCTCAGCGGAGGCATCTACCAGAAGCATGGGACGCCTTTTTTTCCCTTCCCTTCTTGCCATTAGAGGATCTCCAGCAGCAGAGGCGGCAGCAGCAGAACCAGGAACAGCAGGATAAGCACCAGGAGCAGCAGGCTGCTGCTCACTCACCTGAAGCTGCACAGGCCAGAAGGGGCCAGCGCTTGGAAGTGGCTTGAGAGCACCTTGCTGCGCTTTAGGGGGCCATGGGGACCCGCATCTACACTGGCAGTCCTACTCAGAAGGACTTCCATGAAGGTCTGGTTTCTCTGTTCAATAGATGGCCAACGCTCCTCAAGAGATGTCATTCTCTTATGAGCACTCACCATGTTTTCCGTACCCTGGCGAGCTATCTCCTCCATGGAGGTTGCCAACCTTTCCATGGTGATGCGTTCCTGCGCCAATGACTCCACAAAGGCTCTGCTCATGGTCGCTATGGACTCCTCCATTCGCTCCACACTCGCAGCGACCCTGGAGACAAAACCTGCCAGAGACTCCTGCATCTGTGCATGGAGATCCATCACCTCTTCTCTTGCGGATGGACCCAGAGGCAGAGGGTCGACATGCAGCGCAGCTGAGCTGAGCTGGCAGAGTCCTGCGCCCTCCGACGAGGACTCTCCACTGCTGTCCCTGTCTCCAGAATCTGCTGAGGCTCACTTGTGAGCTGTGAAACACCAGGTGACAACACTACTCTATGTCCCGAAGGTCCCCCCGAAGTGTGTGTGTCTGCACTGGTGCTGGGTCCGCTTACTTCTGCTGACGCTGCGCCCTCAGAGGTTGGAGCTTCCTCTGAGGAGTCTGGCTGCACAGCCCCTTCCTCCTCCACAGTGGGGACGGGGGCTCTGGATGGTCCTGTGGGGGAGTAGAGGAAGGAGTTAGAGATGTGATGCCAAGGTTACATGCACATTCGAGTTGACATCTGCTGACACCTGCATCCATGCAGCCTTGGTCTCAGTGGGAGGCCTCTTCCTGCCTAACCTAGGGAAGAGGACCTCCCTGTGGGCCCTAACCCCATCCAATAATGTCTGCAGTGAAGCTTCATCGAATTTGGAGGCAGCTCGGGGTCTGGCACTGGCCACAGCTGCTGCAGGCTCCTCTGCCATCCTGTATGGTTTGTTTGGAATTCAACAGAGGAAGCAATGCTTGCTGTGGATCTTGAAAGCACCACGAATGATGACATCATACAGTGGGGCTTCCCGACTGGAAATGGGCAATTAGCAAGGCTGCCCACACGCTGGAAATTAATTGGCCACTTGAGGGAAAATTGCATGCAGCTGGCTGACCCATTTCTTTTGTGTGTCAGAACCCCACATTCGGGGGAATCCGACCATTTCCCACACAATCCACAAAATCGGGCCCATAGAGTACAAAAGCGAGGAAGTTATGCTAAACCTTCATAAAACACTGGTTAGTCCTTAACTAGCGTCCTATGTCCAATTCTGAGTACCACATTTTAGGAAGGATGTCAAGGCCTTGGAAAGAGTGCAGAGGAGATTTACCAGAATGATACCGGGGTAAGGGACCTCAGTTATGTGGAAATAATGGAGGAGCTGAGCTTGTTCTCCTCAGAGGAGAGAAAGGGAGATTTAATAGAGGTGTTCAAAATTATGAAGGATTTTGATAAGAGTAAAAACGGAAAAACTGTTTCCACTGGCAAGAGGGTTGATAACCAGAGAACACAGATTTAAGATAATTGGCAAAGAAACCGAGGGAGATGAGGAGAATTTTTTCTTTACACAACGAGTCATGATCTGGAATGTACTGCCTGAAAGGGTGGCGGAAGCAGATTCAGTAGCAAATTTCAAAAGGAAATTGGATAAATACTTGAAAAGGAAGAATTTGCAGGGCTATGGGGAAAGTGCAGAGAGTGGGACTAATTGGACATCTTTTAACGAGCTGACACAGGCATGATGTTCCTACACCTTGCTCTGTTCCTGCACCCCCTTTGAAATAGTTTATATTGCCTCCCCTTATTCTTCATTCCCAAATGCATTACTTCACGCTTCTCTGCATTAAATTTGATCTACCCAGTTCCAGTCGGCTACTATCCTCCTCACTGTTTACTATTCTTAATTTTCCTTCTGCATTATTTTAACATCAATATATTTGTCATTAATAGACTTGGCCTGTGGTTTAATCATGTATGTGAAAACAGTACAACATTTCTGTCAGTCGTTGTCAGCGTGCTGTTTTTAGAAGAAAATTAAATTGAATTTTTGCAAGTAGGTTGTATTCTTTGGTCCATTTATTTCTGTGCCAAGTTTTCCTGTAAACACATTGGACTACTGAAGGGTTAAGATGAATATTGAAAAAAACTGGCATTGGCTATGTATTATAGCCTATTTCGTACCATTTAAGCCTTTCTCAGCTGTGAACTTTTGTGTAAAGCCCAAAGTCTTTAGTCCGTTCTGTCTGGCTGAGTATGACCCTTGTGCAGTAATGACCCCCGGACCTCCATGCAGTCGTAAATAAGATTGATTTAATGTGCACAGGCAGCTGCTGAGAGATTGGAAAAGATTACCATCTATCACAAAAAATGCTAGGCCTTGCAGGCAGGTCAAACATTACATCGGAAAATGGTCTGGTTTGTAATCTCCTAAAGCCTGGCAAAAATTTCAAACAAGAAGACTGGCAACTGGAAAAGGAACCTGCTATGTTGGACTAAATGATGGAGCTTAAAGGTATTGAATTAAGTCAACTATGTCCAGATTGTGAGCTGCTGTTGATGTAGCTTTCAGAGCCATTGCAGGAATTGCTGTCAAGTGAATGTTTTATTATTGTTAACAGTTCCTCTTGGAAGTAGAATCTGAGCAGCATAGGAGTTTGCCAGAAATTGTGCAGTTTGGATGAGGATTTTGTTTGAGTGCAGGTTTCTGTATAATGAGATAAGGAGGAGGAAGTCTATGATTTTTAAAGCATGCTTTATTTTTATGTACCACAGTAGTTAACCCTATTAAAATATGTAATTCAGATATGGTATTGTCTTTATGTTGACTAACATGGCTCATACTTGCTCACTGAATTCACCTAGAAATATACCCTTTTCTTTGGAGTGGGATTGAATTATGTAATGGGAGCAATTTATTAAAAATCTGTACATGGAGGAGGTCTGCCAATATTTGGTCTGGAATACACAGTTGTTAGACACCACATCAAATTTCTGGAGGGTCAGTTCTTGGAATGAGTGTGTTATTTGGTTTGTGATTGTTTTCTAACTTTTTGTGGATGTACAATTATGTATCACAAACCTTTATTTTCAAGGATTTGTTTATACTGAAATTTTAGCTTTACAGTGAAGTGGTTTCTGCTTCACTGCAAAGCTAAAGTTGTAATATAAATCGAGTCGGGACCCAACTTGAGTCTGGAAAGAGGTGATGCGATACTCTGAAGAAGGGAGTCTTTTCACTATTTGGATTCAACACCAGTGTGGTTCAAACATTGCCTGGTGGTGCCTCAGGACTCCTGGGCACTTTTTTAATCTGCCTGAAGTTAATTTAAATGTTTAGAGGATACAAACATTCTTGCCACACTCCTAAAATATTTAAATTTTAACCCCTGGGGGAGGAGCTGTGTGTGTGCAGATAAACATGTGTGCTCTCGCACTCCACTGACTGAGAAAACCACCGTTTGAGCCAGCTGTTGAAACGAGCTTCTGCCTTTTAGGAATTGATAGAGCAGTTACCAGTGCCTGTGACAGGTAGGTTAGGGAGGACAAAGGCAATTGGCTACTTACCCCGATGCAGCCCCAGTCTGGCAGCTGCGTCCTTCACAACTCAGCCACCTCTGGTATTAAAACAGTTCATCAGTTTGGGTAGTGATCAGCAGTTGGTATCCTTGGTGTAATTTGACCAGTAGCCATGAGACCCAGAGTCAGTGTTTAGAACTCTCAGGGCCACATTCACCCAACTGTATACCACTGTGCTCTCCCCCCATGCCTCAATTTCTGGTGAGTCTAATCTGATGGTGGGCAGAACATAACCAGGGATGATGGAGGAGTCTGGGATGTTGACTGAAAAATATGACTTTGCAGGGTTGACAGAGCTTAGATTGTTGCCTTAGTCTTGTCCTGATGCAATCACTGCCTGGGTTGTTGCGATAAGTCCATCCATTATTTTTCTTATTGTTGTGTTTTGTATTGGGTTTTTTATTACCAAATGGCATTAAGAGTCAAGTATAGACTAGAGTCATGTGTATGTCAGAACATAGGAACAGGAGTAGGCCATTCAGCCCCTCATACCTGTTACGTCATTCAGTGAGATCATGGCTGATCTGCAACCTAACACCATATACCCGCCTTTGGCCCATATCTCTTAATACCTTTGGTTAACAAAAGGCTATCAGTCTCAGATTTAAAATTAACAATTGATCTAGCATCAGTTGCCGTTTGCAGAAGAGAGTTCCAAACTTCTACCACCCTTTGTGTAGAAGTGTTTCCTAATTTCACTCCTGAAAGGTCTGGATCTAATTTTTAGACTATGCCCCTAGTCCTAGAATCCCCAACCAGCGGAAATAGTTTTTCTCTCTCTCTACCCTATCTGTTCCCCTTAATATCTTGAAAACTTCAATCAGATCACCCCTTAACCTTTTAAATTCTAGGGAATACAACCCTAATTTGTGTAATCTCTCCTTGTACCTTAACCCTTGAAGTCCGGGTATCATTCTGGTAAACCTATGCTGCACTCCCTCCAAGGCCAATATATCCTTCCTGAGGTGTGGTGCCCAGAACTGCTCACAGTACTCCAGGTGTGGTCTAACCAGGGTTTTGTATAGCTGCAGCATAACTTCAACCCCCTTGTATTCTAGTCCTCTAGATATAAAGGCCAGCATTCCATTAACCTTTTTGATTATTTTCTGTACCTGTTCATGACGTTTTAATGATCTGTGTACCTGGACCCCCAAGTCTCTTTGGACCTCCACTGTTTTTAGCTTTTCACCATTTAGAAAATACCCTGTTCTATCCTTTTTAGGTCCAAAGTGGATGACCTCACATTTGCTTACATTGAAATCCATTTGCCACAGTTTTGCCTATTCACTTAATCTATCAATATTCCTTTGTAATTTTATGCTTTTATCTACACTGCCGCCTATCTTTGTGTCATCGGCAAATTTGGATATATGACTTTCTATGCCATCATCTAAAGTCGTTAATAAATATTGTGAATAGTTGAGGCCCCAACACAGATCCCTGCGGGACACCACTAGTCACAACCTGCCAATTTGAGTACCTACCCATTATCCCTACTGCCCGTCTCCTGCCGCTCAGCCAATTTCCTAACCAGGTCAATCATTTGTCCTCAATTCCATGGGCTTCTACCTTAGATAACAGTCTCTTATGAGGGACTTTATCAAATGCCTTCTGGAAGTTCATATAAATAACATCCATATACATTCCCCTGTCTACCTTAGTCACCTCTGCAAAAAATTCAGTCAGGCTTGTCAGGCATGACCTACCTTTCACAAATCCATGCTGCCTTTCTCTGATCAACTGAAAATTTTCGAGGTGTTCAGTCACCCGATCCTTAATTATAGACTCTAGCAATTTCCCCACAACAGATGTTAGGTTAACTGGTCTATAATTCCCTGGTTTCCCTCTCTTGCCATTCTTAAATAGCAGAGTGACATGCGCAATTTTCCAATCTAAAGGAACAATTCCTGAATCTAGAGAACTTTAGAAGATTATAGTTCGGGCATCGGCAATGTGCTCACCTACTTCCTTTAAAACCCTGGTATGGAAACTATCTGGGGATTTGTCACTCTTTAGTCCCATTATTTTCTTCATTACTGTTATTTTACTTACATTAGTTTTATTGAGTCCTTTTCCTCTCTTCAATATTAGTTTCCTTGGGATTTTCAGTATGCTATCCTCTTCTACTGTAAATACTGACGCAAAGTAATTATTCAACACATCCGCCATTTCCTATAATATCACCGCTTTCAGTTTTTAAGGGGCCAACATTGCTCCTGACTACCCTCTTTTTCCTAATGTAATTGTAAGCATTCTTTGTATTGATTTTGATATCCCTTGCAAGTTTTTTTCATACTCCTTTTTTGTAGCTCTTATTAGCTGTTTTGTCACCCTTTGCTGTTCTTTGTATCTTTCCCATTTGCCAGGATCTGTGCTATTTTTTACATTTTTGTATGCTTTTTCTTTTAGTTTTATGCTGTCCCTCACCTCTTTAGTCGTCCATAGCTGTTTTTTTGGCAAGTAGAGCTCTTGCCCTTCAGGGTTCTGTATCACATTAAATTCTTTTTAAACATCTCCCACTGATCTGTCGTTTTACCCATTAACAAATTTGCCCAGTTTACTGTGGACAGTCTCTGCCTCATCCCATTGAAGTCAGTCTTCCCTAAATCTAGAATCTTTGTAGCTGTTTCGCATTTCTCCTTTTCAAATGCTACAGGAAACTTTGTTATATCCGGCACCGACGGGACCGAGCTGTTGCCGATCTATCAAAACTGCCGGACATACAAAGTTAATGTTGAAACATATGGAGGTTTTCATCTCCGTATCTGACAACAAACACTGTTGCTTAGCAACAGCTTCAAACAGTCGGCCCGTACCTTGGAAGCGTCTCTGTAGCTTAGCAACAGCTTCAGAGAGACTTTCCAGAGCCCGACTGTTGAAAACAAAGCCACGAGAAGAAAAAAAACCTAACAAAACGGCTCCTGATTTCTGCCGGTAGATCGAGGTTTCCGGACATACAACCTCCGGATAAACCAAAGTCTCCTGTACATTGAACTCGACCTGTTGAGGTGGCAGGTTCCTTTCCCTGAAGAGCATCAATAAGCAGTTGGTCTTTTGCCAATATATTTGGGGAACACTTTAAGTTGAGGATATTAATTTTGCAATCTATTAAATACAGTATTTCCCTTGGGGTACACCAAATAGAATAAAACAGAGATATGAGTTGTATTATGGGTCAAACTGTAGGGTAAATATCTTGTATGTTAGACAGCTGATGTGTGTTGCATTAATATCAAGTGTACAAACACAAATTTTGAACTTTAGGAGAAAAGTAAACAGATTAATAAGGCTAACGGCAGACTTATGGCGAATGTCTCTTTGGCTTGGTGTTGAGTTTTGGCCGTGTTGACTATTCTTTGTGAATCTGCCAGTTTATTTTCTAATTCAGGGCATTTGAACTTTTGGACCATATTGATTCTTGCTTATGGAAGTTCTTGTGTGGATTTTGTATAAACGAATGCAGGATACGCAGAATACACTAATTTGTTCACAGGCTCCACATGCCTTCACAGCCTGCTGTGGTGCACTTCGATGTAATGAACTCCAAATGACATTAGCAGTTATCTTGGGAGCAGGTTTGCATTATGTACAAAAATAACTGAGGTCAATTTGACTTTTTTTAAATACACACAATACCATGCACCTTGATCTCAGACCCATTCCCCAGTGGAAAATAGTATGTGTAATGGGTGAGAAATTACACTGACTTACTTTTTAAACCCATTTACTTGTATTATGTAGCTCAATCCCACAAATTTGAGTGCCAGTACTCTGAACAAATTAATTATCTAAATCTAAGCTGCTCTATTTATTGGTACAGTACTGTGCAAAGTATATGCCTCAGTCAGAAGATAAAAACCAACTGATGTCTTTCGAAAAGACCTGTTTAAAAATTGTGGTGTTTTCATGATCTATGATTAAATTCTTATTAAAAGAAACAAAATGGAAAGGTCTTTTGTGTAGCTTTTTGAAGTCTACATATATTTCTGTTGTGTACATGCCAAGATTACTAATCTGAACACATCATTAATCTGAATGATGTTTGATACCAACCAGTTTGGATTTGAGGTTTGGACTGTATTAGTTTTCTTGGGAACATTTTGTTCTGCCATTTCTTGTTTCTCGCATGGATTGCTCTCACACATTACACAACTTTTTCTTCAACATTGTCTCATTTATTATGTTTCTTCCATGCCGTCTTGTGGCTTGCCTTGCACTTATTGCTCTCATCCTTTACTTTCACTCAAAGCCTACCCTGTTGATAATGCAATTTTGAGTTTAAGCAACAATAGTCTGTTCAGCAGTGGAAAGTATTTGTGATCTCTTAGGTATTTTAAAACTAAATTTGAATTGTTTTTAACATTTTAAGTAGTCCTCTTGCATATTCTGTTAAGCAGAGAAACATATCCTTCTATCTGTGTTGGTTTTTATCTACCATATGAGCAGGAGTCCTAATCCCACATGTCCACTCAGTTCCCATGTCCCTTCATTTCACTTTTCCTTCAACCAGCATATAAACTTTTCTTAAATATTGGCACAGTCTTTGCTTCAATCATTAATTCTGGTAGTGCATTCCTCAAAAACAAGTTTCTCTTGGTCTCTGTGCTAAATGTCTTAGGTTATAGATACAAGATTAAATCCATCATTCTAGAACACTCAACCAATGGAAACTGACCTCATACTTATTTCTTCATAAATATGACCATTCCTTCATTATCTTAAACGCCTCTATCAACCCCTTAATCTCCTCGGTTCTGAAGAAAACAGCCAAAATTTTTCAAGTCTCTCTTTGTATTTATATTTCCTCATAGCAGGCAGCATTTTAGTGGGTCTGCACCGTACCCTCTCTCTTTCCTTGGCATTCTTCCTATAGTGTGAAGCCCAAAGCGTCACACAATGCTCCAACTGTGTTCTTACTGAAATTTACCATGGTAAATGGGTGTTGCTTAGATTGGAGAGGTTTGGAAGTGGTGTGCACTAGGAGTCCGTATTGAGTCTACTTTTGTTGTTCTGTATAGATAGATGCTTTGAACTTGAGCATAGGGATCACAATCTCAAAATTTTCTGACTACATAAAGTAGGGGGTTCTGACACACAATGAGATGGACTGCAAAAGACTCCAGCAAGACAATCAGGTACAGAAAATAATCAAAAAGGCTAATGGGATGCTGGCCTTTATATCTAGAGGACTAGAGTACAAGGGGGTAGAAGTTATGCTGCAGCTGTACAAAACCCTGGTTAGACCACACCTGGAGTACTGTGAGCAGTTCTGGGCATCACACCTTAGGAAGGATATATTGGCCTTGGAGGGAGTGCAGGGAGTACCAGAATGATACCTAGACTTCAAGGGTTAAGTTACGAGGAGAGATTACACAAATTAGGGTTGTATTCCCTAGAATTTAGAAGGTTAAGGGTTGATCTGATCGAAGTTTTTAGGCTATTAAGGGGAACAGATAGGGTAAATAGAGGAACTCTTCCGGTTGGGGATTCTAGGACGAGGGGGCAGAGTCTAAAAATTAGAGCCAGACACTTCAGGAATGAAATTAGGAAACACTTCTACACACAAAGGGTGGTAGAAGTTTGGAACTCTCTTCCGTAAACGGCAATTGATGCTAGATCAATTGTTAATTTTAAATCTGAGACTGATAGCTTTTTGTTAACCAAACGTATTAAGAGATATGGGCCAAAGGCGGGAATATGGAGTTAGATCGCAGATCAGCCATGATCTCATTGAATGGCGGAACGGGCTTGAGGGGCTGAATGGCTTGCTCCTGTTCCTATGTTTGCAAGATATGTTAATGTGGAAATAAGTGTGAGGTAATCCATTTTGGGAAGAACAGTAAGGAACAGAAGTATAGTCAATGGAAAGACACTGAAGGGTGTGGATGAAGAGAGGCACTCTGATTTCAAATACATAATTCACTGAAACTGCAAGTGCAGGTAGATAAAGCCACAAACAAGGTCAGCAGCATTTTGGGTTATGTAATTAGAAAAAGTTCAAGAGTAAAGAATTAATGATAAACTTGTACACAACGTTGGTTAGGCCAGTAAGTATTGTGGACAGTTTTGGGTATCTTATTATAGAAAGGACATTAAAACCACAGAGCACAAAGTGTAGATTCACCAGGAGGGAGATGGGAAACTATACCTATGAGGAGAGACTTCACACATTGGGACCAATTCTAATGGAGCAGAGAAGAGTAAGAGGAAATTCGATAAGAGGTTTTTAATATTATGAAGGATTTTGTTAGTGTAGGTAGGGAAAGACTAGTTCCTCTAGTTGGAGGGTCAGTGACAAGAGATAATCAATTTCAGATCCTCACTGAGAATGAGGAAAGCGAATAGGAGAAATGTCTTTACACAGAGAGTTTTTGGAGCATGAAATTCTTTGCCACAGAGAGCTAGAGACAATTGCTTCAAATGTTTATCCAATTTTCCCTAAACAGGTGCAAAGGAATGTACACAGTTGTGGGGAGAGAGCAGGGCAGTGGGGTGTGTTTTGGATTGCTCTAGCAAAGAACCAGCAGAGAGACGATGGGCCAAATGGCAGCTTCCTATGCTGTGAACTTGTGGTTTGATATTGGTTCATCCCTGGCATCAAAGGATTGAGTTACATGCAAAGGACAGAGAAACTGGAGCCTTGAAGAGTGCCAACGGAGATTTTCTGATTAAGGCTTCTCCAGATACTTTTCCTCAGAAGCAAGCTCCAATAAATGAGCTGCTGCTTCCTATGAATTGAACTGGGACCTTCCATACAAAGTAATCTAGGAGTTTTTTTTATTCATTCACAGGATATGGGCATCGCTGGCAAGGCCAGCATTTATTGCCCATCCCTAATTGCCCTTGAGAAGGTGGTGGTGAGCCGCCACCTTGAATCGCTGCAGCCCATGTGGTGAGGGTACTCACACAGTGCTGTTAGGGAGGGAGTTCCAGGATTTTGACGCAGTGACGATGAAGGAATAGCGATATATTTCCAAGTCAGGATGGTGCGTGACTTGGAGGGGAACTTGGAGGTGGTGGTGTTCCCATGTGCCTGCTGTCTTTGTGCTTCTAGGTGGTAGAGGTCGCGGGTTTGGAAGATGCTGTCGAAGAAGCCTTGGCAATGCTGCAGTGCATCTTGTAGATGGTACACACTGCAGCCACCGTGTGCCGGTGGTGGAGGGAGTGAATGTTTAAGGTGGTGGATGGGGTGCCAATCAAGCGGGCTGCTTTGTCTTGGATGGTGTCGAGCTTTTTGAGTGTTGTTCGAGCTGCACTCATCCAAGCAAGTGGAGAGTATTCCATCACACTCCTGACTAGTGCCTTGTAGATGGTGGAAAGGCTTTGGGGAGCCAGGAAGTGAGGCGCTTGTCACAGAATACCCAGCCTCTGACCTGCTCTTGTTGCCACAGTATTTATGTGGCTGGTCCAGGATGGTGATGAGCTTCTTGAGTGTTGTTGGAGCTGCACTCATCCAGGCAAGTGGAGAGTATTCCATTACACGCCTGACTTGTGCCTTGTAGATGGTGGAAAGGCTTTGGGGAGTTAGGAGGTGAGTTAATCGCAGCAGAATACCCAGCCTCTGACCTGCTCTTGTAGCCACAATATTTGTGGCTGGTCCAGTTCAGTTTCTGGTCAATGGTGACCCCCCCCAGGATGTTGATAATAATAATTCAACTTTATTGTCATTGTACAATGCACAAGTACATGAACAACGAAATGTGATCTTGCAAGCTCCCATGAGTCCAGTACAAATAACATTAACATTAAACGTAAATAGCACCGCCCTGGGAGAAGCAAAGCTGCTGCGTCTGTGCACGCTGCCATTCCATTTCCACCATTCCTCCTGTCCGACAATCTTCAGCCCAACGCCCGGGCCTGCTCACCAGCCGCCCCTCCCGGGGCTCCTTCCGTGACCTTCTCACCAACCGCCCCTCCTCGGGGCTCCTTCTGTGACCTTCTGCACCTGGTCTTCCCTGATGGTCACCCCTCCAGGTACTAACCAGGCCTGGCTCTGCTTAGCTTCCAAGCCTTGCCAGTGACCCTGTCCCTAGTCCCAGGAACAGGGTGGGGGATTTGGCGATGGTAATCCCGTTGAATGTCATGGGGAGCTGACTAGATTTTCTCTTGTTGGAGATCGTCATTGCTTTGCAGTTGTGTGGCGCAAATGTTACTTGCCACCTATCAGCCCAAGCCTGAATGTTGTTCAGGTCTTGCTGGCACGGACTGCTTCAGTATCTGAGAAGTTGTGAATGGAACTGAACACTGTGCAATCATCAGTGAACAACCCCACTTCTGACTTTATGATGGAAGGAAGGTCATTGATGAAGCAGCTAATGGTGGTCGGGCCTAGGATACTGCCCTGAGTAACTCCTGCTGCAATTTCTTAGGGCTGAAATGATTGGCCTCCATCAACCACAATCATTTTCCTTTGTGCTAGGTATAACTCCAGCCAGTGAAGAGTTTCCCCCCTGATTCCCATTGACTTCAATTTTACTAGGGCTCCTTGACGCCACACTCGGTCAAATGCTGCCTTGATGTCAAGGGCAGTCACCATCACTTCACCTCCAGAGTTCAGCTCTTTTGTCCAGTTTTGGACCACAGCTGTAATGAGGTCTGGAGCTGACTGAGCATTGGTAGGCAGGTTATTGGTGAGTAAGTGACGCTTAATAACACTGTCAACAACTCCTTCCATCACTTTGCTGCTGATTGAGAGTAGGCTGCTGGGGTGGTAATTGGCTGGATTGGATTTGTCCTGCTTTTTGTGGACAGGACATACCTGGGCAATTTTCTATTTTGGCGGGTAGATGCCAGTGCTGCAGCTGTACTGGAACAGCTTGGCTCGAAGCACGGCTAGTTCTGGAGCACAAGTCTTCATCACTACAGCTGGGATGGCGTCGTGGCCCATAGACTTCGCTGTATCCAGTGCGCTCAGCCATTTCTTGATATCACGTGGAGTGAATCGAATTGGCTAAAGACTAGCTTCTGTGATGGTGGGGACCTCGAGGAGGCTGAGATGGACCATCCACTCAGCACTGCTGGCTGAAGATGGTTGCAAATACTTCAGCCTTGTCTTTTGCACTCGCATGTTGTTGAAATCAATTCAAATAACAGCAGAGTTGAACAGACAAACCTATCAATTGAGTTCCTTTTGATTGATTGGATAAACCCTTCTTGCTCTGTGTCAAAACTGTTAACTAACTGGTACATCATAAGTATCATGTATTCATGGAACCCTTTGAAATGCAGCATCACCTTTGAGAAATTAATCGATGAAACAGTCATTTTGCTTGGAGTGGGCAGCAAACTCCGTAATCCATACATAAAAGCATCTGGTGGTGCCTCACAGTGTGCTCTCTGTGTTGGGCTATGCTGATTAGAGCATGCCATTGCTTAATAATCCAGTGGTGGATCGTGCACTGTTTCTAATACCTGCATGGACTAAGTATTGTCTTGCTTGCTGACCAGTAGACTAATAAAGCTTCCATATGAACTGCCTAGCCCCAGTCAGCATATTCCTTCAAATTTAGTTAATGACACCAGGGGGGGGGGGGGGAAGGAATTCCATGTAACTAATTACACAGCAATGATCTATTGAAGGGTAGGAATCCAGATTTATGCAATTTTGTATATTTTGTTTAGCCCAGTTATGCTCAGTGTAACCAATTTTGAAGTGACTGCAATACTTGACAACTATGGAAGCCAATAAAGAAATATTAAAATATAGTCTTTTATGACTTGAAACATGACTGATCTCCAATCCATCACAGAGACCTTAAATGAAATATACAAGATATTAAACAGCATATGTAAACTTAATGTGCACAGGATACTAGAACAAGGGCTATAGGTTACAGCTTGAGAAAAGAAAATTTAGGTACGTCAGGAAGAAATTCATACAAAGAATGATCCACACTTGAAATGGTCCTCTATTAAGATACTGGAGACAAAAACCTTAGACTCATCCAAGTGGCATTCAGAGGATGTAAGTTTTTTTTAAATAATGGATTGATGAATCAAGATAAGTCAAGTTTCTTCCGTCACCTTACTTATCCCATGATCTAGCCACAGCTCTCGTTAGTTTCATTTGAACCTTTTAAAATACACCAGGCCTGTATTTAAAAGCTGACAAATTGCAGAATTAGTACTCTAACCTCTGCCCCTTGACTACAGTTTGGTGTGTTAATTCTGTCAATGATTCCAAGTAGGTTTTAAAAGAAATCACTTCAAAAGGCTGGAACACATTGCAACATTGCAGGGTTTCTTTTAATTTTTATTCTCTGGCTGTAGGTGATGATGACAATGTTACTTTTATCACCCATCCCAAGTTGTCCTGAGGTGGTGATGGTGGCTCATCTTGAACCCTTGTAGTGATGGTGCTCCCACAACGATGTTAGGTAGAGAATTCCAGAATAGCGACCTAGTGATGATGACAGAACGATGGTATAGGTCCAAGTTAGGATGGTGTGTGACTTGGAGAGGAGCTTGGAGATGATGTTCCCATGTCATTGCTCATGTCCTTCTAAGTGCCATACTGTGTTGAATTCTACCTTGATGTTGAGCATGAAGTTGATTGAAATGTCTAGCATGCCTCAGGATTCTAAACTGTTCTTCTCACAAGGAAAAATAATTTAATCATGTCAAAGTTCTGTTTACTTCTTCAGGTCAGCATAAACCAATGCTAAGCAAATCATGACAAAGGAGAATCTCCAAACCATGTGAAAGGTGCCAATAAAAGGTTTAGCAGTTTCCCTCCCTCACCTAACACCTCCTCTCTGTCACAATCTTTTTTACAACTCTATTTTATTAATAATAACTTTGGGCAGCGCTCCCTTGAAGTTTCCTTTCTTGTTCCTCTGAAGTCATCAAGCAGCCTCTTACACTCATTTCCACCTCCTGGCATGCTCATCGTTTTGAAATCGGGATTCATTGCACACCTCTTCTACGCTAGTTCATTCATCCTCAGGACCCAGGAACTACTCTAGTTACCTCTTAATCTTCCCTTCCTCCTAAAATCTTCTGGTTTATAAAACCTGTATTTGGCATCACTACTCCCTGATTATCTAATTTTCTCTTCAACCTTGGTGTTGTTTTGCGATATGGGCCTTGGTCCTTCACCAAGGTTTCTCAATAAAATAATTTACCATCTGTGGTAAACCACTGTCGTTCACTGTGTTCACTATTGTTGTTGTTGTTGTCGTTCACTCTTGTTTCACTGTTATACCTGACTATGCCTCAGCTGACTCCGCCCTTGGCTACCTGGTATAAGGACGGCCGCACGGCAGCTCTCTGGCATTCGGTTGTCCACTAGAGGCATAGTCCTGATCTGTTTGAAGTGCAATTCAGTAGTTAATAAAAGCCTGTCGTTCTGAACTCTGCTCAGCCTTTTATTAGAATTGATAGCGCATCAATTTTATTAACTACTGAAAAAAAAAAATAATAACGATGCTGCAAATACTTAAGATCAAGTGCCTGGAACTCGACCCGCAAGAACCGGACTCGACTGCTAAGTTCTCGCACTGGCTGAACTGTTTTGAGTCCTTTCTGGCTGCATCCGGCGAGACCGTCGCCACCGACGCCGCCAAGCTCAGGGTGCTGAATTCTAAAGTAAACCACCGAGCTTTTGCCCTTATCCGGGGCGCTACGAGCTACCAGGGGGCTATCGACATTTTGAAGGAGCAATACGCACGCCCGGTCAACTATGTTTACGCAAGACATCTCCTGGGGTCTCGCAAACAGCAGCCTGGGGAACCCACAGAAGCATACATACGGGCGCTGAAGGAACTCGGCCGAGCCTGCGAATGCAAGCAAGTATCAGCCACGGAACATACGGAGGAGCTCATCCGGGACGCCCTCGTTGCGGGCCTCAGGTCCACTCACACACGGCAGCGACTGCTGGAAAGTAGCGAGCTCGACCTGAAGAAGGCGATTTCACTCACCCTTTCGTTGGACGTAGCCCATCGGAACATGGAGGCCTACTCCCCGGACCGCGCGGCCGCCTCGTGGATGTCGCAGCCGCCGCCATCTTGGGACGCGGCGCCGCCCCGGGCCCCGGCCCCAACTGCTGCAGCGATGTCCCGCCCGAGCCAGAAATGTTATTTCTGTGGCCAAACCAAACACCCCAGGGCGCGCTGCCCGGCGAAAAACGCGGTCTGCTCTGCCTGCGGTAAGAAGGGACACTACGCTGGCGTCTGCAGAAGTCAGAAGACCCCTACCTCCAGCAGCGCCGCGTGCGATTCGTGGGAGCGGCCATCTTGCCTTCCTCCAGCCTCGTGGGGATCGGGATCGTCATGGGCGCCGCCATTTTGTCCTTCTTCTCCGACACCACCATTTTGTCCGCCATTTTGCCAACGGGCCCCCAACTCACCCACCGCCTCACCGGGGTTCTACAGCGACGCTCCCGACTCCACAGCGGCCTCCATTACGCTGGATCAATCCAGACCCCATCAGCTAGCCAGGTCCACGATGGACATCCAGGTAAATGGCCGCGCCACAACTTGCCTTTTTGATTCCGGGAGCACGGAGAGCTTCATACACCCTGATACGGTACGGCATTATTCCCTCTCAGTCCGGCCAACGCGCCATCGGATCTCCATGGCCTCAAAATCTCACTCAGCAGACGTCGGCGGCTACTGCGTAGTGACCCTCTCGGTGAAGGGCTCCGTTTATAAAAATGTAAAGCTATTCGTCCTGCCACATCTCTGCGCTGCCGTTCTGCTGGGGTTGGACTTTCATTGTCACTTTAAGAGTGTCACCTTGACATACGGTGGACCTCTTCCCCCACTCACTGTCTGCAACCAGCAGTTTTTAAATTGCCCGCCGCGCCCCACCTGTAGTCTCTCCACCCTCAAAATCACCCCCCCCCCGTTCGCTAACCTCACCCGCGACTGCAAGCCTATCGCCACAATGAGCAGGCGATACAGCACCGGGGACAGATCCTTCATAAGATCTGAGGTGACGCGGCTCCTGAAAGAGGGGATTATTGAGGATAGTACCAGCCCCTGGCGAGCTCAGGTGGTAGTCGTTAAGACCGGCAACAAGCAGCGCCTGGTCATCGACTACAGCCAGACTATCAACAAGTACACCCAGTTGGACGCATACCCTCTCCCCCGCATAGCCGACATGGTTAATAAGATAGCGCAATATCGCGTTTTCTCGACCATTGACCTCAAGGCAGCATACCACCAAATCCCTATCCGCCCTGAGGACCGCCAGTACACAGCTTTCGAGGCAAACGGCCGTCTTTTTCACTTCCTCAGGGTTCCTTTCGGCGTCACCAACGGTGTCTCCGTCTTCCAGAGGGAGATGGACCGGATGGTCGACGAGAATGCGTTACAGGCCACGTTTCCCTACCTGGACAACGTGACCATCTGCGGCCATGACCTGCAGGACCATGACGCCAACCTTGATAAGTTCCTTCGCACGGCCCAACTCCTAAACCTCACGTACAACAAGGAAAAGTGCATATTCCGCACAGCCTGCCTCGCTATCCTTGGTTGCGTGGTGGAACACGGAGTCATCGGTCCTGACCCTGACCGGATGCGCCCCTTGATGGAACTTCCCCTGCCCCACTGTCTCAAGGCCCTCAAAAGGTGCCTGGGCTTCTTTTCCTATTACGCCCAGTGGGTCCCTCATTATGCGGACAAAGCCCGTCCACTTATCAAGTCCACTTCCTTCCCCCTGACGGCGGAGGCCCGCTCAGCCTTTCACCGTATAAAAGATGACATTGCCAAGGCCACCATGCACTCGGTAGACGAGTCCATCCCCTTCCAGGCGGAGAGCGATGCATCCGACTTTGCCCTGGCCGCTACCCTTAACCAGGCGGGAAGACCCGTGGCCTTTTTTTCACGATCCCTCCAGGGCTCCGAACTCCGACACTCCTCTGTGGAAAAAGAGGCCCAGGCCATTGTGGAGGCGGTGCGCCACTGGCGGCACTACCTGGCTGGAAAACGATTTACCCTGCTTACTGACCAACGTTCAGTCGCTTTCATGTTCAACAACAAGCAGAGGGGCAAAATCAAAAATGACAAGATTTTGAGGTGGAGAATTGAACTTTCCACCTACAATTACGACATCTTGTACCGGCCCGGGAAACTCAACGAACCCTCAGATGCTCTATTGCGAGGCACATGCGCCGCCGCGCAGATCGATAGACTACGGGGCCTCCACAACGACCTCTGCCACCCGGGGGTCACCAGGTTCTTCCATTTCATTAAGGGCCGCAACCTGCCTTACTCCATCGAGGAGGTCAGGACCATGACCAGGAGCTGCCCAGTCTGTGCAGAGTGCAAGCCACGCTTCTATATGCCTGACAGAGCAAACCTGATCAAGGCCACCCGCCCTTTTGAGCGCCTGAGTGTCGACTTTAAAGGGCCCCTCCCCTCCTCTGACCGTAATGTGTACTTCCTCAACATAGTTGATGAGTACTCCCGTTTCCCTTTCGTCATCCCCTGCCCGGACATGACCACCGCTACGGTCATTAAATGCCTGCACAACCTCTTTGCTCTGTTCGGTTTTCCCAGCTATATTCATAGCGACCGGGGCTCGTCCTTCATGAGCGACGAACTCCGTCAGTACCTGCTCATGAGAGGTATTGCCTCAAGCCGGACCACCAGCTACAACCCCCGGGGGAACGGACAGGTTGAAAGAGAGAACGCGACGGTCTGGAAGGCGGCCCTCCTAGCCTTAAAATCTAGGGGCCTTCCGACCTCCCGTTGGCAGGATGTCCTACCTGATGCGCTCCACTCCATCCGGTCACTGCTGTGTACTGCCACCAACGCCACCCCCCCATGAGCGAATGTTCGTTTTTCCCCGGAGGTCCACATCCGATACCTCACTACCACACTGGCTGACGTCCCCAGGGCCCGTCCTGCTGAGGAAGCATGTAAGGTCCCACAAAACGGCTCCCCTGGTAGAGAAGGTTCACCTCCTCCATGCCAACCCCCAGTACGCCTACGTGGCATACTCGGACGGGCGGGAGGATACAGTCTCCATTAGAGATCTGGCACCCTCGGGGTCCACTGACCCGTCACCATTGCCCTCCACCACGACCCCCTTCGCCACGGCCCAAAATTCAGTAGACCCAATTCTCTCCCCTGTCCATTCCACCCCAGTAGACGGCATGCCGCGACCCCAGGACCAGCCGGAGTCCACTCGCCCACCCAACACCAAAGGGGACGATACGCCGGTGCTCGACCCCGTTCAAGACGCGTCGTTGGAAGCTGTACCATCGCAACCGTCGCCACGAAGATCTCGACGGCAAACGAGGCCGCCCGACAGACTCGCCTACTCGAACTTTTGATACACTTCACCCCGCCGGACTTAATTTTAAACGAGGGGTGAATGTGGTAAACCACTGTCAGTCACTGTGTTCACTATTGTTGTTGTTGTTGTCGTTCACTCTTGTTTCACTGTTATACCTGACTATGCCTCAGCTGACTCCGCCCTTGGCTACCTGGTATAAGGACGGCCGCACGGCAGCTCTCTGGCATTCGGTCGTCCACTAGAGGCACAGTCCTGATCTGTTTGAAGTGCAATTCAGTAGTTAATAAAAGCCTGTCGTTCTGAACTCTGCTCAGCCTTTTATTAGAATTGATAGCGCATCACCATCTTGGAAATCTTTTGCGTACAGCATTTCATGGGGGTATTGATGCCACAGATCTGAAACAAGGCACACAGGGTCCCGCTCATAGCAGCCCAAGATCAATAAATTCATTTAGATTGCAGCAACTGTGCAATTGGTTGCTTTGAAAACTTCACTGGAGTCTGTAGTGGTATAGTAGATGCAAACTAGGGTGAGCAAATCCCAGCCTTGTTCACTTAGATAAGGAGTTTAGCTGCTGGATAGAAGCTATACCCCAACAATGGCATTTAACCTTGTTCGCACAGATATGGAGCTTGAGTGATGCAAAGAAGCTGTACTTTAGAAGAATATTAAAAGCAACAGCATCAATATAATAGATATATTAAGCAAACTTTAGATACCAGCAGACGCTGAGAACACTTACCTGTGATGCTAATCTGCCCAATATATAGGCCATAACTCAAACAGGCAAAAAAAAGATAGCTCCAAGGAACTTGTCACCATGAAGATTGGACTTGGATCCGCACAACGTAAAAATAAATTCAGTGGACCCTGAAAGCTTGTTGTGGAACTGACTCCATTTTTCTCCAGCCACCTGTGGTTCCACAAAGATACCAGTCATCCAAGCAGAAGCAATGCTAAACTGTACACATGCATGCAAAAATTTAATTTTCATCACTATAAATATCAGCTCTTGTAGGTTAAAGTGCCAGCACACAGGAATGGGGAAGCTGCAAAAAGAAAGCTATCAAGCTCAGGCTGGAAGCACTCACCCAACAGTGCTCCCATCTAGGCAATTGTGGAAACTGTACTTATGAATGATCTGTTTCAGTTTTGGACCCATGTCCAGTTGATGCTAGGTGGTACTATGGGTGTTCAGGGAGCAGTTGCTTCCAGTTTTACATTCCTACCTGGCGCATGTTAATAAGAGTATCCGGTTTTGCAGCATCAGATCCATATACAGATAACTATGGAATTGCGCTGTTTATGTGGTGTTTGTGTATAGCTGTTTCCAAGTACGTAGTAGGCCAGTGTTAAATTCTGGTCGATAGTAACTCATTTTGTAATAGGTATGTTCAGATATTCTAAAAGAGCAGCTCGTTACAGACGGCGCCTTGTGAGAATGTGGTTAAATAAATGTTGTTTTAATGAACTTCAACCTGAAATCCATGATTAAGAAGTTAAGGGGTAAATGCACCTCTGTTTTATTTCGCAGTTTCAATATTAGACCGTTATTTCGACTGAACTTGTGTTGTTTTGTCTATTTTGTAGGTATTAGTAACACTGAATCACGCCAACCAGGCAAGGCACCAAATTTCAGTGTCAATTGGGTCGTGGATGACTCGGGCCTGGAAGTCATTAATGCCATGACAGGGAAAGATGATGTGGGGCGTCCTTCTCGACTGTGTAAACATGCCCTGTACAGCCGCTGGCTACGCTTGCATGGAAAGGTAAGATCATCCAGTAATTTCCACCGCGCCCCCCCCCCCCACACACACACACACTCCTATATTTAAATTTGTTTTCTATTTTAAATTCCATCTTAGCATGCAAAACTTTTTGATATGTGGTAAACTTCCTTTCATGTTCTCTTGTTAGGTACTCGATGGTCAGATGCACAATAAAACTCCTCCATCTTGCACCATCAGATATACCATGGGTTAGATGCAGAGTAAAACTTCATCCACACTGTGCCCTGCATTCACGACCACATGAGCAGAACATTCGCCTTTCCCACACTGCCCATCTTGTAGCC
This sequence comes from Somniosus microcephalus, assembly GCF_052327205.1. NCBI lineage: Eukaryota > Metazoa > Chordata > Chondrichthyes > Squaliformes > Somniosidae > Somniosus > Somniosus microcephalus. Next base: position 180,420,654 of record NC_140990.1, read on the forward strand.
TGTTTAAGTGAGATTGTCAGTTTAGTGATATCGATTCTTGTTCACTTCAAAAAAAATTGTATTAAGACTGGCTAAACTCATTTTACTTAGAACCCTTCAAGTGAGCAAAGTGAGACAATGCGGCCAGTCCAGTCTATATTGTAAACATTGCAAAAGTGCAGTGCTCTAATCTACTGGACTGTCCATTCTCATGGTTCTTGGATTGTTGCTACGCTCAATACATCACGTTCTCTTAGGCCGTTGGTTCCTTTTGAAATGACTTCGCTTGAAACTGCAATTATGAGTCTGCTGGCTATTAAATTTGTGTCATCTGTTTAATGATTTGCACTACAACTTAACTAGGATTGACTCCTAACTACAGAAGACCATAAACTTGAGTCTCAACTGGCCCACTAAAATGTTGCACTCAAAATGATGAAGGGTTTTGATCGAGTAGATTGGGAGAAACTGTTTCCACTGGTAGGAGGGTCAATAACCAGAGGACATAGAATCAAGATAATTGGCAAAAGAACTGGGGGGAGTTGAGGAGAAATTTTTTACGCAGCGAGTTATGATCTGGAATGTACTGCCTGAAAGGGTGGTGGAAACAGATTCAATAGTAACTTTCAAAAGGGAATTGGGTATGTACTTAAAAAGGATATTGCTGATATGCCACAGTGGCTCATGGATACCCAGTTTTGGGCTGCAAGATCTGTCCTTAGTCTCTCCCACTTAGCACAGCAGTAGTGCCACATGACACAATGGAGGTTGCCCTTACTGCGAAGACGAGACTTTGTCTTCACAAGGATTGTGCAGTGGTCACTCCTGCCAATGGACAGACACGTCTGCAACAGCTAGGTTCTTGAAGATAAAATTGAGCATGTTATTTCCCTGTGTTGTTTCTCTTGCCACCTAACACAGGTGCAGTCTGGCTAGGCCATTTCAGAGTGTATTAGGTGTGAATCACATGAAAAGCAGACCAGGTAAGGGTCGTAATTTCCCTTATTACAACAGAAAATGCTGGAAAAACTCAGCAGGCCAGGCAACATCCGTGGAGAGAAATTAGAGTCGACATTTTGGGTCTAGTCCTTTTTCAAAACTAGAAAGGAAATGAAATAGATCGAAAAGCAGGGCTGGGAGAGAACAAAAGAAGTGAAGAGACATTAAGAGTTATTCAAAACGAGACGAGATGGTGATAGGACTAGTGGAGACAAAAGATGGCTCAGATTAGGTGTGAAATGTTCTGGCAGAATGAGAGACAGCTGCCATGTGGGAGAGAGGAAAAAAAGGAAAGGGGGGGGAGGGAAAAACCAAAACAAAGGGGTGGATAAAAAATATAAGTGAAAATGTAATAGGGGCCGAGGTTATGATCTGAAATTGTTGAACTCGATATTGAGTACGGAAGGCTGTAAAGTGCCTAATCGGAAGATGAGGTGCTGTTCCTCGAGTTTACGTTGAGCTTCCGTGGAACAATGCAAGAGGCCAAGGACGGTGAGGTCCAAGTGGGAATGGGGCGGTGAATTAAAATGACAGGCGACCGGAAGCTCGGGGTCACCCTTACGGACTGAACGGAGGTATTCCGCAAAGCGGTCACCCAATCTGCGTTTGGTCTCCCCGATGTAGAGGAGACCGCAGCGAATACAGTATAGTACAGTAATTTCCCTTCACTGAATTACATTAGTGAGCCAATTGGGATTTATTACATTTCATTGGTTTTCATGGTCACCGTAACCACTAAGCTACCATGCTGGTGTCTGGTTATTTCAGAAGAAACATTGGTAGCCAAATGAAAACAACACTCACCTTTACAGCAGGTGAGTATAAATCTTGAGCTAGCGGGTTAACCAGTATTCAAATTCTCCTTCCTCCGTTCTGATGACTGCAATCATTATGTCACCTGCAGTTGTTATGACTAGCAGCATCTCATGGGGAAAGCTATGAAGAAAAGAAAATGGAGGCTTTTACTCTGAATCATTTTGTTTAAAACACTTTTTATTTATGTCCAGTGGTATATGTAACCCACAGAACTCTGTTCTCTCTCTCCCCACCGCCCCCCCCCACACTTTTCTTTTCTTCCATTCCTGCAGTTGCCGTTCTTGCTTCGATCGAAACAGGAGAAGTTCAGTTCATACTATGAAGCAAAGCAGGCTGCCACCGAATATCAAGCTGCCAAGGAGTCCCTGATCAAAGAGTTCCAGAAGAGTGGATTAGGCATGTGGGTGAAAAAGCCCATTGAACAGGATCAGTTTGTTCTGTCTGTCTGAGCCCAGAGGAGTGTTGGGATTTTTAAGGATACAAAGCTGCTGGAATTCCATGTGTCAGATGTATTTATTAACTTGTAACTTTAAACTAATTTTTTTAATTTCCTTTTTAAAAATAAAAGACGCGTCTCTTTTCTTGGCTACCAGCTAGATTTTTAAAGTAGCACAAAAATCGGTGCAACAATACTTGTTTTAATTGGCCTCTAAACTAGAAGGTAATGTCAGTAATTGAAGCCCTCATTGAATTGTGCAGCATTGGCCATATTTATGAGCATGTCCTGAGCTGGTTTAAAATATGGTGTAGGTTTCTGGAAGGACAATGTTGAGTATTGTTTCTGAAAGTATATACAGCAAATAACCTGTATAATCATCACGACTTTTAACATTTAGAGCTGGTCTTTATGGGCTAAGTTTTGTAACTTAGCACTTCTAGCACAGAGATTCTTGCGAAGGGAGGGAGCATGTGTTGTGAATTCAGATGCGAAGGTCAGCGTGCCGGATTCATGGTCCACATGACTTTCTGATGGACAGAAGATCAATTAGGCTGCAAATTCGGGGTGCTAACTTACGCACACAAATTCCCGCCACCCACTCCTGTTTCGTGAAGCACTAAATCATACAATTTTTCCCTATTTATGTTCCCAGGGTAAACCTCTACAACTAAGATAATGGGCAAAACCCTTGAGAACTGAGATTTAGAGGATGACGTGGGAGCTCCTGTTAAAATCCAGGAGGGGGAAATATCTGCTGGTCCCTTTAGAAAATGGGAAAGTGATGTACAAGCCCCATAAGTAAACACAATCATCACTGGGTCCGTACAGACAACTGTACTACATTTATTCAGCAGGTGTGGGGTCTCCTTATTTTTGACAGCTGCTGTATCTATTTGCAAATAAACTCCATTGTAGCACATAAACTGAAGTGCTGTATGTTTTCTTTAAGTATAGGTCATAAGTTTAACTTGCAGACAGAGTACAGTGTTCTCATTGGTTCTTGTTGGTATAGATGTATCTCTTCCAAGGTGATGCAATTCATTCAACTGAGGCAATTCTTGACTAGTCCTTAACTATAAATTGTCCAGGCAGATTCAGCACTGTGTGACAATTCTTTCACTAGGAGTAGGAACAACTCAACAAGAGTTTAGCATAACAAATCAAAGTCCAAAAAAATTGTATTTTTAAAAAAAGTAATGAAGTGTTGAAGTACATTTTGGCAAATTTTAAATTACAGCCTAGCCTAGCCATAAAAGGGATGCTATCTGTCTATATGTGTGCCTGCTGCTTTTTCCCTGTTCTTTCTTCATGCACGACTGTTAATGTGTTTATTTCTTTGTTGTGTAAACTGGAATAGCATATGCTTTGATGCAAATGTTCCTTACGTTAAACCTTTGCAACTGAATGAAGGCAATCGTGAGTGTAAAGGGTCACATTTTTACTTGACAGTACAACAATCAATTGTATCTCATTAAAGGTCAGCACCATATGTGGCAGAAATAAAAGGGGATGCAAGTTAACAGTGATTGGAGCACTTGAAAACTTGTTGAATTACAAGTGGAATGATTCTAGTTATATGATTTCATTTTGGGGCTGGCAGGGTCTCTCATACATTCAAGATCCTCGACCTGTTGTGTTGAAAGCTCAACGTGTGTTGCTGTCAGTATTTAAGAACCCAAGTTATAACAAATACAGCATATGGCTGTGGTTTAGTTCTAAGGTAGTTACACAATCAGGAGGTTTTGGTGGTGGCATAAACTAAGAGAATGCCTTGAGCACACAGTTTTTGTCTTCTCTTTTGGCACTTTTACCTTAATCGATCGGGTCCAGGAGATTGCGATTCAAATGACCTCCATGTTTATGCTGTGGTCTGGCACCGCTCCCTCTGTGGCTGGAGGCCAGCTTGCGAGCAGGAGACCTACTGTATTGCACATCTATCTGCAAGTGTATTAACATTGAGGATGGTTTGAAAACTTCAGCTTTTCCTTAAACCGGTAGACTAATAATTGTAGCCATGTAGCCAATACTTAAATTGGAGTGGAATGCTACTGTTATTTCATGTTAGTCAGTATGGCCGTGATACTGGCCTGAGAACCCATGCAGAATAGCATGCTGACACGTGGAACTGGCTCTCCGTTTAGCGACCAGAAAGGGAGATGCTTAATTCAACACCAGATTGCAAGACCCAAAACAATGTGGATTTGCAGTGCTGTGGGAATTCTGGAGCTTGGGTCCTTTACTTGCGAGTGTGGGGGTATGGCGTGTTCATTGCTGACAGTATTCACTCAAGGTCAAAGCGCCCTTTAACATCACTTGTTATTATTGGTTGCATGATCTGTTATACATACATCTGTGTGCTTTTTTTCAGTTTGAGCCTTTGCTTAACTGAAAGCACAGCTGCTGTTGATGCTGTCAGCATGGTCATTTTGAAGTGAGCAGAACCAAGTCCATTTTCACATCTGGCATAACCAAGTGTAAGTTATTCAACGTGTTTATGGTTAGATATTCCAAAGCCATTTCATGAGATACAGAATTGTTCATTTCCATGTCTGTTTATATAATATACTAGCAGGGGGGGCCCGGCGTTGCCAGGGCAGTTTAGAGGGCCGCGCGGTGGCTGGCCGCTGCCGCTCCCCCGCTCTGTGTCTCGGGCCGAGCGGTTGTGAGGCCCGGCCCGAGTGACCCCAACTCACCTCCCGCTCGGCGGGCCGATGCAGCTGCCCCGCTCGCTGTTGAGGAAAAGCAGGGGGGAAAATGGCGGTGAAGTTTCAGGAGGCTGCACGATTAGGTCTCGCCCGTGAGGCGCCGATTGGTCAACCATCAGGTCACTGAACTGTAGGATTGGTCAACCATCACGTCACTCAACGCTAATGAGCGGTAGGATTGGTCAACCACTAATGAGCGGATTTTTGAACGTTTTCTGTATACTTTCCGAACAACTTTTGTCTTGACGAAAAAGTAAATACGCCTATGACACTCCCCTGATCATCAGCTTTCTTTTGATATAACATATGTGTAGGTACGCTCTATAACTTTTGAGTGTATAGCAGACAGACAGCAGACAGACGGACAGACATACTATACACAAATGCATCAGTTACTGCTTTATGAAAACCCTACTTCTGGTAGTGAATCAATCAGCAGTGTCAATCCTGCTTGAGCCAACAATTACTGCTTAATATTTTTATTATTAAAATGATGAGGGTTTCTTTTTAAATGGATGAGTTATGTGTTTGAGGTTCATTTGTGTTAGGTATCTTTTTGCATAGCTAACTGTTTGTAGTGTATTATCGTTAGAATTTGTGTCCTAGATCCCAGAAAATTGGCATGTTGTGCCTAACTGCTTATGAGCAAATAACTTAATGCTCCACCTGACTCCTGCTGCCTGAATGAGCATGTCAAAGGCAGTATTGGTAACCATGCAGCAAGACAAGTAGTGGGTCCTCACTTCCTCCCCTCTTTGTCTAAGCTGCTTTTTCAACTTCACACACAGTCTTCAGTTGAGCCTAGAAAAAACTGCGGTAAGTAGAGGGGAAGGTGCTGCAAGCCAGCTGTGGCCACATGGGTATTTTCAGTGGCAATGCTTTTAGGCACATAGGATTCAGTCATGGACCCTAATAATTGTTTAATCACCAGTACTCTGTTAGTTTAGATCTTGGACCAAGGTCTCAGGTGGGGTCCAATATTTTTATGGAATTTGAGCTTAACATGCTTAATTTCCTAAGCAGACAAAGGACTCGCCCCACAGTCAGCTGGTGAATCTGATTCTTTCAGAATACTTAAATAAGCTGTTAATCTCTGGTGATGATCTCCAAGGGTGGTCTTTCTTTACTCCCCAACCAGCTGGACCACAAAACAGCTAGTCTGTAGAAAGCGGATATGCTGTCTGCCATCTTTACCAGCTGTTTGCTCTGGGTGAATAGCCTGGAGTCACTCTACACCTGGCCATGGATGAATGATGAGATGCCACTTGAAAGTTTTCTATTCAAGGTGGCCCAGAGGAAGAGACTGAGACTGTCTGAGTCACATTGCTTGAATTGTACAAGTCAGTGTGGTGTTAATGGATTTGGAGACACTTCTATCTTTCCATGGGGAGAAAAGTAAGAAGAAGGAAAAAATGGAAAGGATTTGACTGTGATTCCATATGAAGGTAGAAAATAAATGCTGTGATGAAATAGGTAATTATTGCAGGATATAAAATTGGTCTGGAATGTTGATTTCTATAACTAATACTTTGATGGACAATGTAAATGGGTATCTGATGAATAAAGGAATCTACTGGCATAGCCAGCCAAATTTCAGGTAGGAGTTTTACTGTAGTATTAAAAACAAAAACGATTTCAAACCTGCACAAACTAGTTGGTCATCCCACTCCACTGCTATCCCACTCCACATGTCAGTTTCTTGAGCTTTAAATTCAATTTAACTGTTGTTGGAGGGTGGGGGGAGTCCAAAACTCGGGGTCATAAATATAAGATAGTCACTAATAAATCCAGTAAGGAATTCAGGAGAAACTTCTTTACCCAGAGAGTTGTGAGAATGTGGAACTTGCTACCACATGGGGTGGTTGAGGCGCATAGCGTAGATACATTAAAGGGGTATCTAGATAAGTACATGAGGGAGAAAGGAATATAAGGTTATGCTGATAGGGTTAGATGAAGAGGGGTGGGAGGAGGCTCGAATGAGCATAAACACTGACATGGGCCAGTTCGGCTAAATGGCCTGTTTCTGTGCTGTAAATTTTATGTAATTAACTAGAATATTTATCACCAATAGTAGAGAAGCAGTACTGTTGTGTTGTCTCTTAAAATAGTAGATCTGGTATCCCATGGTGAACCCTGTCCACACCATGGGTATCATCAGACGTATGTGCTATTTCACAGTAGCCTTGTCCAGACTGTGAGATCTTATTGTCAATGTGGTGAATTCTCTCCACACTGTAGGAGTGTATTGTCAAGTATCTTGTGATGAGACCTTTCCACATCATGGGGGATGGAGGGGAGACTGTGTATTTTATTGCCTCACAAGGGAATCTGTTCTCTTCTGTAAGCTTATTTTTGTCACCCTTTTTATTTTAAAAGGAACAATCGCTTAAACACAACTTTCATTGTTTTCTGTAATGACATTTTTTACTCTGCCATTGGAAGCACCTCAATGAATACAATGATTGTTTGATTCACCTTGTACTTAACAAATCAATCCTGTTATGGTGTCATCCATTTCATAATGGATAATAACATTCCAACAACTAGCAAAGTATTAAAATTTAACACCGCTCAAAAAGGATTAGATTTTCTAAAAATGTTGCAAGTGTTCAAAACGCAACAATACGCAATTAATATCAAATTGGCTGTTGGATATAATGGCGACAGTGATACTGTCTTTAGTCACTGGATATTTGGTTTGTTCACTTTGGAACAGGAGGAATCTTGCAGTGTTCTCTTCCTTCCATCCCCTCCCCACATTGTCCCAAACCTCAAGTACTTTTCCAGCATTCATCAGTTCACCAGCTCGGCTCCAGAATAGTTAAGGCCAGCTTCCAGATCAGTGAGCAGGGAATTGCCAGTACAGGTCCACAACCCCTTATCCGAAACCCTTGGGGCCAGATGTGTTTCGGAATTCGGAATTTTTCGCATTTCAGAACGGTATTACGGGAGCACCCTAGCGGGGGTCTGGGCAGCACCCCGTAAGCAAACACATTAATATTTCTGCAGCGAACCTTATGAATATTCACACTGAGTGACTGGTAGCAGCGCTGAGACACAACTGACGCCTCACACCTGCGTGGGTCAAGCATCGGCCGCGTCGGGTCATGTTTGCCGCCACTCGGGTCATGTCGTGCACACGAGTGACGCTCCACGAAAAAACTTTCGGTTTTCAGAGCTTTTCGAAATTCGGAATTGCGCATAAGGGGTTGTGGACCTGTACTTGTGGCCTATTCTGCTGCCATATATCTGCATTTGTGCCAGTCAGTTGTTCAGTGTCAATAGTGTGATCTATTTTTGGGGAAACCATTAATTTAATGCACTGGGAAGGAAGGCCATTATTAGCAAACAAGGGAGAGCATTTTAATGGTCAGATTTTCAACTGGTTTTGAGAGAAAAATCTGTATGATCAAACATAACGATACAAAAAAAACCTGTTACTAAGCAAAATTAGTAGAAGTTGGTCCACTTGACCACTGTAAAGACAGCAAGCAATTGAGGTAGAAAATTTGTTTAAAATAGCAAAATATGGGTAGCACCAGATACACGTGTGCTGGAACTTTTAGCTGTGGAGTTTATAGCCAGAAGGACTGCACTGGTTGAGAGCAATGAGGAACCTATTGATCTGAAATCCATAAAGGTTGTTTATGAGACAATAACTTGTAAATAAAGCACAATGTCCACAACTATCCAAACCGGACCAGATGTAGGCAAAGGTATCACTGCTGTTAAAAGGTTTGCAACAAAAACATTGACTTTTAATCAACAAAGTCCAGAGGAGCATCAGTGAGCCATAGAACCTCAAAGTATCTAGAGCACAGCAAAAAAAGTCTTACACTTGTTCTCTTCAGAAGCTACTTGGTGTTGGGAAATTTGAGATGAAAAACACTAGATTCAAGTAACCAACATTTTCTGCATCTCCAGTATTGATATTGTGCCATTTGTTTATAAAGCAAGTACAATACGTACACACATTAGTCAGAACTATTCTTTAGAAATTTACCATTGTATACATCTGTGAAGAACTGAAAATAGTGAAGCTGGAGCAATTCCTTCCTAACATCACCATTTTCTTCTATACACAGATGCATTTAAAACACCTGGTTATCCACTGGTAAGAAGTTACCTGCAGCAACTCCAGTAACCTCCACCCTTCAGAATAAACACGTTGTTATCACCTTGCAATTGTCAGGTTGTCAACAAGTTAACCAAACATTCTCTGTGAGTGAGCACTTAAGTGGCACATAGAATTAAAACTACTAGCTGAGAAAGCCATATTGGGCAAAATCATTGCAGGTTGCAGGCATCTGAACAAGATGCAGGTGACGAGGAAACTTTTAAAGAAAGAATACTAGTGTAACCACAGACTATCTCTTCTGGCTAGCTGATCAATTCCACAGTGCCATGGATAAAAGAATGGAGAATATCCTTCATCACGATGGCCTGTTCAACTCCAGGATGGCTGAAATGCAATCCACTGTAAATAACAATTTTGGCATCCTAGTGTCAGCTTTTAAATCAGTCAGCACTAACCCAAGGAATGATCAACATAAAATCAGTTCTTTGTGAAGTGCTTACTGAAATCATACAAGGATTGTGATTATTTGTGAGAGTTTACAGGTATCACAGACTGGTTTCAGCCAACTGGTTACCACCTTGTAGGCATCATTAATTTTAAAAACAAGGCTTTTTTTCATTTATATAGTGCCTTATCGTGTCAAGATGTCTGAGCACTTCACACAGTGAATTACATTTTTGAAGTGCAATAATTGTTGTTCTGTAGGCAAACATTTGTGCAAGTTTGTCTTTGCCCTTATCTAGTCCAAGCACAGAAACATATCAAATATACAATACTTGAACATTCTTTTTCCTTGAAATGATGCTTAAACAGCAGCCTCCATTATTTTGGTGTTTATACATGTTTCACTAATTGAACATGCTCCTATCGTAACTCCTTCCTCAACTTATATTGCTATACCAAGGCTTTGAACAGTCTCACAAACCTCTATTATTGTGTGAAACATACAGGGATAACTAGGGGTAAAGCCCAATTGTACAAACATATTAGGCATTCATCGTGTACACATTTTTAAATTTTTCATAATTGGCACAAAATGTTTTTGTTGGATCACTTCTAAAATCTGAGAAACCATAAATTTAACATTAATGTAAAGAAATATATGGAAGGATTTTTTTGGACATTCTGATTTGATTTTATAGATGTATTCAAAACTACATTTACTAAGCAGCATTTATAAATGTAACAGTTAATCCAAGTTAGAAATCCTAATGATCATTTGGAAATGTAGTAGAAATTCTTTGGGTGAAGGGCTCTCGAAGTGATGAGACCTGGCCCCTTTCAGGACAACGTGGGAGCACTTTTAATTGTTTTTCCATCTGCACATACGCTTCCCCCGCTTTCAGCCAGGTTATGTGTCATGGAACAAATGGCAAAAATTTAGAATATATTTTTTGGCTTTGTGTATGGCATCGCTATTATAAATGTATGCTCTGCAACTCTAGATACTTATAACTCTAGTCTCTTGTGCAACCCTCCCCTTTCATCCCACCGTGGTGGCAATCCCATCAGTCACCTAGGCCCCACACTCTGGAATTCCCTCCCTCAACCTGTCTGCCTTTTTACCTCCATCTTTTTCTGTAAAACCGTACTTAAAACCCACCTCTTTGTTCACCTCTTCCTAAGCACCATTTTTTTCTTCACCCGCTTTGAAACACACTTCTACACGAAAGGCACAATATAAATGCAAATTGTTGGTTTTATGTGCTTGATCGTAGGATTCTGGAAAGTTGTACAGGTAGTAAGTAACCTTTTGCTGTTACTTTGCAAAACAACTTGTATATTCAGGGAGTGGGGGTCCCATTTGTTAATATAAACTATAGGATTACAGTAATGTAGTCAAAGGCTCAGTCCTTGCTCTATGTTTGAATTTGCTAAGCTTAGCAAGGGTAATACAGAGTGAAGTATAATCTCTTGAAGCTTAGAAGGACCATGGAGCAAAGAAATTCAAGACAGATATAATTTCAACTGTCATTGTTAGATACTGTGGGGTCCATAGAAACTAGCCAGATCTGTAGCAAGCAAGTCTGATATATTTTTAGTAGCCTCGATAAGTATCGACCTCCTCATAGATTATTCTTTTAGATAGACCTCTGACATCCTAGGCCTTAATACCCTTAACTAGAAATTGTTGTCCTCCCTCTTATCCTATGCTGTCCATGGATAAGTTGAATGCTGCATTCCTCAGCAAGAGTAATGGAAAGCAGTTGTCTCATTTAGCAACATTTTCAAGTGGCAGGAACCTGAGCAGAGATTCTCTACAGTTTTGCACCATACTTCAGTTGGCATAAATTCTGCACGTGTCCAAACACTGAACTTGTAGTGGACATTCTTCATTCAGCATCCTCCACACACTATTAAGAATTGAACCATGTGGTGAGCAGTGCCCCATTATAGCATCATTAATGTTGAGCAGTACTGAAGGTCCAGGTGCTCCTCTGAGGTATGAAAGGGCTGTACAGACATGGAAGTGACACTTCATTTTTCCCCAGCCAACAATGTTTTACACTCGTGTGTGCGCATCCCATTGTTGGTTACGTTGTGTGACCTTTCGTCCTGTGTTTCTCTGCATTAATTGACACCTGCTGCTTCACTTAGTACAGCATAGTTATTTTATAAAATAAATCTCCCTTGCTCCACACCTATGGGTGCTGTGAGACACTTGTACCATCTCAGAAAACGCCAAAGGGCACAACCAGGTGTGACTAAAAAGCCCAATGCAAAGACTTGGAATTTGTTTCCTTTATTACATGAAACGGTATCAACAAAGTCACAAACTGAAAAGGCAAAGTGCGCCAGGTTGCTACAATATTTTTATTAATTTCTTCTGAGTTTGGTTATGTTGATTAGATTGTTATGTTGTCAACACTGAAGAATAAGATTAGGACTAAAAGATTCTAATGTGTATCTCTTCTAATACTTTAGCTATTTCATATAATAGACAAAGATAAGCAGGCCCTGTTAGGATAATTGAGCTACACTGTTGTATGGGCATAGTGGGTTGGGAAAGTGCGCTTTGCAACAGATTAATCTGAAACTGAGTTAACAAATGTCCAGCTGTCTGATTGGATAGTTTGGATATAAAATATACAGCTGGCTGATTTAGGTTTCATAATCAAACAATTCTACCTAGTACAGCAGTAAATAACATCCCACCTTCAGTCTGCAGAGGGGAAATTATAACTACTCATTTTTTTATAAGTTAGAATGTTTAATTTATTTGTGTACAACTTGCTTTAATAAATTCCAAAAGTGGAACAATACCTTAGCAGTGAAATATATCTCTTGGAGCTACAGTGAAGAAGGAGAAAGGCAGGGGAAGGAATTCTTCAGATTAGAGAAACTTGCCAAGTTGTGTTTAGGAGATTGTTCACCTTAAGAGCCCACGGTAACATTCCACTGTGTAATTGACAGTTTATACTGTAATCACTGCATGGGTACCAGCACTAATACTGTACCACTTCACATTAACAATCCCAGCATGATTCTCTGTTACATGTAGAAATGAAATAAAAAATAAATTTACATCTGACTTCTAATGTGTGTTGTTGGTGTCATTTTTAGGGTGTGTTGCACATATAGATGTAGAGCTTGTTGGTGTATCAAACAATGGTTTTTAATTGTTGACATATTGCATGCCTATAAAGCTTGGGTTGGTGTGTTGCATTCTCTGTCTTTGTGTGTGTTTGTTTCTGTATTTATTTGTGTAATATATACACACATATGTAATGGGTATGTTTGTGTTCTATATGTAGACTTTATATTAAAACAAATCCCCTCCAATGTTCTCTCCTGAAGACACTGAATTTATGCTGTGGTACAGTTGCACAAGCTGGTGAGTACCCTCTGATACCCAAATGGACATTGTTCAGATGCTGAGTGTCACCAAGCTATTTAAGCATAGGAAGTGCCATGGCCAATTGTAAGCTCTCTACGTCTGCTCCACTCAATTTGCCTAACTGCACCGACTAAAACCTTCCTGGTTTGTATTACTCAGTTCCATATCAGAGCGTTTACCAACTGAACGACTAGGGTGCAACTGGGTTTATTTATATCTCCTCCCATGTATACAGTGAGTTTATTGGTGTGATCACAACATACTATAGATGAGGAAGGCTATTCGGCTTATCTTAAGTTCTCCATTCAGAATAACCCTGCACTACCTCCATTGATTCATTTGGTTGTTTCTTAACTGTTTCCAGAGTTCTTGCCTTTACCACTCTGCTTAAAAGAAAGAACTTGCATTTATATAGCGCCTTTCACGACCTCAGGACATCCTAAGTGACATTGTTTGAGGGATAAATATTGGCCAGGACACCAGGGAGAACTCTGCTCTTTGAAATAGTGCCATGGGATCTGTTTGGAAGACCATTTGAAATGTTAAATCACTCTGTGAAGAAGGACCTCCTGATGATCAAGTCCTAAACTTGCCGATTACTAATTTGAAACTGTGTCCTTTATCCTACTCTCACTGTTTAAAGTAGTATTTGGGATTAACCTTTTCCATACCATTTATTATCAGGCTCCTCGTTTCCAGGATGAAAAGCCCAAGTCTTTCCAGTTTTGCCTTGTAACTCAGACCCCTGACATTTGGGATCAACCTATGGCTGTTCTCTGCACTGCCTTCACCGCTTGAATGTCTCCCTTGTTTCTCAGCAACCAGAACAAGGTGTGGTTTGATAGAACACTACAGTTTGGTCATGACTTCCTTTGACTTGTATTCTACTGTTTTGGCTATGTACTTAAACATCCCATTGGCAATGTTGATTCTGCTGTGCATTGGCTGAACATGTTGAGTCGACCAAGTCTGAGGTCTTTTTCAACTTCATCCTTAGCTATGTCAACACAATTTATGAAGTATCTACATTGCCCATTTTCCTTTCTATGTGGAAAAACTTGTCTATTAAATGTCACCTTCTATTGTTCAGCCCACTCTCATACTTTGTTCAGCTCATTCTGTAGTATCTGGCTGCCTCCTTTAATTCCACTGCCCCGCCTCCCCCATGTCATCTGCTAATTTAACCAATTTGCACTGAGTTTCAGAATCCCAAGTTATATGTGCAAATTGGAAACAGTCATTGTCCCAATTTTGAGTTCCAAGGCACCCAACTCCGCACTCTCTTCTCCACATTATCCCTCTATCCAATACCTGCTGTCCTTTTGCCAGTTTCTCATCCATACCCAGATTTTGACCTGAATCTTGGCAAAGTACCACATAGAAGGCTGGTTAACAAAATTGAGGCTCATGAAATAGGTGGGTCAGTGGCAGCTTGGATAAGGAGTTGGCTTAAGGACAGAAAACAGCGAGTTGTGGTAAATGGCTGTTCTTCAGACTGGAGGATGGTAGACAGTGGTGTTCCCCAAGGGTCAGTGCTGGGGCCACTGCTTTTTTTGATATATATAAATGACCTGGATATTGGAATACAAAGTAGAATTTCTAAATTTACCGATGACACCATACTTGGGGGTGTGGCAAACAGTGAGGATGATACCAATCAACTGCAACAGGACATGGAAAGTCTAGCAGAATGGGCAGACAAGTGGCAGGTGGAATTTAATACAGAGAAGTGTGAGGTGATGCATTTTGGCAGAAGGAACAGGGAGAGACAATATACACTTAATGGCACAGTTTTAAAGTGTGTGCAGGGACCTGGGAGTTAATGCGCATAGGTCCCTGAAGGTGGCGGGACATATTGAGAGAGTGGTTAGCAAAGCATATGGGATCTTGGGCTTCATAAATAGAGGTATTGAGTACAAAAGTAGAGAAGTTATGCTGAACCTTTATAAAGTGCTAGTTAGGGTGTCCAGTCTGCACCACACTTTAGGAAGGATGTGAAGGACTTGAGATGGTGCAGAGGGGATTTACCAGAATGGTTCCGGGGATGGGGGATCTTAGCTACAAGGACAGGTTGGAGAAGCTGGATTTGTTTTCATTAGAGCAAAGGAGGTTGAGGGAGAGGTGTACAAGATTATGACGGGTTTGGATAGGCTAGACGGGGAAAGGCTGTTCCCACTAGTTGATGGTACAAGGACTAGGGGACACAGATTTAAGGCTTTGGGCAAGAGATACAGGGGGGATGTGAGGGGAAACTTTTACGCAGCGAGTGATGAACTGGAACACACTGCTGACGGAAGTGGTGGAAGCGGAGACGCTCAATGTTTTCAAGGGGAGCCTGGATAGGCACTTGAGGGAAATAAACTTGCAGGGTTACGGGGATAGAGCAGGGGAATGGGACTGACTGGATTGTTCGACAGAGAGTCAGCACAGACTAGATTGGCCGAATGGCCTCCTTCTGTGCCGTTATGACTGAATCACCACAGCTGTGAGCTTAATTAATATTTTGTGCAAAACATTATCAAATGCCTTTTGGAAGTCTAAGCACAATATTGTAGAGATTACCACAGTTGACTTGGATTGTCACTTCCTCAAAGAAATCAAGGCGTTTGGTCAGGCAGGATCTACTCTTTCTAAAGCCTTATTGACTACTGTTTAGTAGGTTGTTGTACAGATATTCCTCAAGTTTACTCCTGAAGACTGATTAAATTATTTTACATTGAATTGCCTGTCTCTATTTAGTGACCCTTTTTGAACAGGCACCGTGTTAGCCTGTTTCCAATCTACTGGTACCTCCCCAGTGTCCATTGACTCCCTTGCAATGAATATCAGTGCTTTGCAAATCTCCTCACTAGTCTCTCCCAATGCTCTGGGATAAATATCATCTAACCCTGAAGATTTATTTGTTTTAAGGCCTTTCAGCCTTCTAGGACTACAATCTCATTCATATCCGAGTCTTGAATTATGCCTTGGTACCCTTGTTTTCATGTCTTCCCTTGTGAGTACTTTGAGAAAGTAATCATTCAGAATATTTGTGATCATGTGTTCATCAGTTTCAATCCTGTTTACATCTTTTAATGTTAAAAAAAGACTTGCATTTGTACAGTGCCTTTCACGACCTCAGGACGTCCCAAAGTGCTTTACAGCCAATGAAATACTTTTAAAATGCAGTCACTGTTGTAATGTAGGAAACGCAGTAGCAAATTTGAGTACAACAAGGTCCCACAAACAGCAATGAGGCGATGACCAAATTGAAAGTACCGTGCAGTCATTTTATCAGTATGTTTTCAATCTGGGATCCATGGACCCTTGAGCTTTCTGAGAGATTTCCATAGGGTCTGTAGAATAATCAGATTTATCTTTCTGTAGTTGGGTATACCACGTGCTTAAAGCAAATGTGCTTTGAATTCTGTAGTCTACATTTTTTTTCTGTATTTGTTGGGTTACTAATTTAACTTGCTTTAAAGGAAGAAAACATTTCCAACAGTAATAGTACTTTACTTTTGTGCAGCTGACCTTTCAGAAGTTGTGACCGGAATCTCTCGGGTTGTCGATATTTGCAGGAAGGCCCTGGGGAGCATGTCAGTATTTGCAGGAAGGGCCCGGGGAGCGTGTCAGTATTTGCAGGAAGGGCCCGGGGAGCGTGTCGGTATTTGCAGGAAGGGCCCGGGGAGCGTGTCGGTATTTGCAGGAAGGGCCCGGGGAGCGTGTCGGTATTTGCAGGAAGGGCCCGGGGAGCGTGTCGGTATTTGCAGGAAGGGCCCGGGGAGCGTGTCGGTATTTGCAGGAAGGGCCCGGGGAGCGTGTCGGTATTTGCAGGAAGGGCCCGGGGAGCGTGTCGGTATTTGCAGGAAGGGCCCGGGGAGCGTGTCGGTATTTGCAGGAAGGGCCCGGGGAGCGTGTCGGTATTTGCAGGAAGGGCCCGGGGAGCGTGTCGGTATTTGCAGGAAGGGCCCGGGGAGCGTGTCGGTATTTTCAGGATGTCGCGAACACAGAAATTATGAAAACCAGTGACCTAAAATCACAGAAGCAATACAGAGGTAAGCAATCAAAGTTATACTTGGTAATCAGGAATTAAAGCTGAGGAAATCTGAAGCAAGTTGGGCTTGATTTCTTATAGAATATAGATTTCAAGGTGATCTAATGTTAAATATTAATTTTGAGGGATATTAATGAGTATGATCCAGGAACATTATTTATTTTGACAGATTTCAAATAGGAGGAGATGCAAGTTAAGAATTGTAAAGTCAGGAGTAAAGATTTGAGCAGAATTAATGTGTAAATGGATAAATTGTCAGAGAAGGACATTAAAGAAAAATATATTCTTGAACCCAATAGGCAACTCGATGAATTCTGGAGAGCACGGTTTGAAGGATGCGTTAAGACAAGTCAGGGTTCTGTGAATTGTCAGAGCAAGGTGGGCTGAATAATCTTCAGCTGGTGATTAGATTTTTTTTTAAAGTCTTATGAAGTAACCTTTTAACAAGCTGTCCGTAGACTTAACTTGGCTTTTCAAGTTTTTAGATAGCTAACCATATTTATACCTTCTGAAAATGAATGCTCAGTGTTGTGAATATATGAAATCCTAGCCAAAGGAACAGGTGAGTATAATTCCAGGAAAATTACACTACTTGATTAATAGGTTAATAAATGACAGCCAGCACAGATTTGCTAAAGGCAAATCATGTCTGACAAACTTGATTGAGTTCTTCAATGGAATAACTGAGAGGGTTGATGAAGTGAGCGCAGTTGATGTTGTGTCTATGGACTTCCAAAAGGTGTTTGATAAATTGCCACATAACAGACTTGTTAGCAAAATTGAAGCCCACAGGATTGAAGGGGCAGTGGTATCATGGGTAAGAAACAGAAAGTAGGGAGTAGTGGTGAACGGTTGTTTTTCAAACTAGAGAAGTATACAGAGGATAGCAGCAGACACTAGGAGGACGTAGACAGACTGGTGAAATGGGCAGACACATAGCAGATGAAATTTAATGCAGAGAAGTGTGAAATGATACATTTTGGAAGGAAGAATGAGGAGAGGCAATGTAAATTAAATGACCAAGGTGTTCATATACCCAAAACTTTGACGGTGGCAGGACAAGTTTGTAAAGCTATTAAAAGAAACAAATGGGATCCTTGGATTTATCAATAGAGACATAGAGCATAAACGCAAGGAAGTTATGCTGAAGCTTTATAAATCACTAGTTGGGCCTCAGCTGGAGTATTGTGTCCAAATCTGGGCACCACACTTCAGGAAGGATGTCGGCTTTGTAGAGGTTGCAGAGGAGATTTACTAGAAAGGTATCAGAGATGAAGGACTTCAGTTCTGTGGAGAAGCTGGGATTGTTCTCCTTAGAGCAGAGAAGGTTAAGGGGAAATTTGATAGGGGTGTTCAAAATCATGAGGGGTTTTAGAGTAGATTGGGAGAAACTGTGCAGCTGACCTTTCAGAAGTTGTGACCGGAATCTCTCGGGTTGTCGATATTTGCAGGGCCCGGGGAGCGTGTCAGTATTTGCAGGAAGGGCCTGGGGAGCGTGTCAGTATTTGCAGGAAGGGCCCGGGTAGTATTTGTCAAAAGAACCAAAGGGGCGATGAGAATTGTTTTTACGGAGCAATTTGTTAAGATCTAGAATGCACTGCCTGAAAGGGCATTGGAAGCAGATTCAATAGTAACTTTCAAAAGGGAATTGGATAAATACTTAAAAAGGAAAACAATTGCAGAGCTATGGGGAAAGAGCAGGGGAGTGGGAATAATTGGTGCAGGCAGACTGGGCCGAATGGCCTCCTTCTGTGCTGTATGATTCTATGATGGTAGCAATGATCCCTTGTGACAGAAGCTCTTTCAGAATATCCTGAAGATTTCTTTGTGGTTATCTTCCCTTAACTTTAGAAGGAAATTCACCACTTTTCTCATCCCTGGGTCACTTCGATGAAATTTTAAAACCCTTTGAAATGCACTACAGCCTCGAAAGAAGAAGCTCTCAGGTGGGGCTGGTTTTGAGTTGAGGGCCGAGACTCAAAAAGGACAATGTGACCATTACACCAACAAATTTATCCTCACCTTTCCCCCCTGGGAGATCTTGGAGGAACCACTTGATTGACATTTGTATAAAAATGTTAAATAAAAGAACGTTGAATCTATTGGGTTTTCACATGGAATGAGGTTTTCGAACAAAACCTTCCCTCATCCATCCCCCCGCCCCCCCCCCCACCACAATGATTTCAGTTTTCTATTAAGGTATAAGTTTTTCACAATGGTAGCTCTGTATTATAGATTAGCAGCAAGGCAGTGAATCGAGATTCCCACGAATCATTTGAAATGGTATGTGCTGTGTTCCTGATGAGATTTGGCGCAGATGTAACCTCTGGACTGGAGACAGAACAGTTATTCTGGAACAGAAGTCTAATTTGTGAACCTGTGCACGTGGAATCAGGATTGTTTTTTCCACATTCAGTGTGCTCATTTTTTTCTTAAATGGTGACCAATCAACCAATGACTTTAACTGGTCTCTTTTAAGTACAGATTTTACCCATTTTGCAGATGGGGGAGTATCAGGTAAAAATACATAATGGTGGAATAAGTTGTCTCTCTTAATGCACAGTGGTGCATTGCATTAATGCAGCATCTCAGTCGGAATGGTACGTTGCGGGGACCTAAACTAGATGCAAGTCAAGAAATTATGAAATAGAAGAGGACTTTTGAAAATTATGTGCTGTATACTGCGTTCTAAAAATTTGCAGAGAGCAGACTTCTCCGAGATGAGCTTTCCGCTAATCTCCTCTGACCTTGCCGTGACTCCTCAGCAATGTGGAAGCTTGAGCAGCAGATTCAGAAATGAGGTTAGTGCAATGTTGAGGGGGGGGGGGGGGGCGGGGGAATAAAACGTAGTCAATGGATTTATCGAACTGAGATAGGCAGGTGGAGATGAAGCCATCAGTTGCTAACGCTGAACAGACCTTTGTTGCTGACATGTTGCTTGCAGATGACAGTTTTTTTCGGTGTCTGATAGGAGTTGGGACAGGTGATTTGCTCCTTGATTATTACTGCTTTTCAGACAGACCAGGTGTTGCGAGCTGATATGATGGACTGTCATATCACAAATACAGCCAACAAAAAGAAGCAAAGGGATTGTCCAGATAACGCTTAATGGAACGCCTGCAAACACAATGCCTGGTACACAAATATACTTGCCTTAATCTACACTATTTTCCCCTTCATTATTTTCCCAAACCTGTTTGATAGGCTTTAATATGAGGACATTTAACAAGGTATTAAGGAAAATGCCAGAGCGCCTATGATAGGAAATTTCCATTAAAAAGATTTTAATAACATTTTTGAATTTGTTTTAAAGGGAGTCAGTTGCAGGTTTGTGTGTGTTTTGTTTTAATATTTCAGGTCTCTTCAGATTTTTAACTGTCTCCAGTCCTGAACAGTCTAATTTCACTAGGGTTATTTAATATATTATTGTGATACAGGAAAAATTCACACTTAAGCCGGCAATATGCTGTGCGATCTACTTCATATATGATGATCTCAATTCAGCGCCTCAAATTACACCTCATCTACCGCTCTAGCTCAAAATGCTCTCTTCACACATAACCCAAGCTAGAGAAAGACAAAATGTATAATTGAACTGCATCTGAAGTTGCTGGATAGTGAACAGGAGTCGGAAACCTGGCCCTTTTTCCTTTCCCCTCCCTAGTCCAGTTGTAGCACTAGCCAGCCACAGGTCTTGTACTTGGTTACAGACATTTAGTGAACTACCCATTTGCCACAGCTTTTTATTTGCTTCTCCCAGAGTCAGTTGTGAAATATTCGAGAACTTTTTTATGTTTAACATCTTGCGGGTTTTAAGTGGAATTGAGGATTGCTTGAAACGCGTGGGATTTCACTCTGCTATTACTTGTAAGTTGCTATCATTTGGTAGATTGTAGAAGTACCAGGAATCAGTGTACAACAACTTGCATTTATATAGCTCCTTTAACGTAGTAAAGCGCCCCAAGGCGCTTCACAGGAGCGTTATCAAACAAAATATGTCATCCTATGCGACTGTGACCATGGTAAACTATCCCTCATTCTTTTCAGCCTTTGACACGGTTGACCACACCATCCTCCTCCAACGCCTCTCCACCATTGTCCAGCTGGGTGGGACTGCACTCACTTGGTTCCGCACTCAATTGGTTCCATCCTTATCTCTCCAGTCCTAGTGGGCCAATTGTGAATGGCTGGTCCGACTTGTAACCTGGGTAGGAAAAAAATAATTAAATGAGCGACAAGCTATAATAAAACCATGTGATTAAGAAGCTATGTAGTAGTGGGTGTAAATAGAAAATATTTTGTGATCTTCAATTTCTGTTTATTGAACCAATTTTGGTTTATCAAATATTCAATTAAGTAATTTGACTATGTAAACTCAATATATTGCATATATGATCTAGTAAATCCTGACTGTATAAGCTTTACGTGTTAGAGATGTGGCAGTAAATCCTGACTGTATGACCACTATGTATTGGAGATGTACTAGTAAATTTGATGATACATTAGAGGAATTTTCCAGTAAATCCCAACTCTTGTCACCTGTATCTATTACAGAGATCCTTGGTTAAATATAAGCACCATGAGATTTGGCTCCTTGCTCTAACAGAAGCTTATTTACTTCAGACAGCTTTTTTAAACAAAAATAATTTTGAAATGTTTAATTAGGGATGATGGGCTGCATGTGAGGTGTTCAGTTTCAAAATTTGAATTTGAATCTGCGATAAATTCTTTGAGAGTCTGGTTCTAATTAACTCCTAAGACAAAATATTACTTTATTAGTCAAGTGAACTTAATTAGACACAATGTTAATAGACAGTTAACAACAGTCTATCAGATCTAGTCTAATACAAGCCGTAATGAAGCAGCTGACTGCATATTCACGCTTGGGGTACTCGGCTGGGTCCGGATGCTGCTTCTGTTCTCCCGAAGTGACAAATTTCAAGAGTTTTCCCTATTTTATTTTAAACCCATTTCATTGATCATGGCTGTGACGTCCACAATTCAGCAAGTTTCAGCTTGTGACCCTTAGGTCATCGAGTTTAACTTTGTTGGATATTTATGACCCTTCGGTTATCGAACAGATTGCTGAACATAAACAATTTTAGGGTTCTGACCTCACCAATATCCTGTACCATTGTCTGAAGGTGTAGGCAGTGGTTTAACTATTTCATAACCCATCTCTGCTGGAACTCGCACCAAGTCCCGTTCGCCCATCACCCCTGTGCTCGCTGACCTACATTGGCTCCCGGTTAAGCCTCGATTTCAAAATTCTCATCCTTGTTTTCAAATTCCTCCATGGCCTCGCCCCTCCCTATCTCTGTAATCTCCTTCAGCCCCACAACCCCCGAGATATCTGCGCTCCTCTAATTCGGCCCTCTTGAGCACCCCTGATTATAATC
This sequence comes from Somniosus microcephalus, assembly GCF_052327205.1. Lineage (NCBI taxonomy): Eukaryota > Metazoa > Chordata > Chondrichthyes > Squaliformes > Somniosidae > Somniosus > Somniosus microcephalus. Next base: position 180,442,943 of record NC_140990.1, read on the forward strand.
ACTCAGCCTTTGGTGGCCATGCCTTCTGTTGCCTAGGCCCTAAGCTCTGGAATTCCCTGCCTAAACCTGTCTGCTTCGCTACCCCTCTTTCCTCCTTTAAGACGCTCCTTAAAACCTATCTCTTTGATAAATCTTTTGGTCACCTGCCCTAATTTATCCTTATTTGGCTCGGTGTCAAATTTTTTGTCTTAAAATACTCCTGTGCAGCGCCTTGGGACGTTTTACTACGTTAAAGGCGCTATATAAATACAAGTTGTTGAATGCTTTCCTGTTAGCTAAGTAAGAAGCTTCTGCTTCCTGTTAGTTAGTTTTAAGATGTTTTTATCCTGAGTCAAGGATTACAGAAAGACCATATTGCTACATTTTATCCTACCCATAATTCTTACATTAGCCATTCTGCCTTGGTTTCAGTAAAATCTACAAAAGCAGAAATATACATATGGGCCGGATTTTGCATTAAGAACAACAGTGAGGATATCAGCGCTCACTGTTATTATGGAGTAAATCGGACAGCAACTTCCCTATTTTTTTTTTCTAAACCCATTTTATTGGTCATGGCTGTTCCAGCGTCCGCACATGCTCAGTTAAACACGGATATCAGGAAGTTGGTGTCTGATTTGCTCCTGCTTCGCTCCAACTGTAACTTGTTGAGAGGCTCAGCATTAAAACACATGAAGGCCATGAAGTTGGGGTACTTACCCACTAGAAACCCACTAAATATTTCAGAAAAGTTAGGGCTTGTCCATTCAAGTGTAAGTGAATTTTTAACAGTGTGATAAGTCTTAATTACAGCCAAATAACCTCTCTGGCCCTGAAAATTAACTTTTACAGGTGTAGAGTCTCATTCCTTCAGATTTTAATTATTGTTGGAGACTTTTTTATAAAAATTAAAATTAATTTTTTTTTCTTTATCTCTCTTTCTTTACCTCTCTTTATTTTACTTTCTGTACATAATTTTACGTTGAATTAAATATTTTAACTTACACTTCCTGGTTCAGCCTCAATAAGGATTCTTCAATCTGATTGGTTGAAGAGACACGTTGCTTGCCCTGTTCACACAGGTCTCAGATTCCCTGCAGAGGGCGCCGCGCTGAAATGGTTCTATAATCATAGCAGGTTTCAGTGCAATAGCCCATAGAAAGTCTGTGGGCAGCTGCCATTCACGCGCCATTGACCACAAAATCCGAACCATATACTCCAATTTACAGTTCTGAAATTGAATTCAGCCATATTAATAATATTTTTAATTCTGTAACGATAATAATGTTATATGATCGTGATGCTTTTGGGAAATCTTCTCCTTCTTAGGCAGTCCCTCGGAACCGAGGATGACTTGCTTCCACATTAAAAATGAGTTCGCAGGTGACTGATGAGTCCAATGCGGGACCTACAGTCTCTGTCACAGGTGGGGCAGATGGTGGTTGAAGGGGGGGCGGGGTGAGGTGCTTGGGTTGACTTGCGCTTGGCTTCCGCTTGCTCCCGGCGAAGAGACTCGGTGTTCGGCGCCTTCCCGGATGCTTCTCCTCCACTTTGTGCGGTCTTGGGCCAGGGATTCCCAGGTGTCGGTGGGGATGTTGCACTTTTTCAAGGAAGCATTTTTGGGAAACAAGACTATATTAGCACATTTATTCCTGGCAAAAGTATGTTTTTTGGACTTTATTGGTTTACAGATCTTGAGACAGACATGTTATTTTAAGGTACTTGGCATTTACCAGAAAATAAGCTTCGAGAAGCAATAAAAGTTAGCAGTTTGCCAACCAAGAATTTCCATTTTACAAAAGTCATGAAGATCTGATGTGAATGGGAGGTGAAGTTCAGTCTTTCATTCACAGGGTCCTTATCTGTCGAGTTGAGCTTGATGAGATTAAGTTAATCCTCAGGCAGACAGAAACCAGACTGCCAATCATTTTGCAATCCATTTTATTGATGGGTGAAGTATTAATGCACTCAGATGTGTGCTCAACTCGGGACTAAAAATACTGGTTATTTATCGGAGTGAATATGTTGTCAATGTTCGATATGGGAAGAAAACTCCGTGTGGAGCAGCATTGAAACAATGACTTGCATTTGTATAGTAGCTTTAATGTAGAAAAGCATCACAAAGACATAATTAGACCAAACTGGACGGCAAGCCAAAGGAGGAGAGGGAGGTGGTGAGTGGGACAAGTTAGTCAGGGAATTCCAGAGCATGGGGCCTTGGCAGCCGAAGGCACGGCACCAATGGTTGGGGTGTGGATAGAGAGTGGGGGGGTGCATAAAATCTCAGTGGCAGGAACACACAGTTCTAAGTGGGTTGTAAGGCTCTGAGGTTACAGGAGGGACGAGGCCATGAAGGGACTTAAAAACGAGGATGATAATTTTAAATTGGCTCCCAATCACTCAAAGTCTCCAATGTAGGTCAACAAGGATAGTGGTGATTGGTGAGCATGACTTGGTGCAGGGTCAGATACGAGCAGTTTTAGATAAGCTTAGGGAGGGTGAAGGAGGGGAGATTGGGCTGGAGAGCATTCGAATAGTCAAATCTGGAGGTGATAAAGGCATGGATGAGGGTTTCAGTGGCAGATGAGCTGAGGCAGGGGCAGAAACGGGCGATGTTAGGAGGTGGAAATAGGCGGTCTTAGTGATGGAGAGGATATGTGGTCGGAAGCTCCTCTCTGGATCAAATAGGACACCAAGGTTGCGAGCAGTCTGTTTGAGCCTCAGACAGTGAACAGGAAGAGAGAGAGAGTTGGTGGCAAGGTTGCAGGGTTTATGGCAGGGGCCGAAAATGATGGCTTCAATCTTTTCACTGTTCAACTGACAATACAGAGGCCATGAAGGGGTCGAGACAGGTGGAGCTGGATGCCATCAGCTGACCCCATGTCTTTGGATGATGTTGTCAAGGGGTGGCTTGTAAATCGGGAAGAGTAGGGGGCCAAGGATAGATCCTTGGAGGACTCTAGAGGTGGGGAAGAGAAGCCATTGCTTGAGATGCTTTGGCTATGATTGCACAGGTGGTGGAGCCAAGTTAGGGCAGTCACACTGAGCTAGACAATGGAGGAGAGGCATTGGAGGAGGCTGGTGTGGTCGACTGTGTCAATAGCCGCAGAGAGGTTGAGGAGGGATAGTGCATCACGGTTACAGAGGATGGCATTTGTGACTGACATTAGTAATCCACTGAGCGCCATCAGTGTAATTGAATATACAAAGAAAATGCAGAGTCTTTGGTCAAACAAGAAAATCAATGAGTTGATGCTTAATTGTATTTTAAGTAATATTGAGGATTGATTTTACACTTTCCATTAAAGTAGAAAAATTTGGATTTTATATGAGGGGAGAGGGAAACTAGAAATATTATTTTGGCTTTATTTTTTCCCCTGCGGTTGTTCAATGTAGCAATAATGACATATGACAAAGGTCCACACACAAGGTAACTCCTTATCTTAACATGATTCATTTGCTGCCTTGATTGTTTTTTGTACCTGTGCACTAGCTTTTAGTGATTTGTGTACATGGACACCCAATTCCCTTTGCTCCTCCACAGTTCCTAATGGTGAGTGACTAAGTCTCTCGTCTTTGTTGGATTCAAAGTGGATGTCCTCACACTTGCCCACATTGAACCCAATCTGCCACAGTTTTGTCCACTCACTTAATCTGTCTACATCCCTTTGTAACTTCCTGCTCCCATCTACACAACTTACGGTGCCTTCTAACTTAGTGTCATCTACAAACCTGGATATACAACTCTCTCTTCCTTCATCCAAGTCATTGATATACAAGGTGAAAAGCTGAGGTCCCAGTACAGATCCCTGGGGAACACCACTTGTCAAATCCTGCCAATTAAATAGAACGCTGAACAATATAGCAAAACCATGGAGCACAAGTCTGAAGAAGTTATGCTAAATTATTGTACTCTGGTCAGGGCACGCCTTGAGCACTGCATCCAGTTCTAGTCATCAAGACACATGGGAGATACTTGAGCACTAGAAATGGTTCAGCAATGAGCCACAAAAGCAAGTTAATAGGAAGGATTGGTGACTTAGGTGTATAAGTTAGTAGACTTATAGAAAAGGTCTACCTGAAACACTACAACAAATTAAACTGTGTTACTAGGATAAGGGAACACAAGCTCAAACTAATAAAAGGCAAATTTATGAATGATGTCTGAATGTTCTTTTCACAAAGAATGATCAACATATGAAATGGATTGCTTAATTATGTAGTTGAAGCAAAAGCTCTGGAATCATTTTGAAAACTTTTGATTGCTGTGCTGGCAGGTTTTGTAGGGTCTTTCTGGATGAATAAACTAAGGTGAGCCAAACGGTCTTCCTCATTTGTATCTATCTTGTGAACAGCAACTGTCTTTTATTGTTTCCTGACCAAAAACGCTGCACAAAGGGAGGGAAACAAACAGTGAACAAGAATTAGGGGAGATGCGCAAAGGCATTGTCACAGGGATAAGTATTGAGGAGGCTTCTGAAAGAAAAAAAGAACTTGCATTTATATAGCACCTGTCACATTCTCAGGGTTTTCCAAAGCACTTTACAGCCAATGAAGCATTTTTGTAGTGTCCTCACTGTTGGAAACACGGCAGCCATATTGCACACAGCAAGCTCCCACAAACAGCAATAAGATAAATGATCAGATAATCTTTTTTTAGTAATGTTAGTTGAGGGACAAGTGTTAACCAGGACACTGGAGAACTCCACTGCTCTACTTTGAATAGTGCCTCTGGATCTTTTACGTCCACCTGAGAGAACCTCAGTTTAATGTCTCATCCAACACCACCCTCGGTACTGCACTGAAGTGTCAGCCTAGATTATGTGCTCAAGTCTCTGGAGTGGGACTTAAATGCACAATCTTCAGACACTGAGGTGGAGAGTGCTGTAGGTGAGAAGCATGTACAAAGTCAGAAGTGTTTAGCAAAATAATTGCAGAGTGCAGCGACATAATGGCTGACTGTTCAGTCACTGACTATGGGGGTGGTGGGGGTAAGTGTACAGTAGATCGGAGTCACAGGATGATGCAAGCTGGGACACAAGTGTTGCATAGATAATATTTTTTAAATGGTTGTCCTGCCCCAGTTCTGCGCACTGACCCAATATGCATAACAACCTTTAATAACCAATGGCATAGAGGGAGAGGAACCATTCTTTTTCCTTGCCTCATTCTTTCCTGTGGTTTGGCTTTAGACCATTTTAATTTAGATTTTAGAGAAAGACTACTGGAAATAATAGGATGCGTATGACAAAGACAAGCTGCTTCTATTAACCTAGTGCAGGCATCTATCTTTGAATTTTGCCATCATCATTGAAAACAATTGTGTTGATTTACATACAAAATAATACACTTCTACTTCATCATAGTCAATGCTAATGAATCTCAAGTTCTACCAGTCAAGGCAACTTCCTATTAACCAAATGGAGGCGGGAGAGTTGTGGTTATTTATTGGTCAGATGACAGGGGACGTGTTAAAGAACCATTCAGGAAAACACGTTCCCCAAATCTAGTTCTGAAGAAGGAAAGAGCCAGAATAGCAGTGTGTCATTTCCCAATTGACATCACTTTCAAATAATACTGTGACTTGTATTAAAATGATTTACAGTACTCTGTGTGGAGTTTGCACATTCTCCCCGTGTTTGCGTGGGTTTTCTCCGGGTGCTCCGGTTTCCTCCCACAGTCCAAAGATGTGCGGTTTAGGTTGATTGGCTATGATAAATTGACCCTTAGTGTTAGGGGGATTAAATACGTGGGGTTACAGGGATAGGGTGGGATATGTGTTGGTGTAGGGGTTATGGGGATCGGGTGGGATATGTGTCGGTGCAGGCTCGATGGGCCGAAATGGCCTCTATCTGCACTGTTGTGATTCTGTGAAAGATAATTCTCATTTTCCATCTCTTCTGAAGGCATTGATTCTTTGCTGGGATGTGGTTAAGTGGATGCTGGGCACCCTCTCATAACTTGGCCACGGCTGGTGTGAGATTGGAGGATGAATAATAACTGGCTACTTGACCGTGAGGGCCATCATGCCCAAGCCTGGTCCTACCCTCACCCAATGTCCACACATACTGACGTCCAGCGATGCTTGCTGCACCAGGAGCCGCTTTAAAAAAAAATCCCTTGCCTTCCTCATTCGTATCTATCTTGTGATCTTATATGGTTAATCATTGGATAAACGCACTGAACCAAGCTTGTACCCCTTTAACTACTGTTTCAAATCAACCAATGTTACTAAAACAGATTATCTCATTGCTGTTTGTGGGATTGTGCTGTGCGCAAACTCGGCTGCCACGTTTCCTACATTACAACAGTGACTACACTTCAAAAGTACCTCATTGGCTGTAAAGCGCTTTGGGGCAGTCTGAGGTTGTGAAAGGTGTTATATAAATGAAAGTGGGTTCAAGCCCCCCCTCCAGAGACTTGAGCACAAAAATCTAGGCTGACGCTCCAGTGCAGTACCGAGGGAGTGCTGCACTGTCGGAGGTGCCATCTTTCGGATGAGATGTTAAACCGAGGCCCCGTCTGCTCTCTCAGGTGGACGTAAAAGATCCCATGGCACTATTTCGAAGAAGAGCAGGGGAGTTCTCCCTGGTGTCTTGGCCAATATTTATCCCTCAACCAACATAACAAAAACAGATTATCTGGTCATTATCACATTGCTGTTTGTGGGAGCTTGCTGTGTGCAAATTGGCTGCTGCGTTTCCTATATTACAACAGTGACTACACTTCAAAAGTACTTCATTGGCTGTAAAGTGCTTTGTGACGTCCAGTGGTCGTGAAAGGCGCTATATAAATGCAAGTCTTTCTTTAAGTCTCTCTTTAACTCAGAAGAATTGTTAAGTTACAGGGTCATCATGTTGCATGTGAGGTTGTCCCGTGATGTGTCACACAGCTGAGAACTCACCAGACATTTGACTGCTGGTTTGGATTATAGAATACGGCTACAGGAGAAGGTGAGTCTGTGTCTATGGGTGGGAGTATAAGAACAAGAAATAGGAGGCCTTGAAGCAAGGGATTTAACAATGTGAAGAATAAGGTAAAAAGGTAAGCTGAAGGAACTTAAGTGAGTGATAAGTTAGTCAGAAAACAGATTCTAATTTCACCAAGTGTGGTTTTCACGATTTAAAAATGTGAGCTGCATCATCTGCCTCTGTGACTAAAACTGGCCATTAAGTGTTTCAGCCTCATTGGCCGGTTAATGAGCATAAATTATTGCAGAGAGCCCATGACAAATTAAAGGCAGTCATTTTCATTAGGAAGCAATGAAGCAATTTTAACACATATAATCACTCTGGAGGAAGAAAAAGCATCACTGTAATGAAGAGTAAATAGGAGGTGACAGAGAGCAGCACAGAGATATAGAGACAGGAAGGTACAGAGAGATGAGAACAAATAATAGATTCAACAATATACAACTTTACAGAGAGATACAAAGATACTCAAACTACAGATGGAAGCTGGTCTTTGGAGGAGATATTTTGCAGTGATGAACAAAAATAAAATCTTTACACTATTAAAATCAGCAAAAAAAGTATACAAGAGCAGTTAGACAGTGAGAGTGAGGAGCTTGGGTTTAAAGAAACAAGGGCCGATTTTCTGAATGCTCACACTCAGCTAATGCATGACCTGTAGCTGAAAGGCAGTATTTCTGAGTTAATACTGGCTAGCTGGGGAGTCGCAGACTGTGGCTGCAGTGTGTACCATCTACAAGATGCACTGCAGCAACTCGCCAAGGCTTCTTCAGCAGCACCTCCCAAACCCGCGACCTCTACCGCCTAGAAGGACAAGGGCAGCAGACGCATGGGAACTCCACCACCTCCAAATTCCCCTCCAAGTCCCATACCATCCTGACTTGGACATGTATCGCCGATCTTTCATTGTCGCTGGGTCAAAATCCTGGAACTCCCTCCCTAACAGCACTGTGGGAGTACCTTCACCACACGGACTGCAGCAGTTCAAGGAGGTGGCTCACCATCATCTTCTCGAGGGCAATTAGGGATGGGCAATAAATGCTGGCCTTGCCAGCGATGCCCACATCCTGAGAATTTTTTAAAAACAGGAAGGCATGGAGCAAGTGGCAAGTCAGAGGAACTCAACAGATAGAACCTGCAAGATGAGGTGGGATACTTTCAATTTGCAGATGTTATTTGGACAATGTTTTGGAGTGTTTCTAATTAGTTTATTCAAAGCAAAACTGGATAGAGACAGTCAGGAGTATTTCCCATGTATTAACAATGCAGGAATAGAGAAGGAAGCAGAAAGTCATGCTGTGTTGATGACAGCGAGTGCATACAGGCTGGGTCCCAGTTTGTGGGCCAAGTGCTCAGAGTGACACCTGTTCACTCTGGGTAGCATTACTGAAGTTTGCAATGCCCTCACCTAGTATTGTGTGAATCGCATGTAATAATCTGCAGTGTTGAGGTGAAAGTTGAGACACGTTGTGGGGGGTGGTGTACAAAGGAAGCTGGTCTTTGGTCCTGACCTGTGTTATACCTGGTCTACATTTTTTGATTTAGAGTTTAAAGGAAGAGTAGGGACCAGTGCGGGTGTCGATAGGCAATCACTCTGCAGGCATTTTTTCTTTTCACAACTGAGAAAGGAAACATGATTATATTGGTCTCTAACAGAACTTTTTTTTCATATAAGATGAAATGGCTGAAACCTCTTCAACTCAAAGAGAAGCTCTCAGCCCATTTTCTGCTTCAAATAAAGTTTATACTTTTTTTACGTCAAGCTGCTGGCACTGAGCTAGCCAGCGGAGCAATGAACTGACTGCCCACAATTTCCATGGCCAGCTCATTCGTAGCTTCCTTGTCTAGTATCCCTGCATCCAGAATTCAAATTCAGTGCTTTTCTGTATCCAGGTTTGAGGGATGGTCTCGGAAGGAAGGGCTCAGATTTCTCAGACATTGGAATAATTTCTATAGAGAGCTTCACCGAAGGCACAAAGACCAGAGGATAGGGCTGAATGTAAGTGTAAGGTATCACTCTCCTTGTTGAGAGGGTAAATAGAGCATAAGAATCAATTTAAACTAGTACGGTGGGGAAGAGGCTAATTAAAGACTTTCTCATGGATAGGACAGTAGATATTGGAGCAAGCAATGATAGGCAGCACAGAAGTCACAGCACAGTAAAGAACACTGGAAGGCAGTGCAAGTGTTGGCAAGATGACAACTAACAAGGGGTGCAGTATAGGGATACAAGTGCGAAGAGGGTTGATAGCATGACAGGCCATATAGGACTGAGGTAAGGGAACCCTCAAAATTCTATATCTAAATGCAGGAGTATTGGGAATAAAATTGGAGATCAAAGTTGTTTTTTGGTGGTGGTGGTTTTACAGCACAGAAACAGGCCATTTGGCCCAACAGGTCTATGCCGGTGTTTATGCTCCACACCAGCCTCCTCCCACCCCTCTTCTTCTAACCCCATCAACATATCCTTCCATTCCTTTCTCCATCATATGCTTATCTAGCTTCTCCTTAAATGCATCTCTGCTATTCACCTCAACCACTCCCTGTGGTAGTGAGTTCAACATTCTAACCACTCTCTGGGTAAAGAAGTTACTCCTGAATTCCCTTTTGGATTTATTAGTGACTATCTTATATTTATGGACCCTAGTTCTGGTCTCACCCGCAAGTGAAAACATCTTCTCTACATCTACCCTGTCAAACCCTTTCATAATCTTAAAGAACTCTATCAGGTCACCCCTCAGCTTTCTCTCTTTTAGAGAAAAGAGCCCCAGCCTATTCAGTCTTTCTTGATGGGTATAATCTTTCAGTTCTGCTATCATTCTAGTAAATCTTTTTTGCAGCTTCTCCAGTGCGTCTATATCCTTTTTATAATATGGAGACCGGAACTCCGCCCAGTACTCCATGCGTGGTCTAACCAAAGTTCTATCAAAATTTAACATAACTTCTCTGCAGTGCACTGTTCGTTTTTTTAAGGCCTTAATAACCTGCGTCGATACTTTTAGTGACCAATGTATCTTTACCCCTCGGTCCCTATGTTCCTCTACCCCATTTAGATACTTATTTTCCAAGGAGTATGTGGCCTCCTTATTCTTCCTACCAAAATGTATTACCTCGCACTTGTCTATATTGAAGTTCATTTGCCAATTACACACCCATTCTGCTAGTTTATTAATGCCTTCCTGTATTTTGTCACAGTCCTCCTCTGCATTAACTGCACCCCCTGATTTGGTGTCATCTGCAAATTTTGAAATTGTACTTCTGATTCCCGGGTCCAAATCGTTTATGTAAATGGTGAACAACAGTGGTCCCAGCACCGATCCTTGTGGAACACCACTTTCCACTGTTTGGCAATCTGACAAACTACTTTAACCCTCTACTCTCTGTTTATGGTTTTGTAGCCAGCTTGCTATCCATTCTGCTACTTGTCCCCTGACTCCACATGTTCTGACCTGAGTTGTTAGTTTACTATGCGGTACCTTATCGAAGGCTTTTATGAAATCCAAATATATTATGTCTACTACATTACCCTTATCTACCCTATCTGTTACATCTTCAAAGAATTCAATAAGGTTGGTTAAGCATGACCTTCCCTTTTGGAATCCATGCTGACTGCTCTTTATTATATTTTCAGTTTCTAGATATTCTTCTATTGCATCTTTGATTAAGGATTCCATTATCATTCCTACCACTGACATTAAGCTAATCAGTCTATAATTCCCTGGATTTGTTCTATCTCCCTTTTTATTTATAGGAATCACATTAACTGTCCGCCAGTCCTCTGCCTTTTCTAATGAACTTTTATATATATGTAATAGTGGTTGAGGGATAAATGTTGGTCAGGACATTAGGAACACTTCATGGCACTGCTATGAATAGTGCCATGGGATACTTTATGTCCACTTGTGAGGTCAGGTGGAAAAAGTTGACTGGGTAGATAAAGAGAATGCAGTAGATTTGGTGTGTACAAATTTTCAGCTAATGCATCTCACGAGGCTTGTTAGAAAAATTCAGGCATATGTTATAAATAAATATCGCAGCATGGATAGAAACATGGTTGACAGACACAAAAAAAGAGTTGGAGTAGATTAATGTTACTAGAATTGGAGGATGGTTGGAAGTTGTGTACCCCTGGGGTTAGTGGTGGGTCCACTTTTGTTCTCCGTATTGATAGATGATTTGGACTTGGACATAGGTTGCACCATCTCAAAATTTGCTGATGGCACTAAAGCATCATAGAATAGAATCATAGAATGGTTACAGCACAGAAGGAGGACATTCGGCCCGTTGAGCCGGTACCGGCTCTCTGCAAGAGCACTTCAACTAGTCCCACTCCCCTGCCCATTCCCCATAGCTCTGCAATTTTTTTTCCTTCAGTTATTTATCCAATTCCTTTTTGAAAGCCATGATTGAATCTGCCTCCACCAGTGCATTCCAGATCTTAACCACTCACTGCATTTTTTTTTTTAAATCCTCCTTTACTTCTTCTGCCAATCACCTTAAATCTGTGTCCTCTGGTTCTCGACCCTTCCTCCAATGGGAACAGTTTCTCTCTATCTACTCTGTCTAGACCCCTCATGATTTTGAACACCTCTATCAAATCTCCTCTCAATCTTCTCTGCTCTAAGGAGAACAACCCCAGCTTCTCCAGTCTATCCACATAACTGAAAACTGAAGTCCCTCATCCCTGGAACCATTCTTGTAAATATTTTCTGCACCCTCTCTAAGGCCTTGACATCCTTCCTAAAGTGCGGTGCCCAGAACTGGACACAATACTCCAGTGTTTTACAAAGGTTCATCATCATTTCCTTGCTTTTGTATTCTATTTATGATGCACAGGATCCCGTATGCTTTTTTAACCACTTTCTCAACCTGCCCTGCCACCTTCAACTATTTGTGCACATATACCACCCCCCCCCCACTCTGTTCATGCACCCCCTTTAGAATTGTACCCTTTAGTTCATATTGCCTCTCCTTGTAGAGGGGTTTCAAAAGTGAGGAGGATTGTGAAAGATGTCACAAAGACATGAGCAGGTTAATTGGATGGGCAGACAGGTGGCAGATGCAATTTAATATAGTGTACTTCATTGGCTGAGAGGTTTTTTGGGATGTATATATATATAAATGCAAATCCTTATGTGTGAAGTAATAGATTTTGGCAGCTTGGACGAGGAGTAAGAGTATGCCAGCAATAGAAAGACACTGAAGGATATTGATGAACAGAGGCCACGGGGTTGAAATATTTAATTCCCTGTTATTGCGAGTGCAGATACATTGGGCTAACAGCATTTGCTTTTTATAAATGGGGTAACAGAGTACAATAGGAAGAAAGTAATGATAAATTTGAACAAATCTGTGGTTAGGCCACAGTTAGAAAACTGTAGTTTTGCGTGTTCCATTATAACAAGGACATTAAAGTCACAGAGTTTACAGCATAGATTCACCAGGATAGTGCCAAAGATGGGAAACTATTATAAGGAGAGGCTGGAGATACTGGGACTAGTACTACCAAAGCAGAGAAGGTTAAAAGGTGATTAATAAACCTCTATTATTTTTTAATTTTGAAGGGTTTTGATAGTGAATAGGGAAAGATTTTCTTCTGGTTGGGGACTCAGTGACAAAAGTGATCAATTTCAAATTGTCACAGGAGAGAGATTAAGTAAAATCTCTCTGTACAGAGGGTGGTTGAAGCATAGAATGCATCGCACCGCTAATAGTTGAGGCAGAGACCATTGTATATTTTAAACAAAAATTGGGCAAATACTTGAAGCAGGGCAATGGTGAGTTGTCTTCTGCGCTGTATATATTTCTAATTCTGTAGTTCTAAACCTTGCAGAACATCATTTGCAACCCCTGCATCCTGAAATATAAGTATTCACCTAATTGGCCCTGAAAAAGGCAAACAGAAGGGAATAGCACCAACAACGTTACCTAATGAGAAATAGCACAAATTAAGCTACAGTATATTGCAAGTAGCTATACTGGTTTGGATGGAGGTGCAATAAATGGTTCTGGCAAGGGTGTGTGGTGGACAATTGCACTGATGAAAGCACACAGCAGGAGTTAAAACTGATGACAATGCAGCTCAAGAATTTGCAGACAGGAGGGGCATCAGTGAGGGGGTTAGTAACAGGGGAGCCAACAGGAAATGGTAGACGAGCCTTGCAAAGAATGGTACTGTGAGGGGGGCCATCAAGGAATGCTACTGAAGAGGATGCCAAAGGGAAAAAGGTTCAGGTGAAGCCCAGTATGAGTAAGAGTGCTAATATGGAGGTGTCCAACAGGGAATGGGGCTGGGGAGAGTGTCCAACAGGGAATGGGGCTGGGGAGAGTGTCCAGTAATGAATGGGGCTGGGGAGAGTGTCCAACAGGGAATGGGGCTGGGGAGAGTGTCCAACAGGGAATGGGGCTGGGGAGAGTGTCCAGTAATGAATGGGGCTGGGGAGAGTGCCCAGTAATGAATGGGGCTGGGGAGAGTGTCCAGTAATGAATGGGGCTGGGGGAGCGTGCCCAGTAATGAATGGGGCTGGGGAGAGTGTCCAGTAATGAATGGGGCTGGGGAGAGTGTCCAGTAATGAATGGGGCTGGGGAGAGTGCCCAGTGATGAATGGGGCTGGGGAGAGTGTCCAGTAATGAATGGGGCTGGGGAGCGTGCCCAGTAATGAATGGGGCTGGGGAGAGTGCCCAGTAATGAATGGGGCTGGGGAGAGTGTCCAGTAATGAATGGGGCTGGGGAGAGTGTCCAGTATTGAATGGGGCTGGGGAGAGTGCCCAGTAATGAATGGGGCTGGGGAGAGTGTCCAGTAATGAATGGGGCTGGGGTAGTGTCCAGTAATTAATGGGGCTGGGGAGGAGTGTCCAGTAATGAATGGGGCTGGGGAGAGTGTCCAGTAATGAATGGGGCTGGGGAGGAGTGCCCAGTAATGAATGGGGCTGGGGAGAGTGTCCAGTAATGAATGGGGCTGGGGAGAGTGTCCAGTAATGAATGGGGCTGGGGAGAGTGCCCAGTAATGAATGGGGCTGGGGAGGGTGTCCAGTAATGAATGGGGCTGGGGCGAGTGTCCAGTAATTAATGGGGCTGGGGCGAGTGTCCAGTAATTAATGGGGCTGGGGCGAGTGTCAAGTAATTAATGGGGCTGGGGAGGAGTGTCCAGTAATGAATGGGGCTGGGGAGAGTGCCCAGTAATGAATGAGGCTGGGGAGAGTGTCCAGTAATGAATGGGGCTGGGGAGAGTGTCCAGTAATGAATGGGGCTGGGGAGAGTGTCCAGTAATGAATGGGGCTGGGGAGAGTTTCCAGTAATGAATGGGGCTGGGGAGAGTGCCCAGTAATGAATGGGGCTGGGGAGAGTGTCCAGTAATGAATGGTGCTGGGGAGAGTGCCCGGTAATGAATGGGGCTGGGGAGAGTGCCCGGTAAAGAATGGGGCTGGGGAGAGTGCCCAGTAAAGAATGGGGCTGGGGAGAGTGTCCAGTAATGAATGGGGCTGGGGAGAGTGTCCAGTAATGAATGGGGCTGGGGAGGAGTGTCCAGTAATGAATGGGGCTGGGGAGAGTGTCCAGTAATGAATGGTGCTGGGGAGAGTGCCCGGTAATGAATGAGGCTGGGGAGAGTGTCCGGTAATGAATGGTGCTGGGGAGAGTGCCCGGTAATGAATGGGGCTGGGGAGAGTGTCCGGTAATGAATGGTGCTGGGGAGAGTGCCCGGTAATGAATGGGGCTGGGGAGAGTGCCCGGTAAAGAATGGGGCTGGGGAGAGTGCCCAGTAAAGAATGGGGCTGGGGAGAGTGTCCAGTAATGAATGGGGCTGGGGAGAGTGTCCAGTAATGAATGGGGCTGGGAGGAGTGTCCAGTAATGAATGGGGCTGGGGAGAGTGTCCAGTAATGAATGGTGCTGGGGAGAGTGCCCGGTAATGAATGGTGCTGGGGAGAGTGCCCGGTAATGAATGGGGCTGGGGAGAGTGCCCGGTAAAGAATGGGGCTGGGGAGAGTGCCCAGTAAAGAATGGGGCTGGGGAGAGTGTCCAGTAATGAATGGGGCTGGGGAGAGTGTCCAGTAATGAATGGGGCTGGGGAGGAGTGCCCAGTAATGAATGGGGCTGGGGAGAGTGTCCAGTAATGAATGGGGCTGGGGAGAGTGTCCAGTAATGAATGGGGCTGGGGAGAGTGCCCAGTAATGAATGGGGCTGGGGAGAGTGTCCAGTAATGAATGGGGCTGGGGCGAGTGTCCAGTAATTAATGGGGCTGGGGCGAGTGTCCAGTAATTAATGGGGCTGGGGCGAGTGTCCAGTAATGAATGGGGCTGGGGCGAGTGTCCAGTAATGAATGGGGCTGGGGGAGAGTGTCCAGTAATGAATGGGGCTGGGGAGAGTGTCCAGTAATGAATGGGGCTGGGGAGAGTGCCCAGTAATGAATGGGGCTGGGGAGAGTGTCCAGTAATGAATGGGGCTGGGGAGAGTGTCCAGTAATGAATGGGGCTGGGGAGAGTGTCCAGTAATGAACGGGGCTGGGGAGAGTGTCCAGTAATGAACGGGGCTGGGGAGAGTGTCCAGTAATGAACGGGGCTGGGGAGAGTGTCCAGTAATGAACGGGGCTGGGGAGAGTGTCCAGTAATGAACGGGGCTGGGGAGATTGCCCAGTAATGAATGGGGCTGGGGAGAGTGCTCAGTAATGAATGTGGCTGGGGAGAGTGTCCAGTAATGAACGGGGCTGGGGAGAGTGCCCAGTAATGAATGGGGCTGGGGAGAGTGTCCAGTAATGAACGGGGCTGGGGAGAGTGCCCAGTAATGAATGGGGCTGGGGAGAGTGCCCAGTAATGAATGTGGCTGGGGAGAGTGTCCAATAATGAATGGGGTATGATTAGCATGGGATAGTACTTTTTGAGAGTGTGATTGGAGAGATATGCCCATGCCTACCTTTTGAGCTGAAGGATATTGCCTGATGATAACCATCGTGTGGAAAATTAGAAGGGGGAAGGGAATTAGGAAAAGATTTTGCAAGTAAACATTGTTTTTAGATTTGAGCATCTATGCTTAAGTCAATCCTGTTTGTCCTGGTTTCTGTTTGAAGATTGATTGGAGTTGCTGCTCTCTGCTGGGAAATGCTCTTCATATTGATTAAATCTGTAAAGTACGAGTCAATAGGTTAATCCAGAGTTGTGTTGTCTGCTGTCTTTTCCAATCGGTTTCCTACCAACAGTGCACACGTCTGAATTATACAGTGAAGTTCAAGACAAAGGGAATTCTGGCCATGTTACACTATTATTGCTTATTTCTTCTTCCTTGCGGAATGTTTTCCTTATCGGGGTACCATTCCATGGGTGGCAGCTGATCTCCACCTCTCCCAGGTAGCCATTATTCTTGTATGAGCCGTTGCAGGTGTGACCTCCACTCCACTCCAAACACCTTGTATTTTTACCTTCAGGTGTATTATTATATTTGTGGAAGACTCCCAGCGCTGTGTCTTTGGAGTTTGCTTCTCTGGGGATGTGGAGGGGTTTACAGTATATAACTGACTGCAGCAGCTTAAAGGGTTGTGGCACCAATAGAACATCAGGAAGCTATAATTTGGAAGGGTGCCTGAAACAAGCATGTTCACGTCTGCAGTAGCAGGGCCCAGTGCCCCCCGGTTCTCAGACTCCACCATACCTTGCATGGCAACTCGGAGTCTCTGAAGTTCAATGACCTCACCAGGGCAGCCAAGGTAAGAGGAATGTTATGTTTTAGAGGGTTCTACCTGTTTGGCCTAGGAGGGATTTCAAAGTTAAATTCGGGTCACAAAGGATTAACTTCAAGCAAATCTATCTGGGAACGTAAGAACAAGAGTAGGCCATTCAGCCTTTCGAGCCTATTTCACCATTCAATTAAATCATGGCTGATCTGTACCTCAACTCAATCTACCCCCAGCTTATTTTCAATTGACCCCCAGCCTCAACAGCTTTTTGGAGGAGAGTTTTCTAGATTTCTGTTGTATGAACGCATTAAAGCATAGAATCAGGCAGACAGGCTCATAACTGTGATCTTTACTTTATTGTGTAAAATGGCTGACTGCCGTTTTTCCCGGGTAATTCCCATAATGCAATGCACATTACATTACCGTATTTACTGGTGTTAAACTCGCACATTACATTACCGTATTGACTGGTGTCAAACTCGCAATCAATACACGACATCCCCCTTTTCCTTGGAAACAAACTTGCAGTTTACAAACAGTTGCTTACAATAACACTGCATAACTTATTTGGTTTGTAAACTTTTTACAAACTTGTGTCTTACCACACAACTAAATAATTCCCAGGTTTAAACATTTAACATCACCCATGCAGTTCTCGCACAGTTTATGTTGTGACATAATCAGACAGTCTTCGGGGTTTTCTTTTAACCCTTTGAGGTCTGGCTGTATTGGGTATGTATGACATGTTGGTGTCAGTGGGTATTGCCTGTGTCACAGTGGTATGTGTGTCAGGGTCTACGATACTGTCCTCAGTCCCTTGTGTTTCCTTCTGCTCATGGAGTGTCTCCTTTGGTCCATTGTTTCTGTATTTCTTCACAAACGTAGTGTTTCTCGAGTAGCGTGCTCCGTCTGGAGATTCTACTACTACTTGACTCCCTGTTTTACTCAAAACTTTGTGCGGTGTGGCATTAAAAGGAGTGGTGAACTTGTCCACTTTGTCCTGCCGTACCAGCACCGTGTCGCCAACTTCCACCTCTGAGTATTGTGTTCTCCGCTGTTCATCTGCGTACAGTTTGGACTTGCCTTTTTGTTCTGCGTCCCGGTCACGTACTTCCATGTCTGCGCGCGACTCTGTGATGTCTGGCAGCTTTCCTCTCATTTTCCGTTTAAAGAGCAGCTCTGCCGGGCTCTTTCCTGTCGTGGCATGGTCAATGCTCCTGTACACAGTCACATATTTTCTAAGTTCACATTTCCAATCTAGTCCTTCTGACTGAGCAATTCTGATTCTTTTCATCAGCGATGCATTCTGGTGCTCGACTTCTCCGTTAGCCTGAGCACATTTTGCTGTTGTTTTCAAGTGTTTGATCCCGTTGTTTTCACAGTATTCTTTGAATAATTCAGATATGAATTGGGGACCATTATCAGATTTGCAGGTGATTGGCAAACCATGACGGCTGAAGATTGACTCTAAACTATCAATAACCTTCTCTGTTGTTGTGGAGGTCATGATGTCGTATTCATAGTAGCGACTATAATAATCAACTACCACAAGAATGGAGTGGTTGGATGGCGAGGGTCCCAGTAAGTCTATAGCTACATCCTGCCAGGGGCCCTCCGGTAATGGTGTTGGTCTCAACGGTTCAGGTGGGTCGGGTCTGGCTACTATCTGACAGCCGTGGTACGCTTTACAGTGTTTTTCAGCTGCCTTGTCCATGCCAGGCCACCAAACCTTGGTTCTGAGATGTTGCTTTGTTCCAACTATTCCCAAGTGTCCTTCATGTGCTAACACCAGGGCTCGTGCGTGTAACACTGTGGGTAGCATGATGCGTGTTCCCCGAAGAACTAGGTACCCCACTACGCACAGCTCGTTTGCAATTGCTGCATAAGCTTTACAGTTCTCAAAATGTCCATTTGTGATTGCCTTCCGTACCTCAATCAGCTCTTGGTCGGTAGCAGAGGCTTCCTCCACCTCTCCAGTAGTGAGTGCTTTTGGTGTCGCACTCACAGCTACAAATCTCAAGTATTCATCTGAGCCATGAGAATGTCTCTCCTGTTTTGCTGTCTCCCCCAGCAATCGTGACACTGGGTCTGCAATGTTTTGCTTGCCTGGAATGTGTATCACCTTAAAATCGTACGGCTGTAATCTAAGTACCCATCTCTCTATACGGGCACAGGGTTTAGAGTGTGGGCCGTATATCACTTGTAATGGCTTATGGTCAGTTACCAAGTTAAATTTTCGGCCATACACATATGGATGTAGTCTCTCACAAGCCCATACAAGAGCTAAGGCCTCTCTCTCTGTTTGAGAGTATTTCCTCTCACAGTCTGTTAAACTACGACTTACATAGCACATTGGCACCTCTTGTCCCTGTTGGTCCTGAACTAGTACTGCGCCTAAACCTACAGGACTGGCATCTGCTAGCACCTTGGTTGGTGCGTCCTTATCAAAATATGCTAAAGTGCCGGCTCTGGCCAACTCTTCCTTGAGTGCACTGAATGACTGTCTCTGTTGTGATCCAAATTTAAATGGTGTGTCTTTTCTCGGCAGGCGTCGCAGTGGCTCTGATAGCGTTGCAAACTGCGGGATGAATCTGCTACTGTACCCAACGAGTCCCAAGAAACTCCTCACCTCTGTAGCATTCTCTGGTTCCCGAGCTTCTGCCACTGCTCGCACTCTCTCTGCTGTTGGTCCGATGCCCTTTTCAGACAACAGGATTCCCATGAAAATCAATCGGTCCATGTTGAATTGGCACTTCTCTGAGTTTAGCGTCAGTCCACTTTCCATTAGTCTGGTCATGACAGCATACAGGCGTCTGTCGTGCATTTCCTGGTCGTGTGTATGCACGATAATGTCGTCTGAGATGTTTTCAACACCCTCTATTCCAGCTAAGGCATTAGCTATCTCGTACTGATATTGCTCACTAGCTGAAGATACACCGAATATCAGCCTCTTGTACCTGTATACTCCGTTATGTACTGCAAACGTTGTGATTTCTTGTGACTCGGGTCAGTTCTAGCTGGTGATAACCCCATTTCAGGTCTAGCTTACTAAACACCGTCGAGCCGTTCATACCTTGGAGTATCTCATCATCGGTGGGGATTGGACATCGTTCCCTCACTATTGCCTGGTTTGCTCGTCTCATATCTAGGCATAACCTTACATCCTTATCCGCTTTTGGTACAATAACCACAGGATTTACCCATGGGGTGGGACCAGTTACAGGTTCGATAATGTCCATGTCCCTCAATTGTCTTATTTTGGCCTCTACTGCCCCCCTTAAGTTGAATGGTATACGCCTGAGTGGCTGGGCCACAGGCTTCACTTGTGGGTCAATATACAAACTGATCTGTTTTGTGTTCAGCCTTCCTACTCCCTGGAACACCTTTGGATACCGCTGTTCTAGTAGCTGTCTTACATCTACCACAGCTGAGACATCTGCGCCTATTTTTAAAACTCCCAGTTTCATGGCTGTCTCCCTTCCTAGCAACAGCTCTCCATGGCCTTTAACCACAATGAACTCCGCCTGCTCAGTTCTCTTACCTATTGTAATCCCACATGTGAATACACCTTTAACTGACAGTGGTCGGCTAGAAGCATAAGAGAATAACTTTCTCTCTGTCTTAGGGACATGTGACTGACACTTAATGTGTTCTGACTTTAATCCTTCCCATGTATTCTCATCTATCACATTACTAGTTGCACCTGAATCAATTAACATTCTCAGGTTTACTCCCCCCACACAAAAGGTAAGTCTCTCTGTCACGTTATTTCCAGTAACAGCAAATGCAAAGTCATTTTGTTCCTCTACATTGTTCACACTGTGTTTCTTTGTACCCTTTGTGCGGCATACTTTGGAGAAATGATCCTTCCCTTGCAGTTATGACACGTCTGTCCGCGTGCTGGGTATTTCGGATCTCTGCCCATGTGGTCTGTGTCTCCACATCTGTAACATTTCCTTTAGTTCCTATCGCCATTTCCCTTTGGTTACTCTGTCGAGCTTTTTGCATAATACCTTCTTTTCTGTGTAACACGATGAACAGTATCTGTCTCCGCCTTCTCTGTACATGACATGGCTGACATCTGCTCCTCAACGTTTTCACATTGTGAGGCCAATTGTAACGTGCGGGCGAACGTTAGACCTTGCCCTTCCTCTAGCAATTTCCTCCGCACATAGGCTGACGTGCACCTACTCAGGATAGCGTCTCTTATTTGATTATCCGACACCCCCCCAAAAGCACAGTCCTTAGCAGCCTGCCGCAAGCGAGTAGCAAATTGTTGCACAGTCTCACCTGTCTTCTGGGACAACTTATGAAAAGTCTGTCTAGCAAATGCTGCGTTGACCTGGGGCACGAAGCAATGATTCAAAGCACTAACTGCCGACGTGTAGTCTGCTGGCTCTCCTGTGTCCGGTAGAGTCGAAAAGATATCCTGGACATCTGGTCTTGCTAGGTGTAGAAGTAGAGCTCTTCTCCTCTGCTTTGTGGTAGCTGTAGAGGTATCGCCGATAATGAGTCCTTTGCCGTTGGCATAAAGCTCAAAAGACTTTAACCACCTTGTCCATCTTGGACCCAACATGGCTGGCTCGGCGAAGCATGCAAAATTTTGAATGCTGGTCTTCTCCATCCTGGCTAACAAAAACTTGGGCAACTACCTATCTAAAATGATTCTGTTCGTCATCCTCGTCGCCAATGTTGTATGAACGCATTAAAGCATAGAATCAGGCAGACAGGCTCATAACTGTGATCTTTACTTTATTGTGTAAAATGGCTGACTGCCGTTTTTCCCGGGTAATTCCCATAATGCAATGCAAATTACATTACCGTATTTACTGGTGTTAAATTCGCACATTACATTACCGTATTGATCGGCGTCAAACTCGCAATCAATACACAACAATTTCCACTACCCTTTGTGTGAAGAAGTGCTTCCTGACATCACCCCTGAACGGCCTAGCTCTAATTTTAAGGTTGTGCCCCTTTGTTCCGGACTCCTCCACCAGAGGAAATATGTACGGCGTCGATTCAGGCCCTGGGCGAGTCTCCCGCTAAAAGCCCGATGATGTCGTCAGCCCCGCGATGTAATTTTAACCTCGCTACTGGGAGAGTCCTGCACTGTCTGTTGCCTAACAACAGAAATACGACGGGATGAGTAACCTGGCCACAGCACCGTGGAACAGGGGGCCATTCAAGTGGGGGGAGTAAAAAGAAATGTTGTAGTGGTAGGGGATAGTATCATTAGGGGGATAGATAGGGTTCTCTGCAGTCAAGAGCGGGAGTCCCAAAGGCTCTGTTGTCTGCCCGGTGCCAGGGTTAAGGACATCTCTTCTGGGCTGGAAAGTAACTTGGGGTGGGAGGGGGAGGATCCAGTTGTCGTGGTCCATGTTGGTACAAACGACGTAGATAGGACAAGGAAGAAGGTTCTGTTAAAGGAATATGAACAGCTAGGGGTCAAATTAAAAAAACAGAACCTCAAGGGTAATAACCTGAGCCACGAGCGAATTTGGCTAGGATAAATAAAATTAGAGAGTTAAATGCGTGGCACTAAAACTGGTGTGGGAAAAATGGGTTTTGCTTCTTGGGACATTGGCAACAGTACTGGGACAAGAGGGAGCTGTTCCGTTGGGACGGACTTCACTTGGCCAGTGCTGGGACTAGAATCCTGGCGAATCATATAACTAGGGCTGTAGAGAGGGCTTTAAACTAATTAGCGGGGGGGGAGGTTTCTAGAGAGCAAATAATAAAAATGACTACAGAGAAGGTCATAGACTTAGGTAGTAGTGGGGGAATTAAAAAACAGAGCGTGTCAGGAAGGGACAGAAGGTATGGAGTAAAAGGTAAAGTAGTAAAAGGGGAAAAAGCAGGAACTAAGTGTCACAAAACATATTTGAAAGTTCTTTATCTGAATGCACGTAGCATTCGTAACAAAATGGACGAATTAACGGCACAAATAACTACATATGGGTATGATCTTGTGGCCATTACAGAAACATGGCTGCAGGGTGACCATGACTGGGAATTAAATATACCAGGTTATTTAACAATCAGGAAGGACAGGCAGGAAGGAAGGGGAGGGGCGGGGTGGCTATGTTAATAAAGGAAGGAATCACTGTAATACAGAGAAATTATATTGGGTCGAAGGATCAGGATAGTGAAACAGTTTGGGTGGAGATACGGAATAATAAGGGGAAAAAAACACTAGTGGGCATAATCTATAGGCCTCTGAACAGTTGCAACTCTGTTGGACGGAGTATTAATCAGGAAATAGTTGAGGCTTGTAATAAGGGAACAGCTATAATTATGGGGGATTTTAACTATCATATTAACTGGACAAATCAAATTGGACAGGGCAGCCTTGAGGATGAGTTCATTGGGTGTATTAGGGATGGGTTTCTTGAGCAGTATGTAACTGAACCGACCAGGGGGCAAGCAACCTTAGATTTGGTGCTGTGTAATGAGACAGGATTAATTAAAAATGTCCTAGTAAAGGATCCCCTTGGAATGAGTGACTAACACGGTTGAATTCCATATTCAATTAGAGGGTGAGAAGGTTGGATCTCAAACAAGCGTGCTGAGCTTGAATAAAGGAGACTATGAAGGTATGAGAGCGGAATTGAGTAGAGTGGACTGGGAAAATAGATTAAAGGGTAAGACGGTACATGATCAGTGGTGTACATTTAAGGAGTTATTTTACAACTTCCAAAAAATATATATTCCACTGAGGAAAAAAGGGTGTAAAAGAAAAGACATTAAGGATAGTATTCGCCTAAAAACAAGGGCATATAAGGTAGCCAAATCTAGTGGGAGGATAGAAGATTGAGAAGCCTTTAAAAGACAGCAAAAAATAACTAAAAGATTGATTAAGAAAGGGAAGATAGATTATGAAAGTAAATTAGCAAAAGATATAAAAACAGATAGCAAAAGTTTCTATAGTTATATAAAAAGAAAAAGGGTGGCGAAAGTGAATGTTGGTCCCTTATAGGATGAGACCGGGAAATTAATGGTGGGAAACATGGAGATGGCAAAAACGCTGAACAATTATTTTGTATCAGTCTTTGCGGTAGAGGACACTAAGAATATCCCAACACTGGACAAACAGGGGGCTCTAGGGGGAGAGGAGCTAAATACGATTAAAATCACTAAGGAAGTGGTACTTGGTAAAATAATGGGACTCAAGACGAATAAATCCCCTGGACCTGATGGCTTACATCCTAGGGTCTTGAGGGAAGTGGCGGTAGGGATTGTGGATGCATTGGTAATAATTTTCCAAAACTCCCTGGACTCAGCAAAGGTCCCGGCAAATTGGAAAACTGCTAATGTAACACCCTTATTTAAAAAGGGTAGTAGGCAGAAGGTTGGAAACTATAGACCTGTTAGCCTATCATCTGTGGTTGGTAAAATTTTAGAGTCCATTATTAAGGAGACAGTAACGGGACATTTGGATAAACATAATTTAATAGGACAAAGTCAGCATGGTTTTATGAAGGGGAAGTAATGTTTGACAAATTTGCTTGAGTTCTTTGAGGAAGTAACATACAGGGTGGATAAAGGGGAACCAGTGGACGTAGTGTATTTAGACTTCCAAAAGGCATTTGACAAGGTGCCACACAAAAGATTATTGCTCAAGATAAAAAATCATGGGATTGGGGGTAATATTCTGGCATGGGTAGAGGATTGGCTATCTAACAGAAAGCAGAGAGTTGGGATAAATGGTTCGTTCTCAGACTGGCAATCAGTAACTAGTGGTGTTCCGCAGGGATCAGTGCTGGGTCCCCAACTCTTTACAATCTGTATTAATGATTTGGAGGAGGGGACCGAGTGTAACATATCAAAGTTTGCAGATGATACAAAGATGGGAAGGAAAGTAGTGAGTGAGGAGGACATAAAAAACCTGCAAAGGGACATAGATAGGCTAAGTAAGTGGGCAGAGATTTGGCAGATGGAATACAATACTGGAAAGTGTGAGGTTATGCACTTTGGCAGGAAAAATCATAGAGCAAGTTATTATCTTAATGGCAAGAAACTGGAAAGTACTGTAGTACAAAGGGATCTGGGGGTCCTGGTGCACGAAACTCAAAAAGTTAGTATGCAGGTGCAGCAAGTGATCAAGAAGGCCAATGGAATGTTGGCTTTTATTGCTAGGGGGATAGAATATAAAAACAGGGAGGTATTGTTGCAGTTGTACAAGGTATTGGTGAGACCGCACCTGGAATACTGCATACAGTTTTGGTGTCCATACTTAAGAAAAGACATACTTGCTCTCGAGTCAGTACAAAGAAGGTTCACTTGGTTAATCCCGGGGATGAGGGGGTGGACATATGAGGAGAGGTTGAGTAGATTGGGACTCTACTCATTGGAGTTCAGAAGAATGAGAGGCGATCTTATTGAAACATATAAGATTGTGAAGGGGCTTGACCGGGTGGCTGTGGTGAGGATGTTCCCAATGATGGGTGAAACTTGAACTAGGGGGCAGCACGGTGGCATAGTGGTTAGCACTATTGCCTCACAGCGCCAGGGACCCGGGTTCGAATCCGGCCTCGGGCGACTGTCTGTGTGGAGTTTGCACATT
This sequence comes from Somniosus microcephalus, assembly GCF_052327205.1. Classification (NCBI taxonomy): domain Eukaryota; kingdom Metazoa; phylum Chordata; class Chondrichthyes; order Squaliformes; family Somniosidae; genus Somniosus; species Somniosus microcephalus. The sequence goes on from NC_140990.1 coordinate 180,468,125, forward strand.
CTCCCCGTGTTTGCGTGGGTTTCCTCCCACAGTCCAAAGATGTGCGAGTTAGGTTGATTGGCTATGATAAATTGACCCTTAGTGTTAGGGGGATTAAATACGTGGGGTTACGGGGATAGGGTGGGATATGTGTTGGTGTAGGGGTTACGGGGATCGGGTGGGATATGTGTCGGTGCAGGCTCGATGGGCCGAAATGGCCTCTATCTGCACTGTGGGGTTTCTGTGATTTCTGTGATAATCTTAGAATAAGGGGCTGCTCTTTCAAAACTGAGATGAGGAGAAACTTCTTCGCTCAGGGTAGTCGGTCTGTGGAATTTGCTGCCCCAGAAAGCTGTGGAAGCTACATCATTAAATAAATTTAAAACAGAAGTAGACAGTTTCTTAGAAGTAAAGGGAATTAGGGGTTACGGGGAGCGGGCAGGAAATTGGACATGAGTCTATGTTCGGAACTGTCATGGCCCTGTGGGTAACGGAATGGGCCCAGGGGCTGTGTAGCCTGGTTCTGCTCCTACTTCTTGTGTTCTAATTATGTGTTAGATTTCAGGAGATGGTTCTATTCCTGTTCCTGGCTGGGGTGGAGATCACCTTTTACAGAAGGTAAGTACTGTAGAAAATATAGGGACAGTGATCTCCTGGACGAGTTTCGATTGCCTAGATGGGTCGGAGAGGAATTTCCCAGATTTTTTCTCCCAAATTGGCCGTTGGGTTTTTTATCTGGTTTTTCACCTCTCCCAGGAGATCACATGGGTTTGGGTGGGATGTAGAGTGATAGTAGATTTGAGGCTAGGATCAGATCAGCCATAATCTTATTGAATGGTGGAGCAGGCTCGAGGGGCCGATTGGCCTACTCCTGCTCCTATTTCTTATGTTCTTAAGAGGTCCAGGTGAGTTTTACAACTTTGCCTGTTTTTAAGCTTTTTATGGGCTTGGAGGAGCAGGTGCTCCCCCCAGGTCTCACTAGGAAGCCTTCGGCCTCTCCAACCCCGACCTTCAGCCCATCATGCCGAACCTCCCTCCCGACCAATCCCTATCGTGCCTGGGACTTCCCCGCCTTTGACAGCCGGGGACCGTTCCCACGGGTCCCCCTCTGCAGCCTCCTGCTGCTAAACTCCTACTCCCGACCGCCGGCCAGGCTGTCAATCTGGCCTTGTGTTGGGCGGGAGTCTGCAGCAGGTGGTGAGAGAACCAACACGAGGGAAAAATTGACCTCGTCCTCACCAATCTACCTGTCGCAGCTGCATCTGTCCATTGGTAGCAGTGATGAAGTGGAGACAGAGTCCTGTCTTCACAGTGACGACACCCTCAGTCATGTTGTGTGGCACTAAATGGGATAGATTCAGAACAGCTCTAGCAGCTCAAAACTGGGTATCCATGAGGCGCTGTGGGGCAGCAGCAGAATTGTATTCCACCACAATCTGTAACCTCATGGCCCGGCATATCCCTCACACTACCAATAACATCAAGCCAGGGGACCAACCCTGGTTCAATGAGAAGTGTAGAAGAGCATGCCAGGAGCAGCACCAGGTGTACCTAAAAATGAGGTGCCAACCTGGGGAAGCTGCAACACAGGGTTACATGCATGGAAGTAGCATGCTATAGACAGAGCTAAGCAATCCCACAACTAATGGATCAGATCAAAGCTCTGCAGTCCTGCCACATTCAGCCGTGAATGGTGGTGGACCATTAAACAACTGACGAAAGCAGGAGGCTCCATGAACATCCCCATCCTCAATGATGGCAGAGCCCAGCACGCGAGTGTAAAAGACAAGGCTGAAGCATTTGCAACCATCTTCAGTCAGAAGTGACGAGTGAATGATCCATCGTGGCCTCCTCCTGAGGTCCCCACCATCACAGAAGCCAGTCTACAGCCAATTCAATTCACTTTACGTTTATCAAGAAACGGCTGAGCGCATTGAAGGCTATGGACCCCGACAACATCCCGGCTGTCGTGCTGAAGACTTGTGCTGCAGAACTAGCCACGCCTCTAGCCAAGCTGTTCCAGTACAGCTACAACAGTGGCATCTACCTGACAATGTGGAAAACTGCCCAGGTATGTCCTGTCCACAATAAGCAGGACAAATCCAATCTGGCCAATTACTGCCCATCAGTCTACTCTCAATCATCAGCAAAGTGATGGAAGGTGTCGTTGACAGTGCTATCAAGTGGCACTTACTCACCAATAACCTGCTCACTGATGCTCAATTTGGGTTCTGTCAGGACCACTCGCCCCAGACCTCATTACAGCCTTGGGAATTCCAGAAGTGAGGTGAGAGTGACTGCCCTTGACATCAGGGCAGCATTTGCCCGATTGTGGCATCAAGGAGCCCAAGTAAAACTGAAGACAATGGGAATCGGGAGGAAAACTCTCCACTGGCTGGAGTCATACCTAGCACAAAGGAAGATGGTTGTGGTTGTTGGAGGTCAATCTTCACAGCCCCAGGACATCGCTGTAGGAGTTCCTTAGGGCAGTGTCCTAGGCCCAACCATATTCAGCTGCTTCATCAATGACCTTCCCTCCATCATAAGGTCAGAAGTGGGGATGTTTGCTGATGATTGCACAGTGTTAAGTGCCATTCGCAACTCCTCAGATAATGAAGCAGTCCGTGCCCACATGCAACAAGACCTGGATGACATTCAGGCTTGGGCTGATAAGTGGCAGGTAACATTCGTGCCAGGCAATGACTATCTCCAACAAGAGTCTAACCACCTCCCCATGACATTCAATGGCATTACCATTGCCGAATCCCCCAACATTAACATCCTGGGAGTCACCGTTGATCAGAAACTTAACACACAAATTCTATGACTACAAGAGCAGGTCAGAGGTTAGGTATTCTGCGGCGAGTGTCTCACCTCCTGACTCCCCAAAGCCTTTCCACCATCCACAAGGCACAAGTCAGGAGTGTGATGGAATTCTCTCCACTTGCCTGGATGAGTGCAGCTCCAACAACACAAGAAGCTCGACACCATCCAGGACAAATCAGCCCGCTTGATTGGCACCGCATCCACCACCTTAAACATTCACTCCCTCCACCACTGGCGCACCATGGCTGCAGTGTGTACCATCTACAAGATGCACTACAGCAACTCACCAAGGCTTCTTCGACAGCACCTCCCAAACCCACAACCTCCACCACCTAGAAGGACAAGGGCAGCAGACGCATGGGAACACCACCACTTCCAAGTTCCCCTCCAAGTCACACGCCATCCTGACTTGGAAATATGTCGCTGTTCCTTCATCATCGCGGTGTCAAAATCCTGGAACTCCCTCCCAAACAGCACTGGGAGTACCTTCACCACACGGACTGCAGCAGTTCAAGAAGGCAGCTCACCACCACCTTCTCAAGCGACGCCCACAACCCAGGAACGAATAAAAAGAAAATTGGCCTCATCTCTCTCATCCACCTTCTGGGGGATGAGAGGACTGCACTTGGCCACATGTGAGATTACAGAATCCAGTACATACACGAGGTAACTTACAGTTCTTGCCCTGGTCACAATGCTTTAATAACTAGACATTGGGCAGTGAAAGTATACTCCTGATTGTAGGGAAGTGTGGGGTCCACTTATGGGAGTGACCAATGATGCTGAAATCAATGAAGGTCATATATTTCATCTGTGAAATAAATCAGCCGGTTGGTTTACAATTGGCCTCAAAAACAGGACAGTCGGCCCAATACTAACCACACACTCAGATCCTGCTCACACCAGTGCTCTGGATCCTCAATTATTCACATCTAACTGCACAGTGAGACTTTGTTCAGGGTCACGGTTAAAAGTCACTGCGAGTGTTCACTGCTGATTGGATGCTAAGACTCTGCTCTGACCTCGGGGTGCTTGCTATTGAACATAATCTGACCCCCATTATACTATTTCTTGGAATCTGCAGCAAATATATTTTAGCATTACAAAAATGGAGAAAACATTTGATTTGTTTCATTATTCTCTGAGCATGAAAATATGTGAATTGGTCCATTGTCTCTCAGTGGTGTGGAAATGCTGGAATGGAGAGAGAGATGTGCGAGGCATACAGAAACTTTGCTTTATAGTCAGATACACAGCTGAGGGGGAATAAAAACCCTGGACTTTAATTTCTGGAAGTAGAGCAAATGTTGTAGCTGTGCATTTGTCTATTTACAAGATTAATATGATACGATTTCCGGGAGACTGTTCAAACACATTTTCCTGCACAGTTAGCCAAGTGGAAATTAGAGCGAATATGTCCTGAGACCAGAGACTAAACAGGCTGTCTATAGTACTCAGTAAGTGAAAGTGTGTCAGACACCGGGTAAGTGATGCTCGGTACAAGCCCTGAGAGACTGCACAAAATTACCATGCAACCACTTCCCATTAATATCCGTCCTTGTTCCAATTTGCTCCTTGATCTCCGAGCTATCCGCTGGAATGAAGTACTCAGCCCCCTTAAGGCCTTGCAACTGAGGAAAAGGAGCCTCTGAGGCAGAGACAGCACATCAGCTCCAGTTGATAGGCAGAGCTGACTTCTGCACATTTGCTCACTGAACAGCTTTTAGTGTTCAGTATGTAGCTGGTGGGAGGGGGAGTTGGTTATTGTAAAATTCTGTCCTGTAATTCTTGGAACCTTGGGTATCAGCTGTGGTTCAGTGAGCTGCACTCTCGCCTCCGAGTCAGAAGGTTATGGGTTCAAGTCCCACTCCAGAGACTGGAGCACAAAATCCAGGGTGACACTCCAGTACAGTACAAAGGAAGCTCTGCGCTGTCGGAGGTGCCGTCTTTCGGATGAGACATTAAACCGAAGTCCCGTCTGCCCCCTCAGGTGGACGTAAAAGATCCCATGGCACTATTTCGAAGAAGAGCAGTGGAGTTATCCCCGGTGTCCCGGCCAATATTTATCCCTCAACCAACATCACTAAAAACAGATGATCTGGTTATTATCACATTGCTGTTTATGAGACCTTGCTGTGAGCAAATTGACTGCCGTGTTTCTTACATTACAACAGTGACACCACTTCAAAAGTACTTCATTGGCTGTAAAGCGCTTTGGGATGTACTGAGGTCGTGAAATACGTTGTTTAAATAAATACTGCTCAGGTGGGCTAGAAGTTCCTGATGGCTGTTGAGAGCCCCAAGTGCAGTGATGTTGGGGACAAATTTAACTCCATTCTCAAGACTGGCATTGCAAGTTGGTGGGACAGTAAACATAACCAATTCAACGTCTGGCTTGAGGTCGTTGGGATGGAAAGAGTGAGGAGACAGAAATGGCTCGTTTGTGATTAAGCTTTGGCTCGTGTTACATTAGATTAGAGTGAGATTGATTTTGGATTTGCTGAGAATGTCACATTAGTTTTGCTCAATTTGCAAAATGACAAAAAATCCAATCAATTTTGTGACTTCTCGCTGTTCCGTTTGGGAAGGATTCGCAGGCAGACCGCATTAATGCTCCTGGCCATCTTTATACCAGCATGATAGGGTGGTCAGTCCTATACAGCGGGAGGGTTTTATGGGTTCCCACAACCGATATGATGGGGAGGGTGGAGAGCCACCCACGCCCATCGGACCTGGGAATCCTGCTGGATGTCAACCCAGAATTCAGAGCCAGAGCTCCAACTCCACTCGCCGGACTGTCTGGAGTGGGGTTCAAACCCTTCACCTTCTGGCCCAGAGGCGCGAATGCTACTAGTGCGCCAAAGGCTCCCTCCATCAACAACAATGGGAGATGCTGATTCCTCTCATCTACCCTAAGTAAATAAATACTTATTTATACTGTATGAGTAAGTAAGTAAATACTTATTTATTTAAGTATTATATAAATAAATATTTATTTACTTACTCATACAGAGGATCTCCTGAAGGACCTATACCGCTTCTTCTGCCCCTTTCTGCTATCTTCTAAGATCTAGAAAGACTTGCATTTATATAGCGCCTTTCATAGACCTCAGGACGTCCCAAAGTGTTTTACAGCCAATGAAGTATGTTTGACGTGTAGTCACTGTTGTAATATAGGAAATGCAGCAGCCAATTTGCGCACAGCAAGATTCCACAAACAGCAATGTGATAAATGACCAGATAATGTTGATTGAGGGCTAAATATTGGCCAGGACACCCCTGCTCTTTTTCGAAATAGTGCCATGGGATTTTTTACATCCACCTGAGAGGGCACACCTTAGTTTAACGTCTCATCCGAAAGACGGCACCTCCGACAGTGCAGCACTCCCTCAGTACTGCACTGGAGTGTCAGCCTAGATTTTTGTGCTTAGGGTTCTGGACTGGGACTTGAACCTCAATCTTCTGACTCAGAGTTGAGTGTGCTACCCACTGAGCCACAGCAGACAGGGCCTCAGTTTAACGTCTCATCCAAAAGATGGCACCTCTGACAGTGCAGCACTCCCTCAGTAATCTTTATCTATCTATCTATCTATCTATATCTTCTATATATATAAAAGGATACATCTGTCTGTCGCTCATTCCATCTGTCTGTCTGTCTGTATTGAATAAACTTGAAAGTTATAGAGTGTACCTCCACGTGTGTTACATCGAAAGAAAGCTGACGATTCCAGAACCGTCGTAAGCATATTTACATTTCGGCCAGACAAAAATTGCACCCGCGGTATCCAAAAAACGTTCAACATTCCGCTCATTATCCGCTCATTAGCATCGAGTGACGTCGAGGTCGACCAATCATACGGTCGAGCGACCCGACAGTCGACCAATCGCTGCGTGGCGGGGGCGGGTTCCTGGCGCGTGCGGGCGGGCCCTCCTACAGTCGATTGACGGGACGATTGACCAATCCTACGCTTCGGTGACCTGACGGTCCACCAATCGGTGCGTGTGTGGGCGGGCCTTATCGTTCTGAACCGAGGTGAGTCGCCGCCATCTTGATTCCAAACTTTTCATTTCTTTTTCCTGCTTTCTGCGTGTTTCTTTTCAAATCTACATTTCCAGCAAAAAAAAAAGTTGCTTTTAAAAGACAAATTGTTCTTAAAAAAAGTTAATTAATTTGTAAATCTTTTGTCTAACCTCTATAATTTTCCTACCTTGCACCGTTTTTCCAGGCCTCGAAGCCTGGGCGTCTGTTGACCAGCCATGCCCGAGCTAGGTGCCTCCCGTCGTGATCGACAAAAGGCCAGCGATCGCCGCCATCTTTGTGAAGGCTGGAGGGGGCGGGCCTGAGCCGAGCGTCGCCGCCGCCACCATCTTTGTAAAGGCGGGCGGGGCGGGAGTCAGCGTCCGCGTCATCTTCCGCCCGGAGCGCGACTTGAGTCCGGCCGGGCCTCACGCGGTAGGTTGCGCGGCGGCGTCTCTCTGGTCTTGAAGCCGGCTTGGGCGGGGGGCGGGGCTCGGGAAGGCGGAGCTCGGGTGGGCACGCGCTCGGGGCTCGGGAGAGCGCAGCGGGAGGGCGGGGCTCCGGAGGCCGGTGCTCGGGAGGGCGGGGCTCGGGCTGAGCCATGTCAGTGCGTGGGGCGGCACGGAGCTCCGCAGAGCCATCGGGTCTGCTAGCTCCCCCCCTCCCTTTCTCCCCCCACCCTTTCTCCCCCCACACCCCCCTCCCCTCCCCTCTCCCCTTCCTCCCCCTCCCCTCCCCCCTCTCCCCCTCCCCTCCCCCCTCTCCCCCCCTCCCCTCTCCCTCTCCCTCCCCCCCTCTCCCTCTCCCTCCTCCCCCCTCCCCTCCCCCTCCTCTCCCTCCCTCCCTCCCCCCTTTCCTCCCCCCCTTCTCCCCCTTCCTCCCTCCCCCTCCCCCACCCCCTCCCAGTCGCTCTCTCTCTTCCCCCCAGTCGCTCTCTCTCTTCCCCCCAGTCGCTCTCTCTCTTCCCCCCAGTCGCTCTCTCTCTTCCCCCCAGTCGCTCTCTCTCTTCCCCCCAGTCGCTCTCTCTCTTCCCCCCAGTCGCTCTCTCTCTTCCCCCCCAGTCGCTCTCTCTCTTCCCCCCAGTCGCTCTCTCTCTTCCCCCCAGTCGCTCTCTCTCTTCCCCCCAGTCGCTCTCTCTCTTCCCCCCAGTCGCTCTCTCTCTTCCCCCCAGTCGCTCTCTCTCTTCCCCCCAGTCGCTCTCTCTCTTCCCCCCAGTCGCTCTCTCTCTTCCCCCCCAGTCGCTCTCTCTCTTCCCCCCAGTTGCTCGCTCTCTCTTCCTCCCAGTCGCTCTCTCTCTCTTCCCCCCCCAGTCGCTCTCTCTCTCTCTCTTCCCCCCCAGTCGCTCGCTCTCTTTCTTTCCCCCCCAGTCGCTCGCTCTCTCTCTCTCTCCTCCCCCCCAGTCACTCGCTCTCTCTCTCTCTTCCCCCCAGTCGCTCGCTCTCTCTCTCTCCCCCCCCCCCAGTCGCTCTCTCTCTCTCTCTCTCTCCCCCCCCCCCCAGTCGCTCTCTCTCTCTCTCTCTCTCTCTCCCCCCCCCCCCAGTCGCTCTCGCTCTCTCTCTCTCTCCCCCCCCCCAGTCGCTCTCTCTCTCTCTTCCCACAACAACATTCCCTCAAAAATCCCCTCGGCACCGCCGGGCACTTCATACATATATAAAAGGATCGTGCTGTCTGTCTGTCTGTCTGTATGTCTGGGCTTAACTCAAAAGTTATAGAGCGTACCTACACATATGTTATATCAAAAGAAAGCTTATGATTAGGGGAGTGTCATAGGCATATTTACTTTTTGGTCAGACAAAAATTGTTTGGACACTCTACAAAAAATGTTCCAAAAACGGACAAAATCCGCTCATTAGCGGTTGACCAATCCTACGGCTCATTAGCGTTGAGTGATGTGAAGGTTGACCAATCCTACGGGGGGAGCGCGCTGCATCACGGGGGGGTGTTTCATGGCATGTGTGGGCGGGGCCTAATCCTTCAAACTGCCGTTAGTGCGGGAGCGCGAAAAACCAGAGACCGGAGCGGCAGGGGTCCATCGGGCCGGGCCTCAGGTGTTCTTTCCCCCCCCTCTCTCTCCAGGCTGATCCCAAAATAAATCCAGCAGCGGAGCGGCGTCGGAGGCCCGCAGCAGGAGCTCATCGGGGCTCACTCGGGCTGGGCCTGAGGCGCTAGGCCGCGCACGGGGGCTCGGGCCGGAGCAGGAGCTCAGCTGAGGTGAGTCGGGCCGGGCTTGAGGCGCTAGGCCGCGCACGGGGGCTCGGGTCGGAGTGGGAGCTCAGCTGAGGTCAGTTGGGCCGGGCCTGAGGCGCTAGGCCGCGCACGGGGGCTCGGGCCGGAGCGGGAGCTCAGCTGAGGTGAGTCGGGCCGGGCCTGAGGCCCGAGGGAGAGAGAGGAAAGGAGGGAGAGACGGGGGGAGGGAGGGAGAGGGGAGAGGGAGGGAGAGGGGAGAGAGGGGCAGGGAGAGAGAGGGAGAGGGGGAGGGAGGGAAAGAGTGAGGGGGTGGGAGAGGGAGGGAGAGAAGGAGCGCGGGGAGGGAGTCTCCGTCTCCTCACACAACACACACACAGCCCGAGCGATGAGAACCTCCGGCTTCACCTACATCTCCTCTCTCTGGATCCTTTTTTAAAAATTTTAAACCCACAATCTCACCTTCTTCCTTCCTTCCTTCAGCCGCCGCGATTCAAACTTCCCGCCGACCTCACAAAATGGCGGCCGCCCTTCTTCACCCGCCGGGCTCTGAGTCCAGCCCCTTCCCCGGTGTGTCTTCCTCTCTTCTATATCTCCTTCCCTCACTCTCTCCTTCCTTCTCTCTCTCTCTCGCTCGCTCCTTCCCTCTCTCTCTCTCGCTCCTTCCCTCTCTCTCTCTCACTCCTTCCCTCTCTCTCTCTCTCTCTCCTTCCCTCTCTCTCTCGCTCCTTCCCCCTCTCTCTCTCTCTCTCTCTCTCTCTCCCTCCTTCCCTCTCTCTCTCTCTCTCCTTCCCTCTCTCTCTCCTTCCCTCTCTCTCTCCTTCCCTCTCTCTCTCTCTCTCTCTCTCTCTCTCTCTCTCTCTCTTGCTCTCTCCTTCCCCCTTGCTCGCTCTCTCTCTCTCCTTCCCCCTCTCTCTCTCTCTCTCCTTCCCTCTCTCTCTCTCTCTCTCTCCTTCCCCCTCTCTCTCTCTCTCCTTCCCCCTCTCTCTCTCTCTCCTTCCCCCTCTCTCTCTCTCTCTCTCTCCTTCTCTCTCCTTCCCTCTCTCTCTCTCTCTCTCCTTCTCTCTCCTTCCCTCTCTCTCTCTCTCTCCTTCCCTCTCTCTCTCTCTCTCTCTCTCTCCTTCCCCCTCTCTCCTTCCCCCTCTCTCTCCTTCCCCCTCTCTCTCCTTCCCCCTCGCTCTCCTTCCCCCTCGCTCGCTCTCTCTCCTTCCCCCTCTCTCTCTCTCTCCTTCCCCCTCTCTCTCTCTCTCTCTCTCCTTCCCCCTCTCTCTCTCTCCTTCCCTCTCTCTCTCTCTCCTTCTCTCTCCTTCCCTCTCTCTCTCCTTCCCTCTCTCTCTCTCTCCTTCCCTCTCTCTCTCTCTCTCTCTCTCTCTCTCTCCCCCCTTCCCCCTCTCTCTCCTTCCCCCTCTCTCTCCTTCCCCCTCTCTCTCCTTCCCCCTCTCTCTCTCTCTCTCCTTCCCCCTCTCTCTCCTTCCCCCTCTCTCTCTCTCTCTCCTTCCCCCACTCTCTCTCTCTCTCTCTCCTTCTCTCTCCTTCCCTCTCTCTCTCTCTCTCCTTCTCTCTCCTTCCCTCTCTCTCTCTCCTTCCCTCTCTCTCTCTCTCTCTCTCTCTCTCTCTCTCTCTCTCTCTCTCTCCTTCCCCCTCGCTCTCTCTCTCCTTCCCCCTCGCTCTCTCTCTCTCTCCTTCCCCCTCTCTCTTTCCCTCCCTCTCCTTCCCACACACACAGACAGACAGACAGACTCATTTATATATATAAAAATTATTTTTTCTTTTTTCATAACAGCATGCCCTCAAGAAAACATAGCAGACTTGGACGCACCACTTCTGACTGGCGATCTCCATTAACAAAAAACAAAGTTAAAGAACCACCTCCTGGGTGCTTAGGAAGAGTTCTTCAATCCCAACAGTCTCAAACAGTTTTATAAACATGGCACAGGGTTCTTGAGTTCCCTCGGCACCGCCGGGCACTCCAGCTAGTCTACAATATAAGCATTTAGTTTAAAATGGACAAAATTGAAATTTCAAACAGTCTGACACTTTATTGTACTCCCGAGGGAGTGCTGTATCTTTCAATGTCTCCTAGATGAGATGTTAAACTGTTTTATCAGATGGGTGTTAAAAGATCTTTATGGCTCTATTCAAAGAAGAGCAAGGTGCTCTCAAGGTATCCTGGCCAATACTTATGCCTCAACCAACACCACCAAAAACAGATTAATTTGTCATGCATCTTATTTGCTGTCTGTGGGCTGTTGCTTACAACAAATTGGCTGCCACATGTCTAAAAAACAAGTGACAATAGTTCAAAATTACATCATTGGTTATGAAGCACTTTGGAATGTTTTGAGGATGTGATAACGTACTATATAAATGCAAATTCTTTCTTTAATTGCATCTTGCCTTCCTAGTTTCCTGACAAGTCGCACTAAAATATTTCTGTCTAATATGTGTCGGCCGTGGCTCAGTGGTAGCACTCTCCCCTGAGTCAGAAGGTTATAGGTTCAAGCCCCACTCCACAGACTTGAGCACAGAGGCTGACACTCCAATGCAGTGCTGAGGGAGTGCTGCATTGTCGGAGGCGCCGCCTTTCGGATGAGACGTTAAACCGAGGCCCTGTTTGCTCTCTCGGATGTAAAAGATCCCATAGAGCAGGGGAGTTCTCCCCGGTGTCCTGGCCAATATTTATCCCTCAATCAACATCACTAAAAGCAGATTACCTGGTCATTATCACATTGTTGTTTGTGGGAGCTTGCTGTGTGCAAATTGGCTGCCATGTTTCCTACATTACAACAGTGACTACAAAAGTATTTCATTGGCTGTAAAGTGCTTTTGGACATCCTGAGGTTGTGAAAGGCGCTATATAAATGCAAGTCTTTTTTAATCCACAAGTTTTGTGGATGCAGGATCAGACTGTGGCGGAATATGAATGATGTCTCTTAGATACACCATTGCATTGGCAGGTCTAGGACTATTTCATCCAGATGCCTTGCAGTGTCATGAATTGTGTTAGAAAGATGTTGTTTTATAAAAGGTGTACTTTAAGCTCTTGTGGACTGATTTTATCTTGTTTTAAGTATAGTACTTTGAAATATGTTGCTATGTCTTTCTGCTTCTGTGTATAATCTTATACTCACAAATAAATCTGACCGTTCGTTTTAGCCTACACACATTTGTCTGATGGTGTGGTATTTAATAATGTTCACTGAAGACAGGAGGACATAGGGAGCAGGTCACCTGATCTCCAGTGTCCTATATACCAGGGGTTCTCAACCGGGGGTCCGCGAGAGGATGTCAGCCATAAATAACCTCCGGGTTTAAAAAAAAGAAAAATACATCGTTGCGTAAAAGTAGGATCGAACTGAGCAAGCTGACGGCTCCGGCCCCAACACAGACCTTTGTTACCCCGCTCCGACCGTCTGTGCGATGACAGCGGCAGCGGTCGCTGAGCCCAGGCCCTGCTTGCTGAGAAAGGAGAGAGACGGCGGTCGCTGAGCGCAGGCCCCGGGCTCCAGCTCTCCGTCCTCCACTCTACTCTCGCTGGCTCCTGCTGTATATACCGGCGGACTGGCTTGCTGGCCAAATAGTTGCAGTGCCACCGGAACCACCTACGTGTCCAACCGAGTCGACATCTGGACTCGCGACCTAAAGTGTCCGACTGCACCCTTAACTTATTCTGTGCAATATGGGAAACTCCTGGTTAGAGGATAGATTTTAGCAAGAGTGTTGACTCACACTGTAGTATAGTTACAAGGGTGCTGGCTGCCCTTTGGTGCCTAAACTCATTCATTATTCACCTGCGAGCCTATACCTTGAATCTTCTTCTTAGGCAGTCCCTCGGAACCGAGGATGACTTGCTTCCACATTAAAAATGAGTTAGCAGGTGACTGATTAGTCCAATGCGGGACCTACAGTCTCTGTCACAGGTGGGGCAGACGGTGGTTGAAGGGGCGGGTGGGTGGGGTGCTTGGGTTGACGTGCGCTCCTTACGCTGCCTGCGCTTGGCTTCCGCTTGCTCCTGGCGAAGAGACTCGAGGTGTTCGGCGCCTTCCTGGATGCTTCTCCTCCACTTTATGCGCTCTTGATCCAGGGATTCCCAGGTGTCGGTAGGGATGTTACACTTTTTCAAGGAGGCTTTGAGGGTGTCCTTGAAGCGTTTCCTCTGCCCACCTGGGGCTCTCTTGCCGTGCCGGAGCTCCGAGTAGAGCGCTTGTTTTGGGAGTCTCGTATCGGGCATGCGGACAATGTGACCCGTCCATCGGAGCTGATTGAGCGTGGTCAAAGCTTCGATGCTGGGGAAGTTGGCCTGAGCAAGAACACTGACGTTGGTGCGCCTATCCTGCCAATGGATTTGCAGGATCTTGCGGAGGCAGCACTGGTGGTACCTCTCCAGTGCTTTGAGGTGCTTGCTGTACATGGTCCATGTCTCTGAGGCCTGAGTGTTAGCAGTCTTGCTCTACCAAGGAGGGCATCACAGGCAGACCTGATTGTTCAGGTTGTGGGTTCAAGTCCCACTCCATAGATGTGAGCACAAAAATCTAGGCTGACACTCCAATGCAGTGCTGAGGGAGTGCTGCACTGTCGGAGGTGCCATCTTTCGGATGAGACATTAAACCGAGGCTCAGTCTGCTCTGTCAGGTGGACGTAAAAGATCCCATGGCACTATTTGAAGACGAGCTGGGGAGCTATCCCCAGTGTCCTGGCCTATATTTATCCCTCAATCAACATAACAAAAACAGATTATCTGGTCATTATCACATTGTTGTTTGTGGGAGCTTGCTGTGCGCAAATTGGCTGCTGTGTTTCCTGCACGAAACTCAAAAAGTTAGTATGCAGGTGCAGCAAGTGATTAAGAAGGCCAATGGAATGTTGGCTTTTATTGCTAGGGGGTTGGAATATAAAAACAGGGAGGTATTGCTGCAGTTATACAAGGTATTGGTGAGACCGCACCTGGAATACTGCATACAGTTTTGGTGTCCATACTTAAGAAAAGACATACTTGCTCTCGAGTCAGTACAAAGAAGGTTCACTCGGTTAATCCCGGGGATGAGGGGGTGGTCATATGAGGAGAGGTTGAGTAGATTGGGACTCTACTCATTGGAGTTCAGAAGAATGAGAGGCGATCTTATTGAAACATATAAGATTGTGAAGGGGCTTGATCGGGTGGATGCGGTGAGGATGTTCCCAATGATGGGTGAAACTAGAACTAGGGGGCATAATCTTAAAATAAGGGGCTGCTCATTCAAAACTGAGATGAGGAGAAACGTCTTCACTCAGAGGGTGGTAGGTTTGTGGAATTTGCTGCCCCAGAAAGCTGTGGAAGCTACATCATTAAATAAATTTAAAACAGAAATAGATAGTTTCCTAGAAGTAAAGGGAATAAAGGGTTACGGGGAGCGGGCAGGAAATTGGACATGAGTCTGGGTTCGGAATGGTCATGGCCCTGTGGGTAGTGGAGCGGGCCCAGGGGCCGTGTAGCCTTGTTCTGCTCCTACTGTGTTCTAATTCTGTTAGATTTCAGGAGATGGTTTTATTCCTGTTCCTGGCTGGGGTGGAGATCGCCTTTACAGAAGGTAAGTACTGTAGAAAATATAGGGACAGAGTGATCTCCTGGAAGAATTTCGATCGCCTAGATGGGTCGGAGAGGAATTTCCCAGATTTTTTTCTCCCAAATTGGCCATTGGGTCTTTATCTGGTTTTTCGCCTCTCCCGGGAGATCACATGGGTTCGGGTGGATGCAGAGTGATAGAAGATTTGAGGTTAGGATCAGATCAGCCATGATCTTATTGAATGGTGGAGCAGGCTCGAGGGGCCGATTGGCCTACTCCTGCTCCTATTTCTTATGTTCTTATGTTCTTATTACAACAGTGACTACACTTCAAAAAAGTACTTCATTGTCTGTAAAAGCGCTTTGGGACGTCCGATGTTCATGAAAGACGCTTTCATGGGTGTGAAAAAGTCTTTCTTTTTCACACCCAATGTTGGCCTCCAGCTAGGATTTTAACCTTCCAGGATTGTCTCGGAGTTGCAGGAATAAAACATTAATCTGCTCACTGCTGCAAGCAATTTGGGGGGGAAATCATACGGGCCTTAAAAAAAATTGTTTTTATCCATTTTCATTGTACACTTTTGTTCATAAGTTATGAAAATAATTGGCGATGGGAGAAAATGGCTGTTTGACTGAAAATGGAGCAGAGAACCCGGATCGGCTGATGGGCCGGGAACAGTTGGCGAGGGAGTCGGGGGAAAGATGGAGACTGGGGGGTCAGGTGATTGGGGCTCATGTGGAGGGAATGAGGGAGTGGGATGGACGCGGGGACCAGCATTTTCTGCAGTGATAGCAGCTGCAGTAACATGGTGAGTGGAAGCGGCGCTGAGAGAATTCCTATACAGAAAAAATACTTGTGTTGTGTTACAGGGGGTCCGTGGAATTTTTATAACAAGGGAGCGGGGCCTCAGAAGCAAAAAGGTTGAGAAGCCCTGCTATATACCATTATCACATTGCTGTTAGTGGAAGCTTGCTGTGCGTAAATTGACTGCCGCGTTTCCCACATTGCAAACAGTGACTCCTCTTCAAAAAAAATACTTAATTGGCCGTAAAGCGCTATATAAATGCAAGTCTTTTATATGCCGTAATATACCGGTGGCCGTGAAAGGCGCTATATTAATGCAAGTCTTTTATATACCGTAATAAGGTGCTAATTGTTAATCCTGTGACACGTTATCCCACTGACGACATGTGAGCGAGTGTAAATTTTGATTCGTAGGAGGACTTGGTTTACTTGTGGAAACCATTATTTTTGTTGTGAGCACAAGTAGTATTGGGGGGAAAAAGCTTCCATTTTTGTATGTTGTTCAGTGGACAATCTCTTGTGGTGTTTTGCAGTTGGGAACAGGACCTTTGAGTGTCTTAAGTGAGTATATGGGTTTGCAACAATTGTGAGCAATTAACATTCTCTGTTCCGTTTGGTTGATGAACCTTTTTTTTCTTGCGTTCTGCCCTTTGTTCTTGCATTTCTCCGTTGATGGTTTTATCTCTGAGCAGAGAACACTGTCCTGCTCTCGTCACCTTTGCTATATGTGTCTTTGAAAGAATGCAGAATCCCCATTGAATTCAGAAGGTCAAAATGCAAATTCTCTCTTTATTATGTGCTGGTGAACAAGGAGAGATGTTAATGCTCTAATTATTCCATTAGGGCCGCTGCTGTCTGCCTCTGAGAGCCAAGATAAATGCTTTCATTTTGATGCCATTCTGACAGTTTGGTTTTTTTTTCAAGCGCAGAACTTCAAACATTTCCTCGAATTAAAATGGGTCAATTTGTTCCAGCACATAAGACATAGCCAATTACCTCCAACAGTATTCCAAGAATTCCTCGGGGAACTGTCGTGGGCTGACTGAATGGTATTCATCGACAAAACCTGTCTTTTAATCTTTTTATTCCCTTTATTCTTGTCCCCATGAAGTTTCATTTAGCAGAGTTCCCGGCAGTGGTGGGCATGTAGTTTCAGAATATTTAGTCCTACTTAAAACACTTCTTTTTCTTCTTTAATGTAGTAAAACGTTCCAAGGCACTTCACAAGAGCGTTATCAAACAAAACTTGACACCGAGCCACATAAAGAAATATTAGGGAAGAAAGAGAGAGGTTTTAAGTAGCGTCTTAAAGGAGGTAGAGTGGCAGAAAGGTTTAGGGAGGGAATTCCAGAGCTAAGGGCCTTGCTGCTGAAGGCACAACCACCAATGGTGGAGCGATTTAAAATCGGGGATGCCCAAGAGGCCAAAATTGGAGGAGCGCAGATACCTCGGAAGGTTTCATGAGACCCACTTCCTGCTCCCTCCACCCTTTCCGCAGTTAACTACTGACCACCCAGCTTGCTTCCTGACTCCCATGTTCCCCTCTCCTTCAAATCTGCCGTCATCACTCCTCCCCTCAAAAAAAAACCCCTAGACCCCCTCCATCCTTGCAAACTACCGCCCCATCTCCAACCTCCCTTTCCTTTCCAAAGTCCTTGAACGTGTTGTCGCCTTCCAAATCAGTGCCCATCTTTTCCACAACTCCATGTTTGAAACCCTCCAATCAGCTTTCCGCCCCTGCCAGAGTACTGAAACAGCTCTCATCAAAATCACAAATGACATCCTGTGTGACTGTGACAAAGGTAAACGATCCCTTCTCGACCTGTCTGCAGCCTTTGACATGGTTGACCACTCCATCCTTCTCCAAAGCCTCTCCACCATCGTCTAGCTGGGTGAGACTGTACTCGCCTGGTTCCATTCTATTATCTATCTAATTGTAGCAAGAAACTCACTTGCAATGGCTTCTCGTCCCACTCCCGCACCATTATGTCTGGTGTCCCCCAAGGATCTATCCTTGGCCCCCCTCCTAGTTCTTATCTACATGCTGCCCCTCGGCTACATAATCCAAAAACACAGCTTGGGTTTCCACATGTACGCTGACGACACCCAGCTCTACCTCAACACCACTTCTCTCAACCCCTCCACTGCCTCTAAATTGTCAGACTGCTTGTCTGACATCCAGCACTGGATGAACAGAAATTTACTCCAACTAAATATTGGGAAGACCAAAGCCATTGTCTTTGGTCCCCACCACAAACTCCGTTCCCTAGCCACCGACTCCATCCCTCTCCCTGGCACTTGTCTGAGGCTGAACCAGATGGTTTGCAACCTTGTTGTCATATTTGACCCCGAGATGAGCTTCTGACCACATATCCGTGCCAACACTAAGACCGCCTATTTCCAACTCCGTAACGTCACCCGACTCCGCCTTTGCCTCAGCTCATCTGCTGCTGAAACCCTCATCCATGCCTTTGTTACCTCTAGACTTGACTATTCCAACGCACTCCTGGCTGGCCTCCCACGTTCTACCCTCCGTAAACTTGAGGTCATCCAAAACGCTGCTGCCCGTGCCCTAACTCACACAAAGTCCCGTTCACCCATCACCCCGGTTGCCAGGTTGAGCAATGCCTCAATTTTCAAATTTCAAATCCCTCCATAGCCTCGCCCCAACCTATCGCTGTAATTTCCTCAAGCCCCACAACCCTCCGAGATATCTGTGCTCCTCCAATTCTGGCCTCTTGAGCATCCTCAATTTGAATCGCTCAATCATTGGTGGCCATACCTTCAGCTGCCTAGGCCCTAAGCTCTTGAATTCCCTCACTAAACCTCTCCATCTCTCTACCTCTCTTTTCTCCTTTAAGAAGTTCCTTAATACCTACCTCTTTGAGCAATCTTCCCTAATAGCTCGTTATGTGGCTCAGTGTCAAATTTTGTTTGCTAACACCCTGTGAAGCGCCTTGGGATGTTTTACTACATTAAAGGCACTATATAAATACAAATTGTTGTTGTTGGTTGTATGGCTGGAGGAGATTACCGAGATAGGGAGGGGCGAGGCCATGGAGGGATTTGAAAACCAGGATGAGAATTTTTAAATCGAGGCGTTGCTTAACCGGGAGCCAATGTAGGTCAGCGAGCACAGGGGCGATGGGCGAACGGGACTTGGTGCGAGTTAGGACACGGGCAGCTGAATTTTGGATGACCTCAAGTTTACGGAGGGCAGAACATGGGAGGCCAGCCAGGAGTGCGTTGGAATAGTCAAGTCTAGAGGTAACAAAGGCATGGATGAGGGTTTCAGCAGCAGATGAGCTGAGGCAGGGACGGAGTTAGGTGATGTTCCGGAGGTAGAAATAGGTGGTCTTAGTGTTGGCGTGGATATGTGGTTGGAAGCTCATCTCCGGGTCAAATATGATTCCAGGGTTGAACCTCAGACAGTTGCCAGGGAGAGGGATGGAGTCGATAGCTAGGAAATGGAGTTTGTGGTGGGGATCAAAGACAATGGCTTCAGTCTTCCCAATATTTAGCTGGAGGAAATTTCTGCTTATCCAGTACTGGATGTCGGACAAGCAGTCTGACAATTTAGATACAGTGAAGGGGTCGATAGAGGTTGTGGTGAGGTAGAGCTGGGTGTCGTCAGCGTACATAAGGAAACTGACGCTGTGTTTTCGAAGATGTCGCCGAGGGGCAGCATGTAGATGAGAAATAGGAGGGGGCTGTGTACTTTGTTGACTTTCAGCTTACATTCTGACAATCAATCCCTGACTTCTTGAATATTAGGGCCACAAATTGCTGATGAATGTTGAAAGGAAGGCTCCTCACCTGCTGAGGGTGAGCTGAGTATTTTATGGGTATTGATCAGATTCCCCGGAATCCCATATTTCTGTTGCCTCTTCAGTGTGCTCCTTGCACTTTGTAGAAGGATTTCTTACATCTCCCTTAGCCCTAATTTAACATTACAGAAATTTGAATGTATTCGGCTACCCAAGACTCATCCAACACTTGTGTAGCACCTGGCGTATATGGAATAATGACAAATTTGAAATTAAATAAAATTCATTACGTAGAATTTACAGCACAGAAACAGGCCAATCGTCCCAACTGGTCTATGCCGGTGTTCATGCTCCACATGAGCCTCCTCCCACCCTACTCCATCTCACGTGATCAACATATCCTTCTATTCCTTTCTCCTTCATGTACTAATCTAACTTCCCCTTAAATGCATCAATATTTGCTCTGAAACTCTGATATTTGCTAAATTCATGGTGTTTTCTTTGCCCGCTCTTCAATATTTGAGCCACTGTGACAAGTATTTTGAGTCTTCAGGTAACGAGAAGCCCAGGCCAAGGCAACGAATGAATGAGACGATAGTGCAGGGATATAAAATAGGGAATGAGAAAAGACCATTCGGCCCATTGAACCTACTCACTCCAATAGCTCCTTGACCGTTTGCGTTGTCGTGGATTCTATTTAATTCAATCTTCTAAAAGAGTTGAAGAATGTAGCCGACAAACAAGAAGTAACTGCACTTCAAAAGCAATTCATTGGCTCTGAAGCACTTTGGGATGTCCTGAGGCTGTGGCTGTATAAATGCAAGTTCTTTCTTTCTAGCTCAGAAGAAAGTAACGGTGAAATTTCTCCAATTTCCCCCCAGAATTCCCCCCTATGTAACATTATTACAGCTAGTTAAATCAACAAAATTATCCCCAAATTTGATCAGTACTGGGTGTGTTTGTTCACAGCAGAATAACTTCTTCTCACCTCCAATGCACTTGCGTCCCATAGTTGCGTAATTTCAGCTGGAGGTGAGTAACCTGCTTACAGGTGTCAGCCGTGGCTCAGTGGTAGCACCCTCGCCTCTGAGTCAGGAAGTCGTGGGTTCAAGTCCCACTACAGGGATTTAAGTACATAATCTAGGCTGACGCCTCCATGCTGTACTGAGGGAGCGCTGCACTGTCGAAGGTGCCGTTTTTCGGCTGTGACATTAATTGGAGGCCCTGTCTACCCTCTCAGGTGGACGTAAAAGATCCCATGGCACTATTTCGAAAAAGAGCAAGGGAATTCTCCCTTGGCCAACATTTATTCCTCAACCAACATCACTAAAAATACATGATCTGTTCATTATCACATTGATGTTTGTGGGAGCTTGCTGTGGGCAAATTGGCTACTGTATTTCCTACATTACAACAGTGACGACACTTCAAAGAGTACTTCATTAGATGTCCTGAGGTTGTGAAAGGCGCTATATAAATGCAAATCTTTTTTTCTTTCTTGTTTTCTGTGGACTGAGTGGATCGCTCCAGTTGTGTTACGGAACATGAACTGGAGACTCGGCTCGTTAGAAATGATGCTTCTGTTTGCTGGCTCCTCATACACTTTGCCTTCTCCAGTTCTTACATTCCACTTGAGCTGGCTTCGATTCCCCTTTGAACCAATTGAATGGCAGAACAGGCTCAAGGGGCTGAATGGTCTATTCCTGTTCCTATGTTCCTAGATATTGGGCAGTATGGCACACCCCTAAATGTAACACGTTCAGCTCATTGATGGGAGTGATTGGCACTGTTTTACTGAGGGAATTTCTAAAGCGAGACCCTAAACCTCTAACAGTGAATTTAATAAATAAGCCGTTTGAACTTTTAATTAAGTGCTCTTGAACTGCTTCTTAAAACTTCTTTGCTATATATCTGTTATTTTTTTTCATCAACCAAGCTTTGCTATTTAAAATAAAAGCAGAAAATGCTGGAAATGCTCAACAGTTCAGGCAGGTTTTAAGCAAGTACAGAGGCAGGGAAAGGGGGGAGGGGAGGAAAGAACAAAAGGGAAGGTCTGTGATAGGGTGGAAGGCAGGCGAGATTAAAGGACTAAAGGGATGATGGTGCAAGGCAAAAGGAGATGATAATGGGACAAGTAAAGAAACAAAAGAGGAGGAGTAAATGGCAACAGCAGAATCATCAGCAACAGCTGCCATCCAAAAAAATGGGAGCAGTGGTTATGATCTGAAATTGTTGACCTCAATGTTGAGTCTGGAAGGCTGGAAAGTACCTAATCGAATACCTTTTTTGGTGCATTCTGAGTGCAACTGTGGTGATTGTTGGATGTTCATTGCTAATAGGGCAGATTGAAATGTCTGAAAAGGCGCTTGAGTCAAGTTACAGGACTTTTTTGTGAAAAAATGTAACCTAAGAGAGGAAGGAGGCTCTGAGACTTTGGCACGTTATGAGCTGTATACATAGAATCCGAATGATCAGTGGTGCGAGCAATAAGCTGCATTGTTCAATGTTGATACTACTAAAGTAATCATTTCGAACAGTTCGTCAGCAGAATCTCAAAGGGAGCAGTGCGAAAGCATATTTAGCCAGAAGTCAAATGTGGTAGGTGTTAAATATCTACAGTACAAAACCTGAAGAGGGAAAAGAATCTTGTGGTGAACGTCAGATGAAGCCTATTGAACAATGATTAAATAATACTGAACCAAAGTAACCTATATCTAAAAGCTGGTCAAGACTTATTTAAACAGTTTAATGATTGTCTTGAGTTTAGTATTTGTAGGCAGGGTACAGGACAGCTGCAGTACACACAGAAACATATGGGAGATATATTACTGTGTGCTGTTAGCAAGGACCTTAAACCAACATTAGACTGGTCATTGGCCCGCAAGGGCTGGGAACAAGGTTAAGTCTGAGAAAGTCGCACTACAAGGACAGCCTGGGCCTGTATGCTTTCTGCCACATGTGCAGTTATTGGAGGATGGTGACAAGAAGATGCAGATGTGTTGGGAGTCCTGTGAGACATCATGATTGAATCCATTCCACTAGTGTTAGACCCTGCAGCACAACAATGACTGAACAGCATGCCAGTAGTCCTAATCTCACCAATCTGATCAGTGAGGCTCTCGCTTGTGGTTCCCCCTAACCAATCAACGGTTTCAGTTCACAGTTCACTGTACCATTGGTTACGGACTGCAGTCTTTTCTTTTGTTGTAATTAGTACTGAGGGAGTGCTGCAGTGTCAGGGGTGCCGCCTTTAGATGAGATTAAACCGAGGCCCCATCTGCTCTTCCAGGTGGATGTAAAAGATCCCATGGTGCTATGTCGAAGAAGAGCAGAGGAGTTCTCCCTGGTGTCCTCAACAATATTTATCCTTCAATCGCTAAAACAGATTACCTGGTCATTATCTCATTGCTGTTTGTGGGATCTTGCTGTGTGCATATTTGGCTGCCACATTTCCTACATTACAATATTGACTACACTTCAAAAGTACTTCACTGGCTGAAAAGCTCTTTGGGACGTCCTGAGGTCATGAAAGGCACTATATAAATGCAAGTCTTTCTACTTTTTTGTTTTCTGTGGACTGAGTGGATCGCTCCAGTTGTGTTACGCAGCATGTAACTGGAGACTTGAAATGATGCTTCTGTTTGCTGGCTCCTCAAACACTTTGTCTTCTCCAGTTCTTACAGTCCACTTGTGCTGGCTTCGATTCCCCTTTGTCCTGTTGGCTGAATTCTGACAACTACTCCTTCCCTAAGTTTGTCAAACAATTTGGTTGTCTTTATTGTAAAACTGCACCTGTTGGGCGTTTTTGTGGCCCAGCTTCTCTTTTACATCCCCTACTAGCCCCTGGTTCAGGCATCGGCTCGCTTTATGGAAGGGTGCCTTGGTTTGTGTTGCCAATAATCTTTGAACTGTGCAGCATCCCACTTGCTGTATTGACCCATTCGAGAGGGGCATAGGAAGGCTCGGTGCTGGGCTTGTGTGCTTTTTCTAGGAATGTTTTTTGCAGCTTTAACCGTGTTCTCTGCCTTACCATCTGACTCTGGATGCCTCAATGACACGACTGAATACAGCCTTGCGCAAACTGTTAAAAAATTCCCTGGAGTTAAATGGTGATCCTTTGTCTGATATGACCTCATTTAATATACCATTGCGTGCAAAATGAGCTTTCATCTTAGCCAGGACAACTTTCCCTTTTTTCATCAGTCTGTTTATTTCAAAGAACTCAGAATAAAGTCAGAACATATGAAATAGTTTATTTTGTCCACTTCAAACCGATTACATCTTATTTTCTCCCAGGGCCTCTTTGGTATTTGTCAATTAATAAACAGTTCTTTGGCTATTTAGTGAGAAACTGCTTGCATATGTTGCACCGAGCTTTGTACGTCTCTATGTCCTGTTCATCAGAAGCCAGTAAATCACTTCAGCTTTAATGAAAAATTCAATAGAATTGTGTGAGGAAATAAATCCGTGTATTGCTGAAGGAAAGGCTGTCGATGTTGTGTATATGGATTTTCTAAAGGCCTTTGTCGTAGTGGTGCATAGTGTTGATGAAATAAAGGATTTGGAAGAAGTATGGCTCCATGGATAGTGTTAAGTATGTGTATTGTATTGAACAATTAACACAAAGACTTAAACGTATAACTCAAACAGGTCTTTACTGGTTGGAGGTAGGGACTATACGTAGGTCTTTACTTCATGCCCACAGGCGGGAACTGAGGGGAGATCAGTACCCACAGTACTATTTATACCCCTATGGCCAGGAGTGGTACTGCGTATCACTACGCCCTACAAGTAGTGCAGTCCTGTCCATAGGTTCAAAGTAGCACACATATTACATACACAACATTCCTCCCTTCCTAGCTTTACAGTCATCTCCCCATTTAACATAACGTAATAACATATATACATATATAACTTCAGGTTTACATAACAGAATAACATAGATACATAGATAACTTCATGTCAAAACAGATCACAGATTCAGTCTCTGCGGAAAACAGTTCACAGATTCAATCTCTGTGGTGTAGTCGGTTCACGTTGCTGGAGTGACTCATTCAATAGTCCTTCCATGGATTTAACAGTTTGAACTTCCGAACTGAATTGGCTCCGTTCGGAGGGACCACGTGTGTGATCTGGTAGAGGTAATAATGGTTCAGATGGGTCATCTTCTGTTTCGACTTTTCCTTTTCTGCTTTTTGGAGACTTTCTGGGCTCTACTGTCAGCTGCCAGCTGCATGCGCAGTTCCTCCTTCTCTTCCTCCTTTTTCCGTAGTAGAGCCACCTTCTCCCGATGTTCCGTAGACTTTCGGTGCTCCTCCATGATTTCTGTATGGTGGGAGTCGAAGTTACAAGTTGGGCAGGACAGGACATAGTAATATTCGGTGTCGTCCTGATCTAGGCCAGCGAGAGGGTCTTCTATTTCCTCCATACCCAGCTGGGCGTTAGCCAGCTTTTGTTCCAAGTCCAGACATCTTTCCTGAAGAGACTTCTTCATGCGTACCTCTTCATCCAGCTTTTTCTGGGCTTTCAGCAAGTCGTTTACTAATGACCTCATTTGAGATTTTACTACTTCAACTTCTTTTGGAGATTGATTGATCGGACTATTCAATCCCTCTACCGGAGCAGCTGTTTCAGCGGTCTGTTGTTCTACGTTGACGTGAGTCAGCGTACTTTTGGCATCCAAGGGCTGCTCTGTTGCAGTCATCTCAGTCTGTGTTGCCACCTCAGCTCTTCCAATAACCTTTGAGAGCTCCGAACCCCTTTTGTTTGAATATTGAAGTTCGTGTTCAAGTTTTTCCCATTTCAGAGTCCTGTCCTTCAGCATATGCAGGAGTTGGCTGACCGTTAACTCCTCTGACATCAGACGTTTTGTGTGCTCCTGCTCCATTTTCTCCATCAGCTGCTTCTGTTGTCTTTCCAGATTCTCCAACTCTATATCAAAGAACTCTTTCGTTGCATTCAACTCTTGCTCAAAACGGCGAAGCATTTGTTCTAATTGCTGTTGTAGTTTGAAATGGAGTTGAGTTCGAGCCCGGTGTCCCTCAGAAATGGGCACATCAGTAGACTTGCCAGACTCAGAATCCACAGTTAAACTATGTTGTTGTTGCTCAGTGGAATTCTGTGCTGAAACTTTGTCTTTTGCACCTGAGTTGGGCTTACCATCATCCGTTCCAGAGTCTGGGCCGACTACCTTCACCGAGTTCTTACTCGTTATTGTTTGTAGGAAATGCCAGTCCATATTCATTTTCCTAATCCACTCCCGTCCTAGTAGTGGAGGACCTCCTTCAGATATCGCATATAAGTCCATTATTTGACTGTCTTCGCCCTTGTGGACCACTGCAACCTCTATTTTCCCGATGGGGTACACTCTTTGCCCCGTGTATGTTTTCAATATAATCCCCGTATCCTGTAGGGGAATATGTTGGAATAACTTTCCGTAATCTTTCTTATTTATGACCGTCAATGCCGATCCAGTGTCCAATTCCAGTTTTACTTGGACTCCTTCTATCTGAAGAGTGACCCAAATTGTCTGGAGGTCTGCACCCTTACCAGCGTTGAGTACTCTTAAGCTAGCCAGTTCATTACAGCTTAAGCTAGCCAGTTCATTACTGCTAGCGTCTGAATCGGACTCCTGTTCGGTCACCTTGTGTACCTTTGCGTATTTTCCTTGCGGTGACTTCTTGTTGCTGGTCTTCTTCCCTGACCTGCATACTCTAGCTATATGTCCAAGCCTACCACAAGTTCTACATTCTTGGTTTTTAAACCAACACTGGTTCTGATCATGCGTTGTCTTTCCACAACGATAACATTTGCCAGAACTCACACCCAATTTGTGTGCACTGAGCTCCGGTGACCGTAGCTGCATTACTGCCGTGCCTCTCGCTGCGGCTTCGTGTGCTGCTGCCATAGTGACCGCCTTCTCAAGCGTCAGCTCATTCTCCTCGAGCAGTCGCTTTTGTGTATCCTGTTTAAATAAACCACACACAAATTTGTCTCGTAGTGCATCTGTCAGTCCCGTTCCAAACTGGCAATATTTCGCTAATTTACGCAATTCCAGCAAATATTCAGCATTGCTTTCATGCTGTAGCTGCCTTCTGTCGTAAAATTTAAATCGTTCCGCTAGCATCAGCGGCGTGGGGTTTAGATGATCTTTCAGGACAGTAACAATCTCATCGAACGTCTTATCCGCCGGTTCATCTGGTGATAACAGGTGTTTCAATTGCCCGTATGTCTTCGCACCCATTAAATTTAATAATGTTAGAGCTTTATCTTGGTCACGAATTTTATTGGCCTTACAATAATTTTTTACTCTTTCAACATATATGGCCCAATCTTCGAGGTCACTATCAAAGGTGCTAATATTCCCGTGTTTAGTCATTGTAGATTTGCAATTTCTCAGATTTTCTTTTCTTTACTTGTTATCAAAGATGGCGGCTTCCCGCTCTTGCCGTCGTCCTCCGCCCACAAAATGGCGGTTTTCCCGCGCTGTGCACCGCGGCTCTCGCACCTTGAGCTTCTGCAGCCGCCGCGCCTTTCAGTCCGAGTGCGGCCCTTATCTTTGGTCCCAATCGCTGGCCCGCGCTGCGCCTCGCACTTGAAGCGGCTCCCGGCCTCTGGCTCACCCGCTCGCGCGGCTCTTGCTCGCTCCCTCCCGGGCTCTGGCTTACCCGCTCGCGCGTTTCACCGCGGCTCTTATCAGGGATTGCGATCGCCCTTATCTTCTCCAACTTCCCCAGCCCTGTCTTTGCAGCCAACGCTGCACGGCTTACCCCACCACCAAGGTTGAACAAGGAAACTGCAGAAAGACTTCTGTCAGTCGCTGGAAGCTGTCAGGATGGCTGCTGCACTCCAGTGCTCAGTCGCTGATGGAGGCTTCAGAGTCCTAAAGCCTGTCGCTTCTAGTGGGGTGGTGATGTTTGAAACCTCTCTTCAACTGCCGCAGGGTAAGAACCTGACTCGTCGCCAGTGTTAAGTATGTGTATTGTATTGAACAATTAACACAAAGACTTAAACGTATAACTCAAACAGGTCTTTACTGGTTGGAGGTAGGGACTATACGTAGGTCTTTACTTCATGCCCACAGGCGGGAACTGAGGGGAGATCAGTACCCACAGTACTATTTATACCCCTATGGCCAGGAGTGGTACTGCGTATCACAACGCCCTACAAGTAGTGCAGTCCTGTCCATAGGTTCAAAGTAGCACACATATTACATACACAACAGATAGGAAATTGGTTTAAGGGCAGAAAATAGAGACTAGTGGTTAATGGAACTTTTTCAAACTGTAGTAATGAAAACCATGCTGTCCTCCAGAGTCAGTGTTGGGACCATTGCTTTTTTATTTTTGTCTGACTGTCTGTCACTTTCTCTCTGATAATCGATAGAATTGGAGAGAGGGAGAGTGCAATTGATAGATGTGGAGATTTCGAGAGAGAAATATGGAGAGAGAGCACGATAGATAGATGTGGCGAGAGAGAAAGAAAGTGATAGATATGCAGAGGGAGAGTGAGAGACAGATATGGAAAACAAGAGAGAGCGAGAGATAAATATGGAGAGAGAGAGCGAGAGATAGATACGGAGAGAGAGAGCGAGAGATAGATACGGAGAGAGAGAGTGAGAGATAGATACGGAGAGAGAGAGCGAGAGATAGATACGGAGAGAGAGCGAGAGATAGATACGGAGAGAGAGAGCGAGAGATAGATACGGAGAGAGAGAGCGAGAGATAGATACGGAGAGAGAGAGCGAGAGATAGATACGGAGAGAGAGAGCGAGAGATAGATACGGAGAGAGAGAGCGAGAGATAGATACGGAGAGAGAGAGCGAGAGATCGATACGGAGAGAGAGAGCGAGAGATAGATACGGAGAGAGAGAGCGAGAGATAGATACGGAGAGAGAGAGCGAGAGATAGATACGGAGAGAGCGAGCGAGAGATAGATACGAAGAGAGAGAGCGAGAGATAGATACGGAGAGAGAGCGAGAGATAGATACGGAGAGAGAGCGAGAGATAGATACGGAGAGAGAGCGAGAGATAGATACGGAGAGAGAGCGAGAGATAGATACGGAGAGAGAGCGAGAGATAGATACGGAGAGAGAGAGCGAGAGATAGATACGGAGAGAGAGAGAGAGAGATAGATATGGAGCGAGAGAGAGAGCGAGAGGTAGATATGCAGAGAGAGAGCGAGAGGTAGATATGGAGAGAGAGCGAGCGAGAGGTAGATATGGAGAGAGAGAGAGCGAGAGGTAGATATGGAGAGAGAGAGCGAGAGGTAGATATGGAGAGAGAGAGAGCGAGCGAGAGGTAGATATGGGGAGAGAGAGGTAGATATGGGGAGAGAGAGAGCGAGAGGTAGATATGGAGAGAGAGAGCGAGCGAGAGGTAGATATGGGGAGAGAGAGAGAGGTAGATATGGGGAGAGAGCGAGAGGTAGATATGGGGAGAGAGAGAGCGAGAGGTAGATATGGAGAGAGAGAGCGAGAGGTAGATATGGAGAGAGAGAGCGAGAGGTAGATATGGAGAGAGAAAGAGAGAGAGCGAGAGGTAGATATGGAGAGAGAGAGCGAGAGGTAGATATGGAGAGAGAGAGCGAGAGGTAGATATGGAGAGAGAGAGCGAGAGGTAGATATGGAGAGAGAGAGCGAGAGGTAGATATGGAGAGAGAGCGAGAGGTAGATATGGAGAGAGAGAGCGAGAGGTAGATATGGAGAGAGCGAGAGGTAGATATGGAGAGAGAGAGCGAGAGGTAGATATGGAGAGAGAGCGATCGAGAGGTAGATATGGAGAGAGAGCGAGAGGTAGATATGGAGAAAGAGAGAGCGAGAGGTAGATATGGAGGGAGAGAGAGCGAGAGGTAGATATGGAGAGAGAGCGAGCGAGAGGTAGATATGGAGATCGAGCGAGAGGTAGATATGGAGAGAGAGAGAGAGCGAGAGGTAGATATGGAGAGAGAGAGAGAGAGCGAGAGGTAGATATGGAGAGAGAGAGAGAGAGCGAGAGGTAGATATGGAGAGAGAGAGAGAGCGAGAGGTAGATATGGAGGGAGAGAGAGAGCGAGGTAGATATGGAGGGAGAGAGAGCGAGGTAGATATGGAGGGAGAGAGAGAGCGAGGTAGATATGGAGAGAGAGAGAGAGCGAGAGGTAGATATGGAGGGAGAGAGAGCGAGAGGTAGATATGGAGAGAGAGCGAGCGAGAGGTAGATATGGAGATCGAGCGAGAGGTAGATATGGAGAGAGAGCGAGAGGTAGATATGGAGAGAGAGAGAGAGAGCGAGAGGTAGATATGGAGAGAGAGAGAGAGAGCGAGAGGTAGATATGGAGAGAGAGAGAGAGCGAGAGGTAGATATGGAGAGAGAGAGAGAGCGAGAGGTAGATATGGAGGGAGAGAGAGAGCGAGGTAGATATGGAGGGAGAGAGAGAGCGAGGTAGATATGGAGAGAGAGAGCGAGAGGTAGGTATGGAGAGAGAGAGAGAGCGAGAGGTAGATATGGAGAGAGCGAGAGGTAGATATAGAGAGAGAGACCGAGAGGTAGATATGGAGAGAGAGAGCGAGAGGTAGATACGGAGAGAGAGAGAGGGAGAGAGGTAGATATGGAGAGAGAGAGAGAGCGAGAGGTAGATATGGAGAGAGAGAGAGCGCGAGAGGTAGATATGGAGAAAGAGAGAGCGCGAGAGGTAGATATGGAGAGAGAGAGCGAGAGGTAGATATGCAGAGAGAGAGCGAGAGGTAGATATGGAGAGAGAGAGAGGGAGAGAGGTAGATATGGAGAGAGAGACAGAGCGAGAGGTAGATATGGAGAGAGAGAGAGAGCGAGAGGTAGATATGGGAGAGAGAGCGAGAGGTAGATATGGAGAGAGAGCGAGAGGTAGATATGGAGAGAGAGAGCGAGAGGTAGATATGGAGAGAGAGAGAGAGAGAACGAGAGGTAGATATGGAGAGAGAGAGCGAGAGGTAGATATGGAGAGAGAGAGAGCGAGAGGTAGATATGGAGAGAGAGAGCGAGAGGTAGATATGGAGAGAGAGAGCGAGAGGCAGATATGGAGAGAGAGCGAGAGGTAGATATGGAGAGAGAGAGAGCGAGAGGTAGATATGGAGAGAGAGCGAGAGGTAGATATGGAGAGAGAGCGATCGAGAGGTAGATATGGAGAGAGAGCGAGAGGTAGATATGGAGGGAGAGAGAGCGAGAGGTAGATATAGAGGGGGAGAGAGAGCGAGAGGTAGATATGGAGAGAGAGAGAGAGAGCGAGAGGTAGATATGGAGAGAGAGAGAGAGAGCGAGAGGTAGATATGGAGAGAGAGAGAGAGCGAGCGAGAGGTAGATATGGAGAGAGAGCGAGAGGTAGATATGGAGAGAGAGAGAGCGAGAGGTAGATATGGAGAGAGAGAGAGCGAGAGGTAGATACGGAGAGAGCGAGAGATAGATATGGAGAGAGAGAGAGCGAGAGGTAGATATGGAGAGAGAGAGCGAGAGGTAGATATAGAGAGAGAGACCGAGAGGTATGCATGGAGAGAGAGAGAGCGAGAGGTAGACATGGAGAGAGAGAGAGCGAGAGGTAGATATATAGAGAGAGAGACCGAGAGGTAGATATGGAGAGAGAGAGCGAGAGGTAGATATGGAGAGAGAGAGAGCGAGAGGTAGATATGGAGAGAGAGAGCGAGAGGTAGATATGCAGAGAGGGCGAGAGGTAGATATGGAGAGAGAGACAGAGCGAGAGGTAGATATGGAGAGAGAGAGAGAGCGAGAGGTAGATATGGGAGAGAGAGCAAGAGGTAGATATGGGAGGGAGAGCGAGAGGTAGATATGGGAGAGAGAGCGAGAGGTAGATATGGGAGAGAGAGCGAGAGGTAGATATAGAGAGAGCGAGAGGTAGATATGGAGAGAGAGAGAGCGAGAGGTAGATATGGAGAGAGAGCGAGCAAGAGGTAGATATGGGAGAGAGAGCGAGAGGTAGATATGGGAGAGAGAGCGAGAGGTAGATATGGGAGAGAGAGCGAGAGGTAGATATGGGAAAGAACGAGAGGTAGATATGGAGAGCGAGCGAGAGGTAGATATGGAGAGAGAGAGTGCGAGAGGTAGATATGGAGAGAGAGAGAGAGCGAGAGGTAGATATGGAGAGAGAGAGAGAGCGAGAGGTAGATATGGAGAGAGAGCGAGAGGTAGATATGCGATCAATGTCTGGCCGGCGAGGTTGAAACAGAGATGCATTTCCTCCTAAAATGCGAAAAATTCAACACATCAAGAAACATATTATTCAACAAGCTAAGCCAAACAACCCCAGATTTCAAGGAATTGGATGACCTGTCAAAATTGAGATTAGTCCTAGGAGAAGGAGACAGACCATACCTTGGGGCCAAATATGTAACAACATGTCACAACCTGAGGACTGTTTAAAAATTAAGACTGTTTAAAATTAATATTGAGCGTACCAAATGAAGTACAAAGACTGTTTAAAATTAATATTGTTTAAAAGTAATATTGTATGTAACCAACAAATGTCAAATCGATTGACACCTACAGAATGTTGGAAAACTGTACCTTTTTGTTATGTAAGCTTTGGCAATATGGTTCTCTGTAAACTTTCATGCCAATAAAGCATTTGAATTGGAAAAAATTGGAATTGGATATGGAGAGAGAGAGAGCGAGAGGTAGATATGGAGAGAGAGAGAGCGAGAGGTACATATGGAGAGAGAGAGAGAGCGAGAGGTAGATATGGAGAGAGAGAGAGCGAGAGGTAGATATGGAGAGAGAGCGAGAGGTAGATATGGAGAGCGAGAGGTAGATATGGAGAGAGAGCGAGCGAGAGGTAGATATGGAGAGAGAGAGAGCGAGAGGTAGATATGGAGAGAGAAAGAGAGCGAGGTAGATATAGAGAGAGAGAGCGAGCGAGAGGTAGATATGGAGAGAGAGAGCGAGCGAGAGGTAGATATGGAGAGAGAGCGAGCGAGAGGTAGATATGGAGAGAGAGAGAGCGAGAGGTAGATATAGAGACAGAGAGCGAGAGATAGATATGGAGAGAGAGAGAGAGAGAGCGAGAGGTAGATATGGAGAGAGAGATAGAAATATAGAGAGGAGCAAGGGATAGATATATAGAGAGGAGCAAGAGATAGATATGAAGAGAGAGAGAGCGAGAGGTAGATATGGAGAGAGAGAGCGAGAGGTAGATATGGAGAGAGAGAGGGAGAGGTAGATATGGAGAGAGAGAGAGAGCGAGAGGTAGATATGGAGAGAGAGAGCGAGAGGTAGATATGCAGGGAGAGAGAGCGTTAGATATGGAGAGAGAGAGTGAGAGGTAGATATGGAGAGAGAGAGCGAGAGGTAGATATGGAGAGAGAGAGAGAGGTAGATATGGAGAGAGAGAGCGAGAGGTAGATATGGAGAGAGAGAGCGAGAGGTAGATGTGGGAGAGAGCGAGAGGTAGATGTGGGAGAGAGAGCGAGAGGTAGATGTGGGAGAGAGAGCGAGAGGTAGATATGGAGAGAGAGAGCGAGAGGTAGATATGGGAGAGAGAGCGAGAGGTAGATGTGGGAGAGAGAGCGAGAGGTAGATGAGAGAGAGAGAGAGCGAGAGGTAGATATGGAGAGCGAGTGAGAGGTAGATATGGAGAGAGAGAGCGAGAGGTAGATATGGGAGAGAGAGCGAGAGGTAGATATGGAGAGCGAGAGAGCGAGCGAGAGGTAGATATGGGAGAGAGAGCGAGAGGTAGATATGGAAAGAGAGAGAGCGAGAGGTAGATATGGAGAGAGCGAGAGGTAGATATGGAGAGAGAGAGAGAGCGAGAGGTTGATATGGAGAGAGAGAGGTAGATATGGAGAGAGAGAGCGAGCGAGAGGTAGATATGGAGAGAGAGAGAGAGCGAGAGGTAGATATGGAGAGAGAGCGAGAGGTAGATATGGAGAGAGAGAGAGCGAGAGGTAGATATGGAGAGAGAGAGAGAGCGAGAGGTAGATATGGAGGGAGAGAGAGAGCGAGAGGTGGATATGGAGGGAGAGAGAGAGCGAGAGGTAGATATGGAGAGAGAGCGAGCGAGCGAGAGGTAGATATGGAGAGAGAGAGCGAGCGAGAGGTAGATATGGAAAGAGAGAGCGAGCGTGAGGTAGATATGGAGAGAGAGCGAGCGAGAGGTAGATATGGAGAGAGAGCGAGAGGTAGATATGGAGAGAGAGCGAGCGAGAGGTAGATATGGAGAGCGAGCGAGAGGTAGATATGGAGAGAGAGTGCGAGAGGTAGATATGGAGAGAGAGAGAGCGAGAGGTAGATATAGAGAGAGAGAGAGCGAGAGGTAGATATGGAGAGAGAGAGAGAGCGAGAGGTAGATATGGAGAGAGAGAGCGAGAGGTAGATATGGAGGGAGAGAGAGAGCGAGAGGTAGATATGGAGAGAGAGCGAGTGAGCGAGAGGTAGATATGGAGAGAGAGCGAGCGAGAGGTAGATATGGAGAGAGAGAGCGAGAGGTAGATATGGAGAGCGAGTGAGAGGTAGATATGGAGAGAGAGAGCGAGAGGTAGATATGGGAGAGAGAGCGAGAGGTAGATATGGAGAGCGAGAGAGCGAGCGAGAGGTAGATATGGGAGAGAGAGCGAGAGGTAGATATGGAAAGAGAGAGAGCGAGAGGTAGATATGGAGAGAGCGAGAGGTAGATATGGAGAGAGAGAGAGAGCGAGAGGTTGATATGGAGAGAGAGAGGTAGATATGGAGAGAGAGAGCGAGCGAGAGGTAGATATGGAGAGAGAGAGAGAGCGAGAGGTAGATATGGAGAGAGAGCGAGAGGTAGATATGGAGAGAGAGAGAGCGAGAGGTAGATATGGAGAGAGAGAGAGAGCGAGAGGTAGATATGGAGGGAGAGAGAGAGCGAGAGGTGGATATGGAGGGAGAGAGAGAGCGAGAGGTAGATATGGAGAGAGAGCGAGCGAGCGAGAGGTAGATATGGAGAGAGAGAGCGAGCGAGAGGTAGATATGGAAAGAGAGAGCGAGCGTGAGGTAGATATGGAGAGAGAGCGAGCGAGAGGTAGATATGGAGAGAGAGCGAGAGGTAGATATGGAGAGAGAGCGAGCGAGAGGTAGATATGGAGAGCGAGCGAGAGGTAGATATGGAGAGAGAGTGCGAGAGGTAGATATGGAGAGAGAGAGAGCGAGAGGTAGATATAGAGAGAGAGAGAGCGAGAGGTAGATATGGAGAGAGAGAGAGAGCGAGAGGTAGATATGGAGAGAGAGAGCGAGAGGTAGATATGGAGGGAGAGAGAGAGCGAGAGGTAGATATGGAGAGAGAGCGAGTGAGCGAGAGGTAGATATGGAGAGAGAGCGAGCGAGAGGTAGATATGGAGAGAGCGAGCGAGAGGTAGATATGGAGAGAGAGAGCGAGCGAGAGGTAGATATTGAGAGAGAGAGAGCGAGAGGTAGATATGGAGAGAGAGAGAGCGAGAGGTAGATATGGAGAGAGAGAGAGCGAGAGGTAGATATAGAGAGAGAGAGCGAGAGTTAGATATGGAGAGAGAGAGCGAGAGGTAGATATGGAGAAAGAGAGAGCGAGAGGTAGATATGGAGAGAGAGAGCGAGAGGTAGATATGGAGAGAGAGAGCGAGAGGTAGATATGGAGAGAGAGAGCGAGAGGTAGATATGGAGAAAGAGAGAGCGAGAGGTAGATATGGAGAAAGAGAGAACGAGAAGCAGATATGGAGAGAGAGCGAGAGGTAGATATGGAGAGAGAGAGCGAGAGGTAGATATAGAGAGAGAGAGCGAGAGGTAGATATGGAGAGAGAGAGCGAGAGGTAGATATGGAGAGAGAGAGCGAGAGGTAGATATGGAGAGAGAGAGCGAGTGGTAGATATGGAGAGAGAGCGAGAGGTAGATATGGAGAGAGAGCGAGAGGTAGATATGGAGAGAGAGCGAGAGGTAGATATGGAGAGAGAGAGAGTGAGAGGTAGATATGGAGTGAGAGAGAGAGCGAGAGTGAGAGCGAGAGGTAAATATGGAGAGAGACAGAGCGAGAGAGAGAGAGGTAGATATGGAGAGAGAGAGGTAGATATGGAGAGAGAGAGCGAGCGAGAGGTAGATATGGAGAGAGAGAGAGCGAGAGGTAGATATGGAGAGAGAGAGCGAGAGGTAGATATGGAGAGAGAGAGAGAGCGAGAGGTAGATATGGAGAGAGAGAGAGAGCGAGAGGTAGATATGGAGAGAGAGAGAGAGCGAGAGGTAGATATGGAGAGAGAGAGAGAGCGAGAGGTAGATATGGAGAGAGAGAGAGCGAGAGGTAGATATGGAGAGAGAGAGAGAGCGAGAGGTAGATATGGAGAGAGAGAGCGAGAGGTAGATATGGAGAGAGAGAGAGAGCGAGAGGTAGATATGGAGAGAGAGAGAGAGCGAGAGGTAGATATGGAGAGAGAGAGAGAGCGAGAGGTAGATATGGAGAGAGAGAGCGAGAGGTT
Source organism: Somniosus microcephalus (assembly GCF_052327205.1). Taxonomy (NCBI): domain Eukaryota; kingdom Metazoa; phylum Chordata; class Chondrichthyes; order Squaliformes; family Somniosidae; genus Somniosus; species Somniosus microcephalus. The sequence continues at coordinate 180,503,666 of NC_140990.1, forward strand.
GATATGGAGAGAGAGAGAGAGATTACAGAGAAACAGGGATTACAGCAACAACTAGACCTACTCGACAAATACTGCCAAAATTGGGCTCTAACAGTAAATCTAAAGAAAACCAACATCATGATTTTTCAGAGAAGACCCAGATGTCAGGAAAACAAATACCAGTTTACCCTCAGTGATACCACTATAGGACACACTATGAGCTACACCTACCTTGGTCTAACTATTACAGCATCAGGGAGCTTCAGCATAGCAGTGAATGCACTAAAAGAAAAAGCCCGAAGAGCCCTATATGCAATAAAAAGAAAATTCTACAACATCCAAATCCCAATCAAAATCTGGCTCAAAATTTTTGACAGCATAATCCTGCCCATTGCACTGTACGGTAGCGAAGTATGGGGCCCGCTAAATCACCAAAGCTACACTAAATGGGAAAAACACACAATAGAAGCCCTACATGCAGAATTCTGCCGAAGCATCCTTCGCACCCAAAGAAAAACGCCAACAAATGCATGCAGAGCCGAACTAGGCAGATACCCACTGATAATAAACATCCAAAAACGAGCACTAAACTTCCTAAATCACCTCAAATCTAGCTCCCCAGACACCCTTCATTTCAAAGCCTTTCAGACCCAAGAGCTAAACCCAGAAAAGAGTCCCCTGAGTCAGCTGCTACTGAAATTAAGTACTCAGCCGGACCCTGACCAGCCCCAGACCAACACAGCCGTCCAAACACCAATCCGAGTGAACCAAATCATTAAAAAATGCAAAGAAACCTACCTGGAACATTGGAACAAAATAACCGAAAGCCAAAGCAGATTAGAATGTTACCGGGCCCTAAAAAGAGAATATAAACTGGCAGACTACCTCACGACCATCAGAGACACAAAACAGAGACAGACCCTCACCAGGTACAGACTAAGCGACCACCAACTGGAAATTGAAAAAGGCAGATACAAGAAATCCTGGCAGCCTAGAGAGAATAGAATATGCGATCAATGTCTGGCTGGCGAGGTTGAAACAGAAATGCATTTCCTCCTAAAATGCGAAAAATTCAACACATCAAGAAACATATTATTCAACAAGCTAAGCCAAACAACCCCAGATTTCAAGGAATTGGATGATCTGTCAAAATTGAGATTAGTCCTAGGAGAAGGAGACAGACCATACCTTGGGGCTAAATATGTAACAACATGTCACAACCTGAGGACTGTTTAAAAGTAAGACTGTTTAAAATTAATATTGAACGTACCAAATGAAGTAGAAAGACTGTTTAAAATTAATATTGTTTAAAAGTAATATTGTATATACCCAACAAATGTCAAATCGATTGACACCTACAGAATGTTGGAAAACTGTACCTTTTTGCAATGTAAGCTTTGGCAATATGGTTCTCTGTAAACTTTCATGCCAATAAAGCATTTGAACTGAACTGAACTGAACTGAGAGAGGTAGATATGGAGAGAGAGAGCGAGAGGTAGATATGGAGAGAGAGAGCGAGAGGTAGATATGGAGAGAGAGAGAGTGAGCGAGAGGTAGATATGGAGAGAGAGAGAGAGCGCGAGAGGTAGATATGGAGAGAGAGAGAGAGCGCGAGAGGTAGATATGGAGGGAGAGAGAGCGAGAGGTAGATATGGAGGGAGAGAGAGAGCGAGAGGTAGATATGGAGAGAGAGCGAGCGAGATGTAGATATGGAAAGAGAGAGCGAGCGTGAGGTAGATATGGAGAGAGCGAGCGAGAGGTAGATATGGAGAGAGAGCGAGAGGTAGATATGGAGAGAGAGAGAGAGCGAGAGGTAGATATGGAGGGAGAGAGAGAGCGAGAGGTAGATATGGAGAGAGAGCGAGCGAGAGGTAGATATGGAGAGCGAGCGAGCGTGAGGTAGATATGGAGAGAGAGTGCGAGAGGTAGATATAGAGAGAGAGAGAGAGCGAGAGGTCGATATGGAGAGAGAGAGAGAGAGCGAGAGGTAGATATGGAGAGAGAGAGAGCGAGAGGTAGATATGGAGAGAGAGAGAGCGAGAGGTAGATATGGAGGGAGAGAGAGCGAGAGGTAGATATGGAGAGCGAGCGAGAGGTAGATATGGAGAGAGAGAGCGAGCGAGAGTTAGATATGGAGAGAGAGAGCGAGCGAGAGGTAGATATGGAGAGAGAGAGCGAGCCAGAGGTAGATATGGAGAGAGAGAGAGCGAGAGGTAGATATGGAGAAAGAGAGAGCGAGAGGTAGATATGGAGAGAGAGAGAGCGAGAGGTAGATATGGAGAGAGAGAGCGAGAGGTAGATATGGAGAAAGAGAGAACGTGAAGTAGATATGGAGAGAGAGAGAGCGAGAGGTAGATATGGAGAAAGAGAGAGCGAGAGGTAGATATGGAGAGAGAGAGAGCGAGAGGTAGATATGGAGAGAGAGAGCGAGAGGTAGATATGGAGAGAGAGAGCGAGAGGTAGATATGGAGAAAGAGAGAGCGAGAGGTAGATATGGAGAGAGAGAGCGAGAGGTAGATATGGAGAGAGCGAGAGGTAGATATGGAGAGAGAGAGAGCGAGAGGTAGATATGGAGAGAGAGAGAGCGAGAGGTAGATATGGAGAGAGAGAGCGAGAGGTAGATATGGAGAGAGAGAGAGAGCGAGAGGTAGATATGGAGAGAGAGAGAGAGCGAGAGGTCGATATGGAGAGAGAGAGAGCGAGAGGTAGATATGGAGAGAGAGAGAGCGAGAGGTAGATATGGAGAGAGAGAGCGAGAGGTAGATATGGAGAGAGAGAGAGCGAGAGGTCGATATGGAGAGAGAGAGAGCGAGAGGTAGATATGGAGAGAGAGAGCGAGAGATAAATACGGAGAGAGAGAGCGAGAGATAGATACGGAGAGAGAGAGCGAGAGATAGATACGGAGAGATAGAGTGAGAGATAGATACGGAGAGAGAGAGCGAGAGATAGATACGGAGAGAGAGCGAGAGATAGATACGGAGAGAGAGAGCGAGAGATAGATACGGAGAGAGAGAGCGAGAGATAGATACGGAGAGAGAGAGCGAGAGATAGATACGGAGAGAGAGAGCGAGAGATAGATACGGAGAGAGAGAGCGAGAGATAGATACGGAGAGAGAGAGCGAGAGATAGATACGGAGAGAGAGAGCGAGAGATAGATACGGAGAGAGAGAGCGAGAGATAGATACGGAGAGAGCGAGCGAGAGATAGATACGAAGAGAGAGAGCGAGAGATAGATACGGAGAGAGAGCGAGAGATAGATACGGAGAGAGAGCGAGAGATAGATACGGAGAGAGAGCGAGAGATAGATACGGAGAGAGAGCGAGAGATAGATACGGAGAGAGAGAGCGAGAGATAGATACGGAGAGAGAGAGCGAGAGATAGATATGGAGCGAGAGAGAGAGCGAGAGGTAGATATGCAGAGAGAGAGAGCGAGAGGTAGATATGGAGAGAGAGCGAGCGAGAGGTAGATATGGAGAGAGAGAGAGCGAGAGGTAGATATGGAGAGAGAGAGCGAGAGGTAGATATGGAGAGAGAGAGAGCGAGCGAGAGGTAGATATGGGGAGAGAGAGGTAGATATGGGGAGAGAGAGAGCGAGAGGTAGATATGGAGAGAGAGAGCGAGCGAGAGGTAGATATGGGGAGAGAGAGAGAGGTAGATATGGGGAGAGAGCGAGAGGTAGATATGGGGAGAGAGAGAGCGAGAGGTAGATATGGAGAGAGAGAGCGAGAGGTAGATATGGAGAGAGAAAGAGAGAGAGCGAGAGGTAGATATGGAGAGAGAGAGCGAGAGGTAGATATGGAGAGAGAGAGCGAGAGGTAGATATGGAGAGAGAGAGCGAGAGGTAGATATGGAGAGAGAGAGCGAGAGGTAGATATGGAGAGAGAGCGAGAGGTAGATATGGAGAGAGAGAGCGAGAGGTAGATATGGAGAGAGCGAGAGGTAGATATGGAGAGAGCGAGAGGTAGATATGGAGAGAGAGAGCGAGAGGTAGATATGGAGAGAGAAAGAGAGAGAGCGAGAGGTAGATATGGAGAGAGAGAGCGAGAGGTAGATATGGAGAGAGAGAGCGAGAGGTAGATATGGAGAGAGAGAGCGAGAGGTAGATATGGAGAGAGAGAGCGAGAGGTAGATATGGAGAGAGAGCGAGAGGTAGATATGGAGAGAGAGAGCGAGAGGTAGATATGGAGAGAGCGAGAGGTAGATATGGAGAGAGAGAGCGAGAGGTAGATATGGAGAGAGAGCGATCGAGAGGTAGATATGGAGAGAGAGCGAGAGGTAGATATGGAGAAAGAGAGAGCGAGAGGTAGATATGGAGGGAGAGAGAGCGAGAGGTAGATATGGAGAGAGAGCGAGCGAGAGGTAGATATGGAGATCGAGCGAGAGGTAGATATGGAGAGAGAGAGAGAGCGAGAGGTAGATATGGAGAGAGAGAGAGAGAGCGAGAGGTAGATATGGAGAGAGAGAGAGAGAGCGAGAGGTAGATATGGAGAGAGAGAGAGAGCGAGAGGTAGATATGGAGGGAGAGAGAGCGAGAGGTAGATATGGAGAGAGAGCGAGCGAGAGGTAGATATGGAGATCGAGCGAGAGGTAGATATGGAGAGAGAGAGAGAGCGAGAGGTAGATATGGAGAGAGAGAGAGAGAGCGAGAGGTAGATATGGAGAGAGAGAGAGAGCGAGAGGTAGATATGGAGGGAGAGAGAGAGCGAGGTAGATATGGAGGGAGAGAGAGAGCGAGGTAGATATGGAGAGAGAGAGCGAGAGGTAGGTATGGAGAGAGAGAGAGAGCGAGAGGTAGATATGGAGAGAGCGAGAGGTAGATATAGAGAGAGAGACCGAGAGGTAGATATGGAGAGAGAGAGCGAGAGGTAGATACGGAGAGAGAGAGAGGGAGAGAGGTAGATATGGAGAGAGAGAGAGAGCGAGAGGTAGATATGGAGAGAGAGAGAGCGCGAGAGGTAGATATGGAGAAAGAGAGAGCGCGAGAAGTAGATATGGAGAGAGAGAGCGAGAGGTAGATATGCAGAGAGAGAGCGAGAGGTAGATACGGAGAGAGAGAGAGGGAGAGAGGTAGATATGGAGAGAGAGACAGAGCGAGAGGTAGATATGGAGAGAGAGAGAGAGCGAGAGGTAGATATGGGAGAGAGAGCGAGAGGTAGATATGGAGAGAGAGCGAGAGGTAGATATGGAGAGAGAGAGCGAGAGGTAGATATGGAGAGAGAGAGAGCGAGAGGTAGATATGGAGTGAGAGAGAGAGCGAGAGTGAGAGCGAGAGGTAAATATGGAGAGAGACAGAGCGAGAGAGAGAGAGGTAGATATGGAGAGAGAGAGGTAGATATGGAGAGAGAGAGCGAGCGAGAGGTAGATATGGAGAGAGAGAGAGCGAGAGGTAGATATGGAGAGAGAGAGCGAGAGGTAGATATGGAGAGAGAGAGAGAGCGAGAGGTAGATATGGAGAGAGAGAGAGAGCGAGAGGTAGATATGGAGAGAGAGAGCGAGAGGTAGATATGGAGAGAGAGAGAGAGCGAGAGGTAGATATGGAGAGAGAGAGAGAGCGAGAGGTAGATATGGAGAGAGAGAGCGAGAGGTTGATATGGAGAGAGAGAGAGAGATTACAGAGAAACAGGGATTACAGCAACAACTAGACCTACTCGACAAATACTGCCAAAATTGGGCTCTAACAGTAAATCTAAAGAAAACCAACATCATGATTTTTCAGAAAAGACCCAGATGTCAGGAAAACAAATACCAGTTTACCCTCAGTGATACCACTATAGGACACACTATGAGCTACACCTACCTTGGTCTAACTATTACAGCATCAGGGAGCTTCAGCATAGCAGTGAATGCACTAAAAGAAAAAGCCCGAAGAGCCCTATATGCAATAAAAAGAAAATTCTACAACATCCAAATCCCAATCAAAATCTGGCTCAAAATTTTTGACAGCATAATCCTGCCCATTGCACTGTACGGTAGCGAAGTATGGGGCCCGCTAAATCACCAAAGCTACACTAAATGGGAAAAACACACAATAGAAGCCCTACATGCAGAATTCTGCCGAAGCATCCTTCGCACCCAAAGAAAAACGCCAACAAATGCATGCAGAGCCGAACTAGGCAGATACCCACTGATAATAAACATCCAAAAACGAGCACTAAACTTCCTAAATCACCTCAAATCTAGCTCCCCAGACACCCTTCATTTCAAAGCCTTTCAGACCCAAGAGCTAAACCCAGAAAAGAGTCCCCTGAGTCAGCTGCTACTGAAATTAAGTACTCAGCCGGACCCTGACCAGCCCCAGACCAACACAGCCGTCCAAACACCAATCCGAGTGAACCAAATCATTAAAAAATGCAAAGAAACCTACCTGGAACATTGGAACAAAATAACCGAAAGCCAAAGCAGATTAGAATGTTACCGGGCCCTAAAAAGAGAATATAAACTGGCAGACTACCTCACGACCATCAGAGACACAAAACAGAGACAGACCCTCACCAGGTACAGACTAAGCGACCACCAACTGGAAATTGAAAAAGGCAGATACAAGAAATCCTGGCAGCCTAGAGAGAATAGAATATGCGATCAATGTCTGGCTGGCGAGGTTGAAACAGAAATGCATTTCCTCCTAAAATGCGAAAAATTCAACACATCAAGAAACATATTATTCAACAAGCTAAGCCAAACAACCCCAGATTTCAAGGAATTGGATGATCTGTCAAAATTGAGATTAGTCCTAGGAGAAGGAGACAGACCATACCTTGGGGCTAAATATGTAACAACATGTCACAACCTGAGGACTGTTTAAAAGTAAGACTGTTTAAAATTAATATTGAACGTACCAAATGAAGTAGAAAGACTGTTTAAAATTAATATTGTTTAAAAGTAATATTGTATATACCCAACAAATGTCAAATCGATTGACACCTACAGAATGTTGGAAAACTGTACCTTTTTGCAATGTAAGCTTTGGCAATATGGTTCTCTGTAAACTTTCATGCCAATAAAGCATTTGAACTGAACTGAACTGAACTGAGAGAGGTAGATATGGAGAGAGAGAGCGAGAGGTAGATATGGAGAGAGAGAGCGAGAGGTAGATATGGAGAGAGAGAGAGTGAGCGAGAGGTAGATATGGAGAGAGAGAGAGAGCGCGAGAGGTAGATATGGAGAGAGAGAGAGAGAGCGCGAGAGGTAGATATGGAGGGAGAGAGAGCGAGAGGTAGATATGGAGGGAGAGAGAGAGCGAGAGGTAGATATGGAGAGAGAGCGAGCGAGATGTAGATATGGAAAGAGAGAGCGAGCGTGAGGTAGATATGGAGAGAGCGAGCGAGAGGTAGATATGGAGAGAGAGCGAGAGGTAGATATGGAGAGAGAGAGAGAGCGAGAGGTAGATATGGAGGGAGAGAGAGAGCGAGAGGTAGATATGGAGAGAGAGCGAGCGAGAGGTAGATATGGAGAGCGAGCGAGCGTGAGGTAGATATGGAGAGAGAGTGCGAGAGGTAGATATAGAGAGAGAGAGAGAGCGAGAGGTCGATATGGAGAGAGAGAGAGAGAGAGAGAGCGAGAGGTAGATATGGAGAGAGAGAGAGCGAGAGGTAGATATGGAGAGAGAGAGAGCGAGAGGTAGATATGGAGGGAGAGAGAGCGAGAGGTAGATATGGAGAGCGAGCGAGAGGTAGATATGGAGAGAGAGAGCGAGCGAGAGTTAGATATGGAGAGAGAGAGCGAGCGAGAGGTAGATATGGAGAGAGAGAGCGAGCCAGAGGTAGATATGGAGAGAGAGAGAGCGAGAGGTAGATATGGAGAAAGAGAGAGCGAGAGGTAGATATGGAGAGAGAGAGAGCGAGAGGTAGATATGGAGAGAGAGAGCGAGAGGTAGATATGGAGAAAGAGAGAACGTGAAGTAGATATGGAGAGAGAGAGAGCGAGAGGTAGATATGGAGAAAGAGAGAGCGAGAGGTAGATATGGAGAGAGAGAGAGCGAGAGGTAGATATGGAGAGAGAGAGCGAGAGGTAGATATGGGGAGAGAGAGAGCGAGAGGTAGATATGGAGAGAGAGAGCGAGAGGTAGATATGGAGAGAGAGCGAGAGGTAGATATGGAGAGAGAGAGAGCGAGAGGTAGATATGGAGAGAGAGAGAGCGAGAGGTAGATATGGAGAGAGAGAGAGCGAGAGGTAGATATGGAGAGAGAGAGAGCGAGAGGTCGATATGGAGAGAGAGAGAGCGAGAGGTAGATATGGAGAGAGAGAGCGAGAGATAAATACGGAGAGAGAGAGCGAGAGATAGATACGGAGAGAGAGAGCGAGAGATAGATACGGAGAGATAGAGTGAGAGATAGATACGGAGAGAGAGAGCGAGAGATAGATACGGAGAGAGAGCGAGAGATAGATACGGAGAGAGAGAGCGAGAGATAGATACGGAGAGAGAGAGCGAGAGATAGATACGGAGAGAGAGCGAGAGATAGATACGGAGAGAGAGCGAGAGATAGATACGGAGAGAGAGAGCGAGAGATAGATACGGAGAGAGAGAGCGAGAGATAGATACGGAGAGAGAGAGCGAGAGATAGATACGGAGAGAGAGAGCGAGAGATAGATACGGAGAGAGAGAGCGAGAGATAGATACGGAGAGAGCGAGCGAGAGATAGATACGAAGAGAGAGAGCGAGAGATAGATACGGAGAGAGAGCGAGAGATAGATACGGAGAGAGAGCGAGAGATAGATACGGAGAGAGAGCGAGAGATAGATACGGAGAGAGAGCGAGAGATAGATACGGAGAGAGAGAGCGAGAGATAGATACGGAGAGAGAGAGCGAGAGATAGATATGGAGCGAGAGAGAGAGCGAGAGGTAGATATGCAGAGAGAGAGAGCGAGAGGTAGATATGGAGAGAGAGCGAGCGAGAGGTAGATATGGAGAGAGAGAGAGCGAGAGGTAGATATGGAGAGAGAGAGCGAGAGGTAGATATGGAGAGAGAGAGAGCGAGCGAGAGGTAGATATGGGGAGAGAGAGGTAGATATGGGGAGAGAGAGAGCGAGAGGTAGATATGGAGAGAGAGAGCGAGCGAGAGGTAGATATGGGGAGAGAGAGAGAGGTAGATATGGGGAGAGAGCGAGAGGTAGATATGGGGAGAGAGAGAGCGAGAGGTAGATATGGAGAGAGAGAGCGAGAGGTAGATATGGAGAGAGAGAGCGAGAGGTAGATATGGAGAGAGAAAGAGAGAGAGCGAGAGGTAGATATGGAGAGAGAGAGCGAGAGGTAGATATGGAGAGAGAGAGCGAGAGGTAGATATGGAGAGAGAGAGCGAGAGGTAGATATGGAGAGAGAGAGCGAGAGGTAGATATGGAGAGAGAGCGAGAGGTAGATATGGAGAGAGAGAGCGAGAGGTAGATATGGAGAGAGCGAGAGGTAGATATGGAGAGAGAGAGCGAGAGGTAGATATGGAGAGAGAGCGATCGAGAGGTAGATATGGAGAGAGAGCGAGAGGTAGATATGGAGAGAGAGAGAGAGCGAGAGGTAGATATGGAGAGAGAGAGAGAGAGCGAGAGGTAGATATGGAGAGAGAGAGAGAGAGCGAGAGGTAGATATGGAGAGAGAGAGAGCGAGAGGTAGATATGGAGGGAGAGAGAGCGAGAGGTAGATATGGAGAGAGAGCGAGCGAGAGGTAGATATGGAGATCGAGCGAGAGGTAGATATGGAGAGAGAGAGAGAGCGAGAGGTAGATATGGAGAGAGAGAGAGAGAGCGAGAGGTAGATATGGAGAGAGAGAGAGAGCGAGAGGTAGATATGGAGGGAGAGAGAGAGCGAGGTAGATATGGAGGGAGAGAGAGAGCGAGGTAGATATGGAGAGAGAGAGCGAGAGGTAGGTATGGAGAGAGAGAGAGAGCGAGAGGTAGATATGGAGAGAGCGAGAGGTAGATATAGAGAGAGAGACCGAGAGGTAGATATGGAGAGAGAGAGCGAGAGGTAGATACGGAGAGAGAGAGAGGGAGAGAGGTAGATATGGAGAGAGAGAGAGAGCGAGAGGTAGATATGGAGAGAGAGAGAGCGCGAGAGGTAGATATGGAGAAAGAGAGCGCGCGAGAGGTAGATATGGAGAGAGAGAGCGAGAGGTCGATATGCAGAGAGAGAGCGAGAGGTAGATACGGAGAGAGAGAGAGGGAGAGAGGTAGATATGGAGAGAGAGACAGAGCGAGAGGTAGATATGGATAGAGAGAGAGAGCGAGAGGTAGATATGGGAGAGAGAGCGAGAGGTAGATATGGAGAGAGAGCGAGAGGTAGATATGGAGAGAGAGAGCGAGAGGTAGATATGGAGAGAGAGAGAGAGAGAACGAGAGGTAGATATGGAGAGAGAGAGCGAGAGGTAGATATGGAGAGAGAGAGCGAGAGGTAGATATGGAGAGAGAGAGCGAGAGGTAGATATGGAGAGAGAGAGCGAGAGGCAGATATGGAGAGAGAGCGAGAGGTAGATATAGAGGGAGAGAGAGCGAGAGGTAGATATGGAGAGAGAGAGAGAGAGCGAGCGAGAGGTAGATATGGAGAGAGAGAGAGAGCGAGCGAGAGGTAGATATGGAGAGAGAGAGAGCGAGAGGTAGATACGGAGAGAGAGAGCGAGAGATAGATATGGAGAGAGAGAGAGCGAGAGGTAGATATGGAGAGAGAGAGCGAGAGGTAGATATAGAGAGAGAGACCGAGAGGTAGGCATGGAGAGAGAGAGAGCGAGAGGTAGACATGGAGAGAGAGAGAGCGAGAGGTAGATATATAGAGAGAGAGACCGAGAGGTAGATATGGAGAGAGAGAGCGAGAGGTAGATATGGAGAGAGAGAGAGCGAGAGGTAGATATGGAGAGAGAGAGCGAGAGGTAGATATGCAGAGAGAGGGCGAGAGGTAGATATGGAGAGAGAGAGAGAGCGAGAGGTAGATATGGGAGAGAGAGCAAGAGGTAGATATGGGAGGGAGAGCGAGAGGTAGATATGGGAGAGAGAGCGAGAGGTAGATATAGAGAGAGCGAGAGGTAGATATGGAGAGAGAGAGAGCGAGAGGTAGATATGGAGAGAGAGCGAGCGAGAGGTAGATATGGGAGAGAGAGCGAGAGGTAGATATGGGAGAGAGAGCGAGAGGTAGATATGGGAGAGAGAGCGAGAGGTAGATATGGGAAAGAACGAGAGGTAGATATGGAGAGCGAGCGAGAGGTAGATATGGAGAGAGAGAGAGTGCGAGAGGTAGATATGGAGAGAGAGAGAGAGCGAGAGGTAGATATGGAGAGAGAGAGAGAGCGAGAGGTAGATATGGAGAGAGAGCGAGAGGTAGATATGCCATCAATGTCTGGCCGGCGAGGTTGAAACAGAGATGCATTTCCTCCTAAAATGCGAAAAATTCAACACATCAAGAAACATATTATTCAACAAGCTAAGCCAAACAACCCCAGATTTCAAGGAATTGGATGACCTGTCAAAATTGAGAGTCCTAGGAGAAGGAGACAGACCATACCTTGGGGCCAAATATGTAACAACATGTCACAACCTGAGGACTGTTTAAAAATTAAGACTGTTTAAAATTAATATTGAGCGTACCAAATGAAGTACAAAGACTGTTTAAAATTAATATTGTTTAAAAGTAATATTGTATGTAACCAACAAATGTCAAATCGATTGACACCTACAGAATGTTGGAAAACTGTACCTTTTTGTTATGTAAGCTTTGGCAATATGGTTCTCTGTAAACTTTCATGCCAATAAAGCATTTGAATTGGAAAAAATTGGAATTGGATATGGAGAGAGAGAGAGCGAGAGGTAGATATGGAGAGAGAGCGAGAGGTAGATATGGAGAGAGAGAGAGCGAGAGGTACATATGGAGAGAGAGAGAGAGCGAGAGGTAGATATGGAGAGAGAGAGAGCGAGAGGTAGATATGGAGAGAGAGCGAGAGGTAGATATGGAGAGCGAGAGGTAGATATGGAGAGAGAGCGAGCGAGAGGTAGATATGGAGAGAGAGAGAGCGAGAGGTAGATATGGAGAGAGAAAGAGAGCGAGGTAGATATAGAGAGAGAGAGCGAGCGAGAGGTAGATATGGAGAGAGAGAGCGAGCGAGAGGTAGATATGGAGAGAGAGCGAGCGAGAGGTAGATATGGAGAGAGAGAGAGCGAGAGGTAGATATAGAGACAGAGAGCGAGAGATAGATATGGAGAGAGAGAGAGAGAGAGCGAGAGGTAGATATGGAGGGAGAGAGAGCGAGAGGTAGATATGGAGAGCGAGCGAGAGGTAGATATGGAGAGAGAGAGCGAGCGAGAGTTAGATATGGAGAGAGAGAGCGAGCGAGAGGTAGATATGGAGAGAGAGAGCGAGCCAGAGGTAGATATGGAGAGAGAGAGAGCGAGAGGTAGATATGGAGAAAGAGAGAGCGAGAGGTAGATATGGAGAGAGAGAGAGCGAGAGGTAGATATGGAGAGAGAGAGCGAGAGGTAGATATGGAGAAAGAGAGAACGTGAAGTAGATATGGAGAGAGAGAGAGCGAGAGGTAGATATGGAGAAAGAGAGAGCGAGAGGTAGATATGGAGAGAGAGAGAGCGAGAGGTAGATATGGAGAGAGAGAGCGAGAGGTAGATATGGAGAGAGAGAGCGAGAGGTAGATATGGAGAAAGAGAGAGCGAGAGGTAGATATGGAGAGAGAGAGCGAGAGGTAGATATGGAGAGAGAGCGAGAGGTAGATATGGAGAGAGAGAGGGAGAGGTAGATATGGAGAGAGAGAGAGAGCGAGAGGTAGATATGGAGAGAGAGAGAGCGAGAGGTAGATATGCAGGGAGAGAGAGCGTTAGATATGGAGAGAGAGAGTGAGAGGTAGATATGGAGAGAGAGAGCGAGAGGTAGATATGGAGAGAGAGAGAGAGGTAGATATGGAGAGAGAGAGCGAGAGGTAGATATGGAGAGAGAGAGCGAGAGGTAGATGTGGGAGAGAGCGAGAGGTAGATGTGGGAGAGAGAGCGAGAGGTAGATGTGGGAGAGAGAGCGAGAGGTAGATGTGGGAGAGAGAGCGAGAGGTAGATATGGAGAGAGAGAGCGAGAGGTAGATATGGGAGAGAGAGCGAGAGGTAGATGTGGGAGAGAGAGCGAGAGGTAGATGAGAGAGAGAGAGAGCGAGAGGTAGATATGGAGAGCGAGTGAGAGGTAGATATGGAGAGAGAGAGCGAGAGGTAGATATGGGAGAGAGAGCGAGAGGTAGATATGGGAGAGAGAGCGAGAGGTAGATATGGGAAAGAGCGAGAGGTAGATATGGAGAGCGAGAGAGCGAGCGAGAGGTAGATATGGGAGAGAGAGCGAGAGGTAGATATGGAAAGAGAGAGAGCGAGAGGTAGATATGGAGAGAGAGAGCGAGAGGTAGATATGGAGAGAGAGAGAGCGAGAGGTAGATATGGAGAGAGCGAGAGGTAGATATGGAGAGAGAGAGAGAGAGCGAGAGGTTGATATGGAGAGAGAGAGGTAGATATGGAGAGAGAGAGAGAGCGAGAGGTAGATATGGAGAGAGAGAGAGAGCGAGAGGTAGATATGGAGAGAGAGCGAGAGGTAGATATGGAGAGAGAGAGAGCGAGAGGTAGATATGGAGAGAGAGAGAGAGCGAGAGGTAGATATGGAGGGAGAGAGAGAGCGAGAGGTAGATATGGAGAGCGAGCGAGCGAGAGGTAGATATGGAGAGAGAGAGCGAGCGAGAGGTAGATATGGAAAGAGAGAGCGAGCGTGAGGTAGATATGGAGAGAGAGCGAGCGAGAGGTAGATATGGAGAGAGAGCGAGAGGTAGATATGGAGAGAGAGCGAGCGAGAGGTAGATATGGAGAGCGAGCGAGAGGTAGATATGGAGAGAGAGTGCGAGAGGTAGATATGGAGAGAGAGAGAGAGCGAGAGGTAGATATAGAGAGAGAGAGAGCGAGAGGTTGTTATGGAGAGAGAGAGCGAGAGGTAGATATGGAGAGAGAGAGAGCGAGAGGTAGATATGGAGAGAGAGAGAGCGAGAGGTAGATATGGAGAGAGAGAGCGAGAGGTAGATATGGAGGGAGAGAGAGCGAGAGGTAGATATGGAGAGAGAGCGAGTGAGCGAGAGGTAGATATGGAGAGAGAGCGAGCGAGAGGTAGATATGGAGAGAGCGAGCGAGAGGTAGATATGGAGAGAGAGAGCGAGCGAGAGGTAGATATTGAGAGAGAGAGAGCGAGAGGTAGATATGGAGAGAGAGAGAGCGAGAGGTAGATATGGAGAGAGAGAGCGAGAGGTAGATATAGAGAGAGAGAGCGAGAGTTAGATATGGAGAGAGAGAGCGAGAGGTAGATATGGAGAAAGAGAGAGCGAGAGGTAGATATGGAGAGAGAGAGCGAGAGGTAGATATGGAGAGAGAGAGCGAGAGGTAGATATGGAGAGAGAGAGCGAGAGGTAGATATGGAGAAAGAGAGAGCGAGAGGTAGATATGGAGAAAGAGAGAACGAGAAGCAGATATGGAGAGAGAGCGAGAGGTAGATATGGAGAGAGAGAGCGAGAGGTAGATATAGAGAGAGAGAGCGAGAGGTAGATATGGAGAGAGAGAGCGAGAGGTAGATATGGAGAGAGAGAGCGAGTGGTAGATATGGAGAGACAGCGAGAGGTAGATATGGAGAGAGAGCGAGAGGTAGATATGGAGAGAGCGAGAGGTAGATATGGAGAGAGAGAGCGAGAGGTAGATATGGAGAGACAGCGAGAGGTAGATATGGAGAGAGAGCGAGAGGTAGATATGGAGAGAGAGAGAGCGAGAGGTAGATATGGAGTGAGAGAGAGAGCGAGAGTGAGAGCGAGAGGTAAATATGGAGAGAGACAGAGCGAGAGAGAGAGAGGTAGATATGGAGAGAGAGAGAGAGAGGTAGATATGGAGAGAGAGAGCGAGCGAGAGGTAGATATGGAGAGAGAGAGAGCGAGCGAGAGGTAGATATGGAGAGAGAGAGAGCAGACCATACCTTGGGGCCAAATATGTAACAACATGTCACAACCTGAGGACTGTTTAAAATTAAGACTGTTTAAAATTAATATTGAACGTACCAAATGAAGTACAAAGACTGTTTAAAATTAATATTGTTTAAAAGTAATATTGTATGTACCCAACAAATGTCAAATCGATTGACACCTACAGAATGTTGGAAAACTGTACCTTTTTGCTATGTAAGCTTTGGCAATATGGTTCTCTGTAAACTTTCATGCCAATAAAGCATTTTAATTGGAATTGGAATTGGAGAGCGAGAGGTAGATATGGAGAGAGAGAGAGCGAGAGGTAGATATGGAGAGAGAGAGCGAGCGAGAGGTAGATATTGAGAGAGAGAGAGCGAGAGGTAGATATGGAGAGAGAGAGAGCGAGAGGTAGATATGGAGAGAGAGAGAGCGAGAGGTAGATATAGAGAGAGAGAGCGAGAGTTAGATATGGAGAGAGAGAGCGAGAGGTAGATATGGAGAAAGAGAGAGCGAGAGGTAGATATGGAGAGAGAGAGCGAGAGGTAGATATGGAGAGAGAGAGCGAGAGGTAGATATGGAGAGAGAGAGCGAGAGGTAGATATGGAGAAAGAGAGAGCGAGAGGTAGATATGGAGAAAGAGAGAACGAGAAGCAGATATGGAGAGAGAGCGAGAGGTAGATATGGAGAGAGAGAGCGAGAGGTAGATATAGAGAGAGAGAGCGAGAGGTAGATATAGAGAGAGAGAGCGAGAGGTAGATATGGAGAGAGAGAGCGAGAGGTAGATATGGAGAGAGAGAGCGAGTGGTAGATATGGAGAGAGAGCGAGAGGTAGATATGGAGAGAGAGCGAGAGGTAGATATGGAGAGAGAGCGAGAGGTAGATATGGAGAGAGAGAGAGCGAGAGGTAGATATGGAGTGAGAGAGAGAGCGAGAGTGAGAGCGAGAGGTAAATATGGAGAGAGACAGAGCGAGAGAGAGAGAGGTAGATATGGAGAGAGAGAGAGAGAGGTAGATATGGAGAGAGAGAGCGAGCGAGAGGTAGATATGGAGAGAGAGAGAGCGAGCGAGAGGTAGATATGGAGAGAGAGAGAGCGAGAGGTAGATATGGAGAGAGAGAGAGCGAGAGGTAGATATGGAGAGAGAGCGAGAGGTAGATATGGAGAGAGAGAGAGAGCGAGAGGTAGATATGGAGAGAGAGAGAGAGCGAGAGGTAGATATGGAGAGAGAGAGAGAGCGAGAGGTAGATATGGAGAGAGAGAGAGAGCGAGAGGTAGATATGGAGAGAGAGAGAGAGCGAGAGGTAGATATGGAGAGAGAGAGAGCGAGAGGTAGATATGGAGAGAGAGAGAGAGCGAGAGGTAGATATGGAGAGAGAGAGCGAGAGGTAGATATGGAGAGAGAGAGAGCGAGAGGTAGATATGGAGAGAGAGAGAGAGCGAGAGGTAGATATGCAGAGAGAGAGCGAGAGGTTGATATGGAGAGAGAGAGAGAGAGGTAGATATGGAGAGCGAGAGGTAGATATGGAGAGAGAGCGAGAGGTAGATATGGAGAGAGAGAGAGAGTGAGCGAGAGGTAGATATGGAGAGAGAGAGAGAGCGCGAGAGGTAGATATGGAGAGAGAGAGAGAGCGCGAGAGGTAGATATGGAGGGAGAGAGAGAGCGAGAGGTAGATATGGAGGGAGAGAGAGAGCGAGAGGTAGATATGGAGAGAGAGCGAGCGAGATGTAGATATGGAAAGAGAGAGCGAGCGTGAGGTAGATATGGAGAGAGCGAGCGAGAGGTAGATATGGAGAGAGAGCGAGAGGTAGATATGGAGAGAGAGAGAGAGCGAGAGGTAGATATGGAGGGAGAGAGAGAGCGAGAGGTAGATATGGAGAGAGAGCGAGCGAGAGGTAGATATGGAGAGCGAGCGAGCGAGAGGTAGATATGGAGAGAGAGAGAGCGAGCGAGAGGTAGATATGGAGAGAGAGAGAGCGAGAGGTAGATATGGAGAGAGAGAGAGCGAGAGGTAGATATGGAGAGAGAGCGAGAGGTAGATATGGAGAGAGAGAGAGAGCGAGAGGTAGATATGGAGAGAGAGAGAGAGCGAGAGGTAGATATGGAGAGAGAGAGAGAGAGCGAGAGGTAGATATGGAGAGAGAGAGAGAGCGAGAGGTAGATATGGAGAGAGAGAGAGAGCGAGAGGTAGATATGGAGAGAGAGAGAGCGAGAGGTAGATATGGAGAGAGAGAGAGAGCGAGAGGTAGATATGGAGAGAGAGAGGGAGAGGTAGATATGGAGAGAGAGAGAGCGAGAGGTAGATATGGAGAGAGAGAGAGAGCGAGAGGTAGATATGGAGAGAGAGAGCGAGAGGTTGATATGGAGAGAGAGAGAGAGAGGTAGATATGGAGAGCGAGAGGTAGATATGGAGAGAGAGCGAGAGGTAGATATGGAGAGAGAGAGAGAGTGAGCGAGAGGTAGATATGGAGAGAGAGAGAGAGCGCGAGAGGTAGATATGGAGAGAGAGAGAGAGCGCGAGAGGTAGATATGGAGGGAGAGAGAGAGCGAGAGGTAGATATGGAGGGAGAGAGAGAGCGAGAGGTAGATATGGAGAGAGAGCGAGCGAGATGTAGATATGGAAAGAGAGAGCGAGCGTGAGGTAGATATGGAGAGAGCGAGCGAGAGGTAGATATGGAGAGAGAGCGAGAGGTAGATATGGAGAGAGAGAGAGAGCGAGAGGTAGATATGGAGGGAGAGAGAGAGCGAGAGGTAGATATGGAGAGAGAGCGAGCGAGAGGTAGATATGGAGAGCGAGCGAGCGTGAGGTAGATATGGAGAGAGAGAGAGCGAGAGGTAGATATGGAGAGAGAGAGAGCGAGAGGTAGATATGGAGAGAGAGAGAGCGAGAGGTAGATATGGAGGGAGAGAGAGCGAGAGGTAGATATGGAGAGCGAGCGAGAGGTAGATATGGAGAGAGAGAGCGAGCGAGAGTTAGATATGGAGAGAGAGAGCGAGCGAGAGGTAGATATGGAGAGAGAGAGCGAGCCAGAGGTAGATATGGAGAGAGAGAGAGCGAGAGGTAGATATGGAGAAAGAGAGAGCGAGAGGTAGATATGGAGAGAGAGAGAGCGAGAGGTAGATATGGAGAGAGAGAGCGAGAGGTAGATATGGAGAAAGAGAGAACGTGAAGTAGATATGGAGAGAGAGAGAGCGAGAGGTAGATATGGAGAAAGAGAGAGCGAGAGGTAGATATGGAGAGAGAGAGAGCGAGAGGTAGATATGGAGAGAGAGAGCGAGAGGTAGATATGGAGAGAGAGAGCGAGAGGTAGATATGGAGAAAGAGAGAGCGAGAGGTAGATATGGAGAGAGAGAGCGAGAGGTAGATATGGAGAGAGAGCGAGAGGTAGATATGGAGAGAGAGAGAGGTAGATATGGAGAGAGAGAGCGAGCGAGAGGTAGATATGGAGAGAGAGCGAGAGGTAGATATGGAGAGAGAGAGAGCGAGAGGTAGATATGGAGAGAGAGAGAGAGCGAGAGGTAGATATGGAGAGAGAGAGAGCGAGAGGTAGATATGGAGAGAGAGAGCGAGAGGTAGATATGGAGAGAGAGAGAGAGCGAGAGGTAGATATGGAGAGAGAGAGAGAGCGAGAGGTCGATATGGAGAGAGAGAGAGCGAGAGGTCGATATGGAGAGAGAGAGAGCGAGAGGTCGATATGGAGAGAGAGAGAGCGAGAGGTAGATATGGAGAGAGAGAGAGCGAGAGGTAGATATGGAGAGAGAGAGCGAGAGGTAGATATGGAGAGAGAGAGAGCGAGAGGTAGATATGGAGAGAGAGAGAGCGAGAGGTAGATATGGAGAGAGAGAGCGAGAGGTAGATATGGAGAGAGAGAGAGCGAGAGGTAGATATGGAGAGAGAGAGAGCGAGAGGTAGATATGGAGAGAGAGAGAGAGAGCGAGAGGTCGATATGGAGAGAGAGAGAGAGAGAGGTCGATATGGAGAGAGAGAGAGCGAGAGGTAGATATGGAGAGAGAGAGAGCGAGAGGTAGATATGGAGAGAGAGAGAGCGAGAGGTAGATATGGAGAGAGAGAGAGCGAGAGGTAGATATGGAGAGAGAGAGCGAGAGGTAGATATGGAGAGAGAGAGAGCGAGAGGTAGATATGGAGAGAGAGAGAGCGAGAGGGAGATATGGAGAGAGAGAGAGAGCGAGAGGGAGATATGGAGAGAGAGAGAGAGCGAGAGGTAGATATGGAGAGAGAGAGAGAGAGCGAGAGGTAGATATGGAGAGAGCGAGAGGTAGATATGGAGAGAGAGAGCGAGCGAGAGGTAGATATGGAGAGAGAGAGAGAGGTAGATATGGAGAGAGAAAGAGAGAGAGCGAGAGGTAGATATGGAGAGAGAGAGCGAGAGGTAGACATGGAGAGAGAGAGAGAGAGAGCGAGAGGTAGATATGGAGAGAGAGAGCGAGAGGTAGATATGGAGAGAGAGCGATCGAGAGGTAGATATGGAGAGAGAGCGAGAGGTAGCTATGGAGAAAGAGAGAGCGAGAGGTCGATATGGAGGGAGAGAGAGCGAGAGGTAGATATGGAGAGAGAGCGAGCGAGAGGTAGATATGGAGATCGAGCGAGAGGTAGATATGGAGAGAGAGAGAGAGCGAGAGGTAGATATGGAGAGAGAGAGAGAGAGAGCGAGAGGTAGATATGGAGAGAGAGAGAGAGAGCGAGAGGTAGATATGGAGAGAGAGAGAGAGCGCGAGAGGTAGATATGGAGAGAGAGAGAGAGAACGAGAGGTAGATATGGAGAGAGAGAGAGAGAGCGAGAGGTAGATATGGAGAGAGAGAGAGAGCGAGAGGTAGATATGGAGAGAGAGAGAGAGCGAGAGGTAGATATGGAGAGAGAGAGAGCGAGAGGTAGATATGGAGAGAGAGAGAGCGAGAGGTAGATATGGAGGGAGAGAGAGAGCGAGGTAGATATGGAGAGAGAGAGAGAGCGAGAGGTAGATATGGAGAGAGAGAGCGAGAGGTAGATATGGAGAGAGAGAGAGAGCGAGAGGTAGATATGGAGAGAGCGAGAGGTAGATATAGAGAGAGAGACCGAGAGGTAGATATGGAGAGAGAGAGCGAGAGGTAGACATGCAGAGAGAGAGCGAGAGGTAGATACGGAGAGAGAGAGAGGGCGAGAGGTAGATATGGAGAGAGAGACAGAGCGAGAGGTAGATATGGAGAGAGAGAGAGAGCGAGAGGTAGATATGGGAGAGAGAGCGAGAGGTAGATATGGAGAGAGAGCGAGAGGTAGATATGGAGAGAGAGAGCGAGAGGTAGATATGGAGAGAGAGAGAGAACGAGAGGTAGATATGGAGAGAGAGAGCGAGAGGTAGATATGGAGAGAGAGAGCGAGAGGTAGATATGGAGAGAGAGAGCGAGAGGTAGATATGGAGAGAGAGCGAGAGGTAGATATGGAGAGAGAGAGCGAGAGGTAGATATGGAGAGAGAGAGAGCGAGAGGTCGATATGGAGAGAGAGAGAGCGAGAGGTAGATATGGAGAGAGAGAGCGAGCGGTAGATATGGAGAGAGAGAGCGAGAGGCAGATATGGAGAGAGAGCGAGAGGTAGATATGGAGGGAGAGCGATCGAGAGGTAGATATGGAGAGAGAGCGAGAGGTAGATATGGAGAGAGAGCGAGAGGTAGATATGGAGAGAGAGCGATCGAGAGGTAGATATGGAGAGAGAGCGAGAGGTAGATATGGAGGGAGAGTGAGCGAGAGGTAGATATGGAGAGAGAGAGAGAGAGCGAGAGGTAGATATGGAGAGAGAGAGAGAGAGCGAGAGGTCGATATGGAGAGAGAGAGAGAGAGCGAGAGGTAGATATGGAGAGAGAGAGAGAGAGCGAGAGGTAGATATGGAGAGAGAGAGAGAGAGAGCGAGAGGTCGATATGGAGAGAGAGAGAGCGAGAGGTAGATATGGAGGGAGAGAGCGAGCGAGAGGTAGATATGGAGAGAGAGAGAGCGAGAGGTAGATATGGAGAGAGAGAGAGCGAGAGGTAGATATGGAGAGAGAGAGAGCGAGAGGTAGATACGGAGAGAGAGAGCGAGAGATAGATATGGAGCGAGAGAGAGAGCGAGAGGTAGATATGGAGAGAGAGAGAGAGAGCGAGAGGTAGATATGGAGAGAGAGCGAGAGGTAGATATAGAGAGAGAGACCGAGAGGTAGATATGGAGAGAGAGCGAGCAAGAGGTAGATATGGGAGAGAGAGCGAGAGGTAGATATGGGAGAGAGAGCGAGAGGTCGATATGGGAGAGAGAGCGAGAGGTAGATATGGGAAAGAACGAGAGGTAGATATGGAGAGCGAGCGAGAGGTAGATATGGAGAGAGAGAGAGCGAGAGGTAGATATGGAGAGAGAGAGAGAGCGAGAGGTAGATATGGAGAGAGAGCGAGAGGTAGATATGCGATCAATGTCTGGCCGGCGAGGTTGAAACAGAGATGCATTTCCTCCTAAAATGCGAAAAATTCAACACATCAAGAAACATATTATTCAACAAGCTAAGCCAAACAACCCCAGATTTCAAGGAATTGGATGACCTGTCAAAATTGAGATTAGTCCTAGGAGAAGGGGACAGACCATACCTTGGGGCCAAATATGTAACAACATGTCACAACCTGAGGACTGTTTAAAAATTAAGACTGTTTAAAATTAATATTGAGCGTACCAAATGAAGTACAAAGACTGTTTAAAATTAATATTGTTTAAAAGTAATATTGTATGTAACCAACAAATGTCAAATCGATTGACACCTACAGAATGTTGGAAAACTGTACCTTTTTGCTATGTAAGCTTTGGCAATATGGTTCTCTGTAAACTTTCATGCCAATAAAGCATTTGAATTGGAAAAAATTGGAATTGGATATGGAGAGAGAGAGAGCGAGAGGTAGATATGGAGAGAGAGGTAGATATGGAGAGAGAGAGAGAGCGAGAGGTAGATATGGAGAGAGAGAGAGCGAGAGGTAGATATGGAGAGCGAGAGGTAGATATGGAGAGAGAGAGAGCGAGAGGTAGATAGGGAGAGAGAGAGCGAGAGGTAGATATGGAGAGAGAGAGAGCGAGAGGTAGATATGGAGAGAGAGAGAGCGAGAGGTAGATATGGAGAGAGAGAGCGAGAGGTAGATATGGAGAGAGAGCGAGCGAGAGGTAGATATGGAGAGAGAGCGAGCGAGAGGTAGATATGGAGAGAGAGCGAGCGAGAGGTAGATATGGAGAGCGAGCGAGAGGTAGATATGGAGAGAAAGAGAGAGCGAGAGGTAGATATGGAGAGAGAGAGCGAGAGGTAGATATGGAGCGAGAGAGAGCGAGTGGTCGATATGGAGAGAGAGAGAGAGCGAGAGGCAGATATGGAGAGAGAGAGCGAGAGGTAGATATGGAGAGAGAGAGAGCGAGAGCGAGATATGGAGAGAGAGAGAGAGAGCGAGAGGTAGATATGGAGAGAGAGAGAGAGAGCGAGAGGTAGATGTGGAGGGAGAGAGAGAGCGAGAGGTAGATATGGAGGGAGAGAGCGAGAGGTAGATATGGAGGGAGAGAGAGAGCGAGAGGTAGATATGGAGAGAGAGAGCGAGCGAGAGGTAGATATGGAGAGAGAGCGAGCGTGAGGTAGATACGGGGAGAGAGAGAGCGAGCGAGAGGTAGATATGGAGGGAGAGCGAGAGGTAGATATGGAGAGAGAGAGAGCGAGAGGTAGATATGGAGAGAGAGAGCGAGAGGTAGACATGGAGAGAGAGAGAGTGAGAGGTAGATATGGTGAGAGAGCGAGCGAGAGGTAGATATGGAGAGAGAGAGAGCGAGAGGTAGATATGGAGAGAGAAAGACCCACAGGGCAACAACCATGTGTTTGGCCAGACCCCTCTATATGTCACACCAGCCATCGCAAACCGAAACAACCTCGATTGTGAAATAAATAAAAGCGGTAGGGAGGTAGTGCAACTCTGCCGAGCCTTAGGCCTGTACATAGTTAACGGTAGGTTCAGAGGGGACTCCTTAGGGAGACTCACATATTCCTCAACTCTTGGGTCTAGTGTGGTGGATTATACAATCACTGACCTGGACCCCTGCGATATCAACGCATTCACTGTCAGGCAGCAATCCCCCCTCTCAGACCATAACCAAATAAATGTGTACCTTAAACTTTCTGCCCAAACTACAGACACAAAAAAGGAACCCAGTAAGCTACATAAAATAAACCAGACATACAGATGGGCCCCAGACAGTGGAGATAAATTCATCACAGCACTAAATTCACCTGATCTCACAAGTAAAATTTCAAAATTTAAAGAAAATCTATATGAGATCACCAGAGATGGGGTAAACATGGCCATAGAGGATATAAATATGATCTTTCATGAGGCAGCTGTAAAAGCCGACCTCGTGAAACAGAAGAGGAAGAGTCACAAAAGACAAAATAAAAATAAGAAATGGTTTGACCACGAATGCAAAAATGCCAGAAAAGACCTGAGAAAAATATCAAACCAAAAGCATCGCCAACCAAACAATCCGGACCTACGTACTAGATACAATGAAACCCTCAAAAGATATAAACACACCATTAGGAACAAAACACAAAACTATACCCACAAAATACTAGAAGAAATTGAAAACTCCACCAACCCAAAACAATTCTGGGAAATGTGGAATAACCTGAGTACAACACAATTGCAAGCATTACCAATCCAAGATGGCGACATCTGGAGAACACATTTTGAAAACCTCTACAAAGACATCCCAATAAACGAAACAAACCCAAGTCAACATCAGGTCACAGAAAAACTCCACACATTAGAAGCAACAATCAAAGACAACCAAAACCCTCTAGACTCCCCAATCACATGGAAAGAAATGGCCACAAAAACAAAATCTCTCCACCTAAAGAAAGCCTGTGGCCCAGACAACATCAAAAATGAAATGCTCAAGTTCAGCAATATGGAGATGCAGGGTGCGGTACTCAAATTATTCAACATCATATTACGTTCAGGCTGTTTTCCCGATATCTGGTGCCAAGGACTAATCTCCCCCATATATAAAAGCGGAAACAAATCAGACCCAAATAACTACCGCGGCATCTGTGTCAACAGTTGTCTAGGGAAGTTATTCTGCAGTATTCTAAATAGTAGATTACTTGATTTTCTTAACAAACATAATATCCTCAGAAAAAACCAAATAGGCTTTCTTCCAAAACACCGCACCGCCGACCATATCTATACCCTTCACACCCTCATTGAAAAACATATACACCAAACAAAAAATGGGAAAATATTCGCCTGTTTCATCGACTTCAAGAAAGCCTTTGACTCTATATGGCACGAAGGGCTCTATTATAAACTTCTTCAATGTGGAATAGGGGGCAAAGTCTATGACCTTATTAAATCAATGTATCTGAAAAACAAATGCGGGGTCAAAATTGGAGACAAACGCACCGATTTCTTCACCCAGAGAAGAGGCGTCCGGCAGGGCTGCAATTTGAGCCCGACCCTGTTCAACATATACATAAATGAATTAGCAGACATGCTGGAGCAAAGCGAGTCACCAGGTCTCCGTCTCCTAGATGGAGAAGTGAAATCCCTGTTCTATGCGGACGACCTGGTTCTGCTGTCTCCCACAGAACAGGGATTACAGCAACAACTAGACCTACTCGACAAATACTGCCAAAATTGGGCTCTAACAGTAAATCTAAAGAAAACCAACATCATGATTTTTCAAAAAAGGCCCAGATGTCAGGAAAACAAATACCAGTTTACCCTCAGTGATATCACTATAGGACACACTATGAGCTACACCTACCTTGGTCTAACTATTACAGCATCAGGGAGCTTCAGCATAGCAGTGAATGCACTAAAAGAAAAAGCCCGAAGAGCCCTATATGCAATAAAAAGAAAATTCTACAACATCCAAATCCCAATCAAAATCTGGCTCAAAATATTTGACAGCATAATCCTGCCCATTGCACTGTACGGTAGTGAAGTATGGGGCCCGCTAAATCACCAAAGCTACACTAAATGGGAAAAACATACAATAGAAGCCCTACATGCAGAATTCTGCCGAAGCATCCTTCGCACCCAAAGGAAAACGCCAACAAATGCATGCAGAGCCGAACTAGGCAGATACCCACTGATAATAAACATCCAAAAACGAGCACTAAACTTCCTAAATCACCTCAAATCTAGCTCCCCAGACACCCTTCATTTCAAAGCCTTTCAGACCCAAGAGCTAAACCCAGAAAAGAGTCCCCTGAGTCAGCTGCTACGGAAACTAAGTACTCAGCCGGACCCTGACCAGCCCCAGACCAACACAGCCGTCCAAACACCAATCCGAGTGAACCAAATCATTAAAAAATGCAAAGAAACCTACCTGGAACATTGGAACAAAATAACCGAAAGCCAAAGCAGATTAGAATGTTACCGGGCCCTAAAAAGAGAATATAAACTGGCAGACTACCTCACGACCATCAGAGACACAAAACAGAGACAGACCCTCACCAGGTACAGACTAAGCGACCACCAACTGGAAATTGAAAAAGGCAGATACAAGAAATCCTGGCAGCCTAGAGAGAATAGAATATGCGATCAATGTCTGGCTGGCGAGGTTGAAACAGAAATGCATTTCCTCCTAAAATGCGAAAAATTCAACACATCAAGAAACATATTATTCAACAAGCTAAGCCAAACAACCCCAGATTTCAAGGAATTGGATGATCTGTCAAAATTGAGATTAGTCCTAGGAGAAGGAGACAGACCATACCTTGGGGCCAAATATGTAACAACATGTCACAACCTGAGGACTGTTTAAAATTAAGACTGTTTAAAATTAATATTGAACGTACCAAATGAAGTACAAAGACTGTTTAAAATTAATATTGTTTAAAAGTAATATTGTATGTACCCAACAAATGTCAAATCGATTGACACCTACAGAATGTTGGAAAACTGTACCTTTTTGCTATGTAAGCTTTGGCAATATGGTTCTCTGTAAACTTTCATGCCAATAAAGCATTTTAATTGGAATTGGAATTGGAATTGGAAAGAGAGCGAGGTAGATATGGAGAGAGAGAGAGCGAGCGAGAGGTAGATATGGAGAGAGAGAGCGAGCGAGAGGTAGATATGGAGAGAGAGAGCGAGAGGTAGATATGGAGAGAGAGAGAGCGAGAGGTAGATATAGAGACAGAGAGCGAGAGATAGATATGGAGAGAGAGAGAGAGAGAGCGAGAGGTAGATATGGAGAGAGAGATAGAAATATAGAGAGGAGCAAGGGATAGATATATAGAGAGGAGCAAGAGATAGATATGAAGAGAGAGAGAGTGAGAGGTAGATATGGAGAGAGAGAGCGAGAGGTAGATATGGAGAGAGAGAGGGAGAGGTAGATATGGAGAGAGAGAGAGAGCGAGAGGTAGATATGGAGAGCGAGAGGTAGATATGCAGGGAGAGAGAGCGTTAGATATGGAGAGAGAGAGTGAGAGGTAGATATGGAGAGAGAGAGCGAGAGGTAGATATGGAGAGAGAGAGAGGTAGATATGGAGAGAGAGAGCGAGAGGTAGATATGGAGAGAGAGAGCGAGAGGTAGATGTGGGAGAGAGCGAGAGGTAGATGTGGGAGAGAGCGAGAGGTAGATGTGGGAGAGAGAGCGAGAGGTAGATATGGAGAGAGAGAGCGAGGTAGATATGGGAGAGAGAGCGAGAGGTAGATGTGGGAGAGAGAGCGAGAGGTAGATATGGAGAGAGAGAGAGCGAGAGGTAGATATGGAGAGCGAGTGAGAGGTAGATATGGAGAGAGAGAGCGAGAGGTAGATATGGGAGAGAGCGAGAGGTAGATATGGGAGAGAGAGCGAGAGGTAGATATGGGAAAGAGCGAGAGGTAGATATGGAGAGCGAGAGAGCGAGCGAGAGGTAGATATGGGAGAGAGAGCGAGAGGTAGATATGGAAAGAGAGAGAGCGAGAGGTAGATATGAAGAGAGAGAGAGCGAGAGGTAGATATGGAGAGAGAGAGAGCGAGAGGTAGATATGGAGAGAGCGAGAGGTAGATATGGAGAGAGAGAGAGAGCGAGAGGTTGATATGGAGAGAGAGGTAGATATGGAGAGAGAGAGAGCGAGAGGTAGATATGGAGAGAGAGAGAGAGCGAGAGGTAGATATGGAGGGAGAGAGAGAGCGAGAGGTAGATATGGAGGGAGAGAGAGCGCGAGAGGTAGATATGGAGAGAGAGCGAGCGAGCGAGAGGTAGATATGGAGAGAGAGAGCGAGCGAGAGGTAGATATGGAAAGAGAGAGCGAGCGTGAGGTAGATATGGAGAGAGAGCGAGCGAGAGGTAGATATGGAGAGAGAGCGAGAGGTAGATATGGAGAGAGAGCGAGCGAGAGGTAGATATGGAGAGCGAGCGAGAGGTAGATATGGAGAGAGAGTGCGAGAGGTAGATATGGAGAGAGAGAGAGTGCGAGAGGTAGATATGGAGAGAGAGAGAGAGCGAGAGGTAGATATAGAGAGAGAGAGAGCGAGAGGTTGATATGGAGAGAGAGAGCGAGAGGTAGATATGGAGAGAGAGAGAGCGAGAGGTAGATATGGAGAGAGAGAGAGAGAGCGAGAGGTAGATATGGAGAGAGAGAGCGAGAGGTAGATATGGAGGGAGAGAGAGAGCGAGAGGTAGATATGGAGAGAGAGCGAGTGAGCGAGAGGTAGATATGGAGAGAGAGCGAGCGAGAGGTAGATATGGAGAGAGCGAGCGAGAGGTAGATATGGAGAGAGAGAGCGAGCGAGAGGTAGATATTGAGAGAGAGAGCGAGAGGTAGATATGGAGAGAGAGAGAGCGAGAGGTAGATATGGAGAGAGAGAGAGCGAGAGGTAGATATAGAGAGAGAGCGAGAGTTAGATATGGAGAGAGAGAGCGAGAGGTAGATATGGAGAAAGAGAGAGCGAGAGGTAGATATGGAGAGAGAGAGCGAGAGGTAGATATGGAGAGAGAGAGCGAGAGGTAGATATGGAGAAAGAGAGAACGAGAAGTAGATATGGAGAGAGAGCGAGAGGTAGATATGGAGAGAGAGAGCGAGAGGTAGATATAGAGAGAGAGCGAGAGGTAGATATGGAGAGAGAGCGAGAGGTAGATATGGAGAGAGAGAGCGAGAGGTAGATATGGAGAGAGAGCGAGAGGTAGATATGGAGAGAGAGCGAGAGGTAGATATGGAGAGAGAGCGAGAGGTAGATATGGAGAGAGAGAGAGAGCGAGAGGTAGATATGGAGTGAGAGAGAGAGCGAGAGTGAGAGCGAGAGGTAGATATGGAGAGAGACAGAGCGAGAGAGAGAGAGGTAGATATGGAGAGAGAGAGAGAGGTAGATATGGAGAGAGAGAGCGAGTGAGGTAGATATGGAGAGAGAGAGAGCGAGCGAGAGGTAGATATGGAGAGAGAGAGAGTGAGAGGTAGATATGGAGAGAGAGAGAGCGAGAGGTAGATATGGAGAGAGAGAGCGAGAGGTAGATATGGAGAGAGAGAGAGAGCGAGAGGTAGATATGGAGAGAGAGAGAGCGAGAGGTAGATATGGAGAGAGAGAGAGAGCGAGAGGTAGATATGGAGAGAGAGAGAGAGCGAGAGGTAGATATGGAGAGAGAGCGAGCGAGATGTAGATATGGAAAGAGAGAGCGAGCGTGAGGTAGATATGGAGAGAGCGAGAGAGAGAGAGGTAGATATGGAGAGAGAGAGAGAGAGAGTGAGAGGTAGATATGGAGAGAGAGAGAGCGAGAGGTAGATATGGAGAGAGAGAGCGAGAGGTAGATATGGAGAGAGAGAGAGAGCGAGAGGTAGATATGGAGAGAGAGAGAGAGCGAGAGGTAGATATGGAGAGAGAGAGAGAGCGAGAGGTAGATATGGAGAGAGAGAGAGAGCGAGAGGTAGATATGGAGAGAGAGCGAGCGAGATGTAGATATGGAAAGAGAGCGAGCGTGAGGTAGATATGGAGAGAGCGAGCGAGAGGTAGATATGGAGAGAGAGCGAGAGGTAGATATGGAGAGAGAGAGAGAGCGAGAGGTGGATATGGAGGGAGAGAGAGAGCGAGAGGTAGATATGGAGAGAGAGCGAGCGAGCGTGAGGTAGATATGGAGAGAGAATACATCTACTCAAACAGCGGATGTGGGTCTTCGCAAGAAACCCTTAAACACTGCCAAAAGATGCAGCCCTCCCACCCCCCCTACCATTGGGAGCCCAAACAGGACCACCAATGTCCCCCACCCCCCTTTACAAAACCGACAACAGAACCGTGCTTTTATACCTGACCCAAGACCCCCCTCTAGACCACAGACTGTAGACCAAGAACTGAGAAAGATCATGACGATGCTGAACAGCCTGATAGAAAGCCGGAGAAATTATTAATATTGTTATTTATCATTATCATTATTGTTATCTTATCAGTATTATTACTATTATTAGATAGATATATGTGCATGCCTCATGAAATTTATACTAAATCATCACTTAGCATTATAGAAAATAGTGTTTCCACACTCATCCCACAAAATAGGTCCATTTTATTTCGTTTTATTGAACTATATAAATGCGTTCTTTCCACATAAGCTGCTGGAATATCCAGGGCCTCCGCTCCTCAACTTTTGGGATGAAGAGTACAGACCCTGAATTCCTAAAAGCTATAAAAGACATTGATATAATTGTGTTAACAGAAACATGGTGCCAAAAGGACATGCCGACCCACTGTCCTCCAATGTACCATGAAATCATTGTGCCCTCAGTAAAGAACACTAAAACACGCAAGGGCAGAACCTCCGGGGGAATATTGGTGTGGTATAAGGGAGAACTGGACAAACACATCTCACCGGTAAAACAGGGGAAATCACACGTATGGCTAAAACTAGATAAAAATATAGGAATAGCAAAAAAAGATGTTTACTTATGTGCGATCTACATACCTCCAATAGATTCGCCATATTTCGAAGAGGAGTTATTTGATACTCTCCACATGGAAATCAGCCATTTCCAGGCCCAAGGAAAGGTGATAATATGTGGGGACCTAAATGCAAGGACCGGTTGTGAACCTGACTTCATAGACCCACAGGGAAACAACCATGTGTTTGGCCAGACCCCTTTAGATGTCACACCAGCCATCGCAAATCGGAACAACCTTGATCGTGAAATAAATAAAAGCGGTAGGGAGGTAGTGCAACTCTGCCGAGCCTTAGGCCTGTACATAGTTAATGGTAGGTTCAGAGGGGACTCCCTAGGGAGACTCACATACTCCTCAACTCTTGGGTCTAGTGTGGTGGACTATACAATCACTGACCTGGACCCCTGCGATATCAACGCATTCACTGTCAGGCAGCAATCCCCCCTCTCAGACCATAACCAAATAAATGTGTACCTTAAACTTTCTGCCCAAACTACAGACACAAAAAAGGAACACAGTAAGCTACATAAAATAAACCAGACATACAGATGGGCCCCAGACAGTGGAGATAAACTCATCACAGCACTAAATTCACCTGATCTCACAAGTAAAATTTCAAAATTTAAAGAAAATCTATATGAGATCACCAGAGATGGTGTAAACACGGCCATAGAGGATATAAATATGATCTTCCATGAGGCAGCTGTAAAAGCCGACCTCGTGAAACAGAAGAGGAAGCATCACAAAAGACAAAATAAAAATATGAAATGGTTTGACCACGAATGCAAAAATGCCAGAAAAGACCTGAGAAAAATATCAAACCAAAAGCATCGGCAACCAAACAATCCGGACCTACGTACTAGATACAATGAAACCCTCAAAAGATATAAACACACCATTAGGAACAAAACACAAAACTATACCCACAAAATACTCGAAGAAATTGAAAACTCCACCAATCCAAAACAATTCTGGGAAATGTGGAATAACCTGAGTACAACACAATTGCAAGCATTACCAATCCAAGATGGCGACATCTGGAGAACACATTTTGAAAACCTCTACAAAGACATCCCAAAAAACAAAACAAACCCAAGTCAACATCAGGTCACAGAAAAACTCCACACATTAGAAGCAACAATTAAAGACAACCAAAACCCTCTAGACTCCCCAATCACATGGAAAGAACTGGCCACAAAAACAAAATCTCTCCACCTAAAGAAAGCCTGTGGCCCAGACAACATCAAAAATGAAATGCTAAAGTTCAGCAATATGGAGATGCAGGGTGCGATACTCAAACTATTCAACATCATATTACGCTCAGGCTGTTTTCCCGATATCTGGTGCCAAGGACTAATCTCCCCCATATATAAAAGTGGAAACAAATCAGACCCAAATAACTACCGCGGCATCTGTGTCAACAGTTGTCTAGGGAAGTTATTCTGCAGTATTCTAAATAGTAGATTACTTGATTTTCTTAACAAACATAATATCCTCAGAAAAAACCAAATAGGCTTTCTTCCAAAACACCGCACCGCCGACCATATCTATACCCTTCACACCCTCATTGAAAAACATAAACACCAAACAAAAAATGGGAAAATATTCGCCTGTTTCATCGACTTCAAGAAAGCCTTTGACTCTATATGGCACGAAGGGCTCTATTATAAACTTCTTCAGTGTGGAATAGGGGGCAAAGTCTATGACCTTATTAAATCAATGTATCTGAAAAACAAATACGGGGTCAAAATTGGAGACAAACGCACCGATTTCTTCACCCAGAGAAGAGGCGTCCGGCAGGGCTGCAATTTGAGCCCGACCCTGTTCAACATATACATAAATGAATTAGCAGACATGCTGGAGCAAAGCGAGTCACCAGGTCTCCGTCTCCTGGATGGAGAAGTGAAGTCCCTGTTCTATGCGGACGACCTGGTTCTGCTGTCTCCCACAGAACAGGGATTACAGCAACAACTAGACCTACTCGACAAATACTGCCAAAATTGGGCTCTAACAGTAAATCTAAAGAAAACCAACATCATGATTTTTCAGAAAAGACCCAGATGTCAGGAAAACAAATACCAGTTTACCCTCAGTGATACCACTATAGGACACACTATGAGCTACACCTACCTTGGTCTAACTATTACAGCATCAGGGAGCTTCAGCATAGCAGTGAATACACTAAAAGAAAAAGCCCGAAGAGCCCTATATGCAATAAAAAGAAAATTCTACAACATCCAAATCCCAATCAAAATCTGGCTCAAAATTTTTGACAGCATAATCCTGCCCATTGCACTGTACGGTAGTGAAGTATGGGGCCCGCTAAATCACCAAAGCTACACTAAATGGGAAAAACACACAATAGAAGCCCTACATGCAGAATTCTGCCGAAGCATCCTTCGCACCCAAAGAAAAACGCCAACAAATGCATGCAGAGCCGAACTAGGCAGATACCCACTGATAATAAACATCCAAAAACGAGCACTAAACTTCCTAAATCACCTCAAATCTAGCTCCCCAGACACCCTTCATTTCAAAGCCTTTCAGACCCAAGAGCTAAACCCAGAAAAGAGTCCCCTGAGTCAGCTGCTACTGAAACTAAGTACTCAGCCGGACCCTGACCAGCCCCAGACCAACACAGCCGTCCAAACACCAATCCGAGTGAACCAAATCATTAAAAAATGCAAAGAAACCTACCTGGAACATTGGAACAAAATAACCGAAAGCCAAAGCAGATTAGAATGTTACCGGGCCCTAAAAAGAGAATATAAACTGGCAGACTACCTCACGACCATCAGAGACACAAAACAGAGACAGACCCTCACCAGGTACAGACTAAGCGACCACCAACTGGAAATTGAAAAAGGCAGATACAAGAAATCCTGGCAGCCTAGAGAGAATAGAATATGCGATCAATGTCTGGCTGGCGAGGTTGAAACAGAAATGCATTTCCTCCTAAAATGCGAAAAATTCAACACATCAAGAAACATATTATTCAACAAGCTAAGCCAAACAACCCCAGATTTCAAGGAATTGGATGATCTGTCAAAATTGAGATTAGTCCTAGGAGAAGGAGACAGACCATACCTTGGGGCTAAATATGTAACAACATGTCACAACCTGAGGACTGTTTAAAAGTAAGACTGTTTAAAATTAATATTGAACGTACCAAATGAAGTAGAAAGACTGTTTAAAATTAATATTGTTTAAAAGTAATATTGTATGTACCCAACAAATGTCATATCGATTGACACCTACAGAATGTTGGAAAACTGTACCTTTTTGCTATGTAAGCTTTGGCAATATGGTTCTCTGTAAACTTTCATGCCAATAAAGCATTTGAACTGAACTGAACTGAACTGAGAGCGAGAGGTAGATATGGAGAGAGAGCGAGAGGTAGATATGGAGAGAGAGAGCGAGAGGTAGATATAGAGACAGAGAGGGAGAGGTAGATATGGAGAGAGAGAGAGAGCGAGAGCTAGATATGGAGAGAGAGAGAGAGCGAGCGAGAGGTAGATATGGAGAGAGAGCGAGCAAGAGGTAGATATGGAGAGAGAGAGAGCGAGAGGTAGATATGGAGAGAGAGAGAGCGAGAGGTAGATACGGAGAGAGAGAGCGAGAGATAGATATGGAGAGAGAGAGAGAGCGAGAGGTAGATATGGAGAGAGAGAGAGAGCGAGAGGTAGATATGGAGAGAGAGAGCGAGAGGTAGATATAGAGAGAGAGACCGAGAGGTAGACATGGAGAGAGAGAGAGCGAGAGGTAGACATGGAGAGAGAGAGAGCGAGAGGTAGATATATAGAGAGAGAGACCGAGAGGTAGATATGGAGAGAGAGAGCGAGAGGTCGATATGGAGAGAGAGAGAGCGAGAGGTAGATATGCAGAGAGAGGGCGAGAGGTAGATATGGAGAGAGAGACAGAGCGAGAGGTAGATATGGAGAGAGAGAGCGAGAGGTAGATATGGGAGAGAGAGCAAGAGGTAGATATGGGAGGGAGAGCGAGAGGTAGATATGGGAGAGAGAGCGAGAGGTAGATATAGAGAGAGCGAGAGGTAGATATGGAGAGAGAGCGAGCAAGAGGTAGATATGGGAGAGAGAGCGAGAGGTAGATATGGGAGAGAGAGCGAGAGGTCGATATGGGAGAGAGAGCGAGAGGTAGATATGGGAAAGAACGAGAGGTAGATATGGAGAGCGAGCGAGAGGTAGATATGGAGAGAGAGAGAGCGAGAGGTAGATATGGAGAGAGAGAGAGAGCGAGAGGTAGATATGGAGAGAGAGCGAGAGGTAGATATGCGATCAATGTCTGGCCGGCGAGGTTGAAACAGAGATGCATTTCCTCCTAAAATGCGAAAAATTCAACACATCAAGAAACATATTATTCAACAAGCTAAGCCAAACAACCCCAGATTTCAAGGAATTGGATGACCTGTCAAAATTGAGATTAGTCCTAGGAGAAGGAGACAGACCATACCTTGGGGCCAAATATGTAACAACATGTCACAACCTGAGGACTGTTTAAAAATTAAGACTGTTTAAAATTAATATTGAGCGTACCAAATGAAGTACAAAGACTGTTTAAAATTAATATTGTTTAAAAGTAATATTGTATGTAACCAACAAATGTCAAATCGATTGACACCTACAGAATGTTGGAAAACTGTACCTTTTTGCTATGTAAGCTTTGGCAATATGGTTCTCTGTAAACTTTCATGCCAATAAAGCATTTGAATTGGAAAAAATTGGAATTGGATATGGAGAGAGAGAGAGCGAGAGGTAGATATGGAGAGAGAGAGAGCGAGAGGTAGATATGGAGAGAGAGAGAGAGCGAGAGGTAGATATGGAGAGAGAGAGAGCGAGAGGTAGATATGGAGAGAGAGAGAGCGAGAGGTAGATATGGAGAGCGAGAGGTAGATATGGAGAGAGAGAGAGCGAGAGGTAGATAGGGAGAGCGAGAGGTAGATATGGAGAGAGAGAGAGCGAGAGGTAGATATGGAGAGAGAGAGAGCGAGAGGTAGATATGGAGAGAGAGAGCGAGAGGTAGATATGGAGAGAGAGCGAGCGAGAGGTAGATATGGAGAGAGAGCGAGCGAGAGGTAGATATGGAGAGCGAGCGAGAGGTAGATATGGAGAGAAAGAGAGAGCGAGAGGTAGATATGGAGAGAGAGCGAGCGAGAGGTAGATATGGAGAGAGAGCGAGCGAGAGGTAGATATGGAGAGCGAGCGAGAGGTAGATATGGAGAGAAAGAGAGAGCGAGAGGTAGATATGGAGAGAGAGAGAGAGCGAGAGGTAGATATGGAGCGAGAGAGAGCGAGAGGTCGATATGGAGAGAGAGAGAGAGCGAGAGGCAGATATGGAGAGAGAGAGCGAGAGGTAGATATGGAGAGAGAGAGAGCGAGAGCGAGATATGGAGAGAGAGAGCGAGAGGTAGATATGGAGAGAGAGAGAGAGAGCGAGAGGTAGATGTGGAGGGAGAGAGAGAGCGAGAGGTAGATATGGAGGGAGAGAGCGAGAGGTAGATATGGAGGGAGAGAGAGAGCGAGAGGTAGATATGGAGAGAGAGAGCGAGCGAGAGGTAGATATGGAGAGAGAGCGAGCGTGAGGTAGATATGGAGAGAGAGAGCGAGCGAGAGGTAGATATGGAGGGAGAGCGAGAGGTAGATATGGAGAGAGAGAGAGCGAGAGGTAGATATGGAGAGAGAGCGAGAGGTAGACATGGAGAGAGAGAGAGTGAGAGGTAGATATGGAGAGAGAGCGAGCGAGAGGTAGATATGGAGAGAGAGAGAGCGAGAGGTAGATATGGAGAGAGAAAGAGAGCGAGGTAGATATGGAGAGAGAGAGAGCGAGCGAGAGGTAGATATGGAGAGAGAGAGCGAGCGAGAGGTAGATATGGAGAGAGAGCGAGAGGTAGATATGGAGAGAGAGAGAGCGAGAGGTAGATATAGAGACAGAGCGAGAGATAGATATGGAGAGAGAGAGAGAGAGAGCGAGAGGTAGATATGGAGAGAGAGATAGAAATATAGAGAGGAGCAAGGGATAGATATATAGAGAGGAGCAAGAGATAGATATGAAGAGAGAGAGAGTGAGAGGTAGATATGGAGAGAGAGAGCGAGAGGTAGATATGGAGAGAGAGAGGGAGAGGTAGATATGGAGAGAGAGAGAGAGCGAGAGGTAGATATGGAGAGAGAGAGAGTGAGAGGTAGATATGGAGAGAGAGAGCGAGAGGTAGATATGGAGAGAGAGAGAGGTAGATATGGAGAGAGAGAGCGAGAGGTAGATATGGAGAGAGAGAGCGAGAGGTAGATGTGGGAGAGAGCGAGAGGTAGATGTGGGAGAGAGAGCGAGAGGTAGATGTGGGAGAGAGAGCGAGAGGTAGATGTGGGAGAGAGAGCGAGAGGTAGATATGGAGAGAGAGAGAGCGAGAGGTAGATATGGAGAGCGAGTGAGAGGTAGATATGGAGAGAGAGAGCGAGAGGTAGATATGGGAGAGAGAGCGAGAGGTAGATATGGGAGAGAGAGCGAGAGGTAGATATGGGAAAGAGCGAGAGGTAGATATGGAGAGCGAGAGAGCGAGCGAGAGGTAGATATGGGAGAGAGAGCGAGAGGTAGATATGGAAAGAGAGAGAGCGAGAGGTAGATATGAAGAGAGAGAGAGCGAGAGGTAGATATGGAGAGAGAGAGAGCGAGAGGTAGATATGGAGAGAGCGAGAGGTAGATATGGAGAGAGAGAGAGAGCGAGAGGTTGATATGGAGAGAGAGAGGTAGATATGGAGAGAGAGAGAGAGAGCGAGAGGTAGATATGGAGAGAGAGAGAGAGCGAGAGGTAGATATGGAGGGAGAGAGAGAGCGAGAGGTAGATATGGAGGGAGAGAGAGAGCGAGAGGTAGATATGGAGAGAGAGCGAGAGAGCGAGAGGTAGATATGGAGAGAGAGAGAGTGAGAGGTAGATATGGAGAGAGAGAGCGAGAGGTAGATATGGAGAGAGAGAGAGGTAGATATGGAGAGAGAGAGCGAGAGGTAGATATGGAGAGAGAGAGCGAGAGGTAGATGTGGGAGAGAGCGAGAGGTAGATGTGGGAGAGAGAGCGAGAGGTAGATGTGGGAGAGAGAGCGAGAGGTAGATGTGGGAGAGAGAGCGAGAGGTAGATATGGAGAGAGAGAGAGCGAGAGGTAGATATGGAGAGCGAGTGAGAGGTAGATATGGAGAGAGAGAGCGAGAGGTAGATATGGGAGAGAGAGCGAGAGGTAGATATGGGAGAGAGAGCGAGAGGTAGATATGGGAAAGAGCGAGAGGTAGATATGGAGAGCGAGAGAGCGAGCGAGAGGTAGATATGGGAGAGAGAGCGAGAGGTAGATATGGAAAGAGAGAGAGCGAGAGGTAGATATGAAGAGAGAGAGAGCGAGAGGTAGATATGGAGAGAGAGAGAGCGAGAGGTAGATATGGAGAGAGCGAGAGGTAGATATGGAGAGAGAGAGAGAGCGAGAGGTTGATATGGAGAGAGAGAGGTAGATATGGAGAGAGAGAGAGAGAGCGAGAGGTAGATATGGAGAGAGAGAGAGAGCGAGAGGTAGATATGGAGGGAGAGAGAGAGCGAGAGGTAGATATGGAGGGAGAGAGAGAGCGAGAGGTAGATATGGAGAGAGAGCGAGCGAGCGAGAGGTAGATATGGAGAGAGAGAGCGAGCGAGAGGTAGATATGGAAAGAGAGAGCGAGCGTGAGGTAGATATGGAGAGAGAGCGAGCGAGAGGTAGATATGGAGAGAGAGCGAGAGGTAGATATGGAGAGAGAGCGAGCGAGAGGTAGATATGGAGAGCGAGCGAGAGGTAGATATGGAGAGAGAGTGCGAGAGGTAGATATGGAGAGAGAGAGAGAGCGAGAGGTAGATATAGAGAGAGAGAGAGCGAGAGGTTGATATGGAGAGAGAGAGCGAGAGGTAGATATGGAGAGAGAGAGAGCGAGAGGTAGATATGGAGAGAGAGAGAGAGAGCGAGAGGTAGATATGGAGAGAGAGAGCGAGAGGTAGATATGGAGAGAGAGAGCGAGAGGTAGATATGGAGGGAGAGAGAGAGCGAGAGGTAGATATGGAGAGAGAGCGAGTGAGCGAGAGGTAGATATGGAGAGAGAGCGAGCGAGAGGTAGATATGGAGAGAGCGAGCGAGAGGTAGATATGGAGAGAGAGAGCGAGCGAGAGGTAGATATTGAGAGAGAGAGAGCGAGAGGTAGATATGGAGAGAGAGAGAGCGAGAGGTAGATATGGAGAGAGAGAGAGCGAGAGGTAGATATAGAGAGAGAGAGAGCGAGAGTTAGATATGGAGAGAGAGAGCGAGAGGTAGATATGGAGAAAGAGAGAGCGAGAGGTAGATATGGAGAGAGAGAGCGAGAGGTAGATATGGAGAGAGAGAGCGAGAGGTAGATATGGAGAAAGAGAGAACGAGAAGTAGATATGGAGAGAGAGCGAGAGGTAGATATGGAGAGAGAGAGCGAGAGGTAGATATAGAGAGAGAGAGCGAGAGGTAGATATGGAAAGAGAGCGAGAGGTAGATATGGAGAGAGAGAGCGAGAGGTAGATATGGAGAGAGAGCGAGAGGTAGATATGGAGAGAGAGCGAGAGGTAGATATGGAGAGAGAGCGAGAGGTAGATATGGAGAGAGAGCGAGAGGTAGATATGGAGAGAGAGAGAGCGAGAGGTAGATATGGAGTGAGAGAGAGAGCAAGAGTGAGAGCGAGAGGTAGATATGGAGAGAGACAGAGCGAGAGAGAGAGAGGTAGATATGGAGAGAGAGAGAGAGAAGTAGATATGGAGAGAGAGAGCGAGCGAGAGGTAGATATGGAGAGAGAGAGAGCGAGCGAGAGGTAGATATGGAGAGAGAGAGAGTGAGAGGTAGATATGGAGAGAGAGAGAGCGAGAGGTAGATATGGAGAGAGAGAGCGAGAGGTAGATATGGAGAGAGAGAGAGAGCGAGAGGTAGATATGGAGAGAGAGAGAGAGCGAGAGGTAGATATGGAGAGAGAGAGAGAGCGAGAGGTAGATATGGAGAGAGAGAGAGAGCGAGAGGTAGATATGGAGAGAGAGAGAGAGCGAGAGGTAGATATGGAGAGAGAGCGAGCGAGATGTAGATATGGAAAGAGAGAGCGAGCGTGAGGTAGATATGGAGAGAGCGAGCGAGAGGTAGATATGGAGAGAGAGCGAGAGGTAGATATGGAGAGAGAGCGAGCGAGCGTGAGGTAGATATGGAGAGAGAATACATCTACTCAAACAGCGGATGTGGGTCTTCGCAAGAAACCTCATAAACACTGCCAAAAGATGCAGCCCTCCCACCCCCCCTACCATTGGGAGCCCAAACAGGACCACCAATGTCCCCCACCCCCCTTTAGAAAACCGACAACAGAACCGTGCTTTTATACCTGACCCAAGACCCCCCTCTAGACCACAGACTGTAGACCAAGAACTGAGAAAGATCATGACGATGCTGAACAGCCTGATAGAAAGCCGGAGAAATTATTAATATTGTTATTTATCATTATCATTATTGTTATCTTATCAGTATTATTACTATTATTAGATAGATATATGTGCATGCCTCATGAAATTTATACTAAATCATCACTTAGCATTATAGAAAATAGTGTTTCCACACTCATCCCACAAAATAGGTCCATTTTATTTCGTTTTATTGAACTATATAAATGCGTTCTTTCCACATAAGCTGCTGGAATATCCAGGGCCTCCGCTCCTCAACTTTTGGGATGAAGAGTACAGACCCTGAATTCCTAAAAGCTATAAAAGACATTGATATAATTGTGTTAACAGAAACATGGTGCCAAAAGGACATGCCGACCCACTGTCCTCCAATGTACCATGAAATCATTGTGCCCTCAGTAAAGAACACTAAAACACGCAAGGGCAGAACCTCCGGGGGAATATTGGTGTGGTATAAGGGAGAACTGGACAAACACATCTCACCGGTAAAACAGGGGAAATCACACGTATGGCTAAAACTAGATAAAAATATAGGAATAGCAAAAAAAGATGTTTACTTATGTGCGATCTACATACCTCCAATAGATTCGCCATATTTCGAAGAGGAGTTATTTGATACTCTCCACATGGAAATCAGCCATTTCCAGGCCCAAGGAAAGGTGATAATATGTGGGGACCTAAATGCAAGGACCGGTTGTGAACCTGACTTCATAGACCCACAGGGAAACAACCATGTGTTTGGCCAGACCCCTTTAGATGTCACACCAGCCATCGCAAATCGGAACAACCTTGATCGTGAAATAAATAAAAGCGGTAGGGAGGTAGTGCAACTCTGCCGAGCCTTAGGCCTGTACATAGTTAATGGTAGGTTCAGAGGGGACTCCCTAGGGAGACTCACATACTCCTCAACTCTTGGGTCTAGTGTGGTGGACTATACAATCACTGACCTGGACCCCTGCGATATCAACGCATTCACTGTCAGGCAGCAATCCCCCCTCTCAGACCATAACCAAATAAATGTGTACCTTAAACTTTCTGCCCAAACTACAGACACAAAAAAGGAACACAGTAAGCTACATAAAATAAACCAGACATACAGATGGGCCCCAGACAGTGGAGATAAATTCATCACAGCACTAAATTCACCTGATCTCACAAGTAAAATTTCAAAATTTAAAGAAAATCTATATGAGATCACCAGAGATGGTGTAAACACGGCCATAGAGGATATAAATATGATCTTCCATGACAGCTGTAAAAGCCGACCTCGTGAAACAGAAGAGGAAGCATCACAAAAGACAAAATAAAAATATGAAATGGTTTGACCACGAATGCAAAAATGCCAGAAAAGACCTGAGAAAAATATCAAACCAAAAGCATCGGCAACCAAACAATCCGGACCTACGTACTAGATACAATGAAACCCTCAAAAGATATAAACACACCATTAGGAACAAAACACAAAACTATACCCACAAAATACTCGAAGAAATTGAAAACTCCACCAATCCAAAACAATTCTGGGAAATGTGGAATAACCTGAGTACAACACAATTGCAAGCATTACCAATCCAGGATGGCGACATCTGGAGAACACATTTTGAAAACCTCTACAAAGACATCCCAAAAAACAAAACAAACCCAAGTCAACATCAGGTCACAGAAAAACTCCACACATTAGAAGCAACAATTAAAGACAACCAAAACCCTCTAGACTCCCCAATCACATGGAAAGAACTGGCCACAAAAACAAAATCTCTCCACCTAAAGAAAGCCTGTGGCCCAGACAACATCAAAAATGAAATGCTAAAGTTCAGCAATATGGAGATGCAGGGTGCGATACTCAAACTATTCAA
Source organism: Somniosus microcephalus (assembly GCF_052327205.1). Classification (NCBI taxonomy): domain Eukaryota; kingdom Metazoa; phylum Chordata; class Chondrichthyes; order Squaliformes; family Somniosidae; genus Somniosus; species Somniosus microcephalus. Next base: position 180,544,816 of record NC_140990.1, read on the forward strand.
CATCATATTACGCTCAGGCTGTTTTCCCGATATCTGGTGCCAAGGACTAATCTCCCCCATATATAAAAGTGGAAACAAATCAGACCCAAATAACTACCGCGGCATCTGTGTCAACAGTTGTCCAGGGAAGTTATTCTGCAGTATTCTAAATAGTAGATTACTTGATTTTCTTAACAAACATAATATCCTCAGAAAAAACCAAATAGGCTTTCTTCCAAAACACCGCACCGCCGACCATATCTATACCCTTCACACCCTCATTGAAAAACATAAACACCAAACAAAAAATGGGAAAATATTCGCCTGTTTCATCGACTTCAAGAAAGCCTTTGACTCTATATGGCACGAAGGGCTCTATTATAAACTTCTTCAGTGTGGAATAGGGGGCAAAGTCTATGACCTTATTAAATCAATGTATCTGAAAAACAAATGCGGGGTCAAAATTGGAGACAAACGCACCGATTTCTTCACCCAGAGAAGAGGCGTCCGGCAGGGCTGCAATTTGAGCCCGACCCTGTTCAACATATACATAAATGAATTAGCAGACATGCTGGAGCAAAGCGAGTCACCAGGTCTCCGTCTCCTGGATGGAGAAGTGAAGTCCCTGTTCTATGCGGACGACCTGGTTCTGCTGTCTCCCACAGAACAGGGATTACAGCAACAACTAGGCCTACTCGACAAATACTGCCAAAATTGGGCTCTAACAGTAAATCTAAAGAAAACCAACATCATGATTTTTCAGAAAAGACCCAGATGTCAGGAAAACAAATACCAGTTTACCCTCAGTGATACCACTATAGGACACACTATGAGCTACACCTACCTTGGTCTAACTATTACAGCATCAGGGAGCTTCAGCATAGCAGTGAATGCACTAAAAGAAAAAGCCCGAAGAGCCCTATATGCAATAAAAAGAAAATTCTACAACATCCAAATCCCAATCAAAATCTGGCTCAAAATTTTTGACAGCATAATCCTGCCCATTGCACTGTACGGTAGTGAAGTATGGGGCCCGCTAAATCACCAAAGCTACACTAAATGGGAAAAACACACAATAGAAGCCCTACATGCAGAATTCTGCCGAAGCATCCTTCGCACCCAAAGAAAAACGCCAACAAATGCATGCAGAGCCGAACTAGGCAGATACCCACTGATAATAAACATCCAAAAACGAGCACTAAACTTCCTAAATCACCTCAAATCTAGCTCCCCAGACACCCTTCATTTCAAAGCCTTTCAGACCCAAGAGCTAAACCCAGAAAAGAGTCCCCTGAGTCAGCTGCTACTGAAACTAAGTACTCAGCCGGACCCTGACCAGCCCCAGACCAACACAGCCGTCCAAACACCAATCCGAGTGAACCAAATCATTAAAAAATGCAAAGAAACCTACCTGGAACATTGGAACAAAATAACCGAAAGCCAAAGCAGATTAGAATGTTACCGGGCCCTAAAAAGAGAATATAAACTGGCAGACTACCTCACGACCATCAGAGACACAAAACAGAGACAGACCCTCACCAGGTACAGACTAAGCGACCACCAACTGGAAATTGAAAAAGGCAGATACAAGAAATCCTGGCAGCCTAGAGAGAATAGAATATGCGATCAATGTCTGGCTGGCGAGGTTGAAACAGAAATGCATTTCCTCCTAAAATGCGAAAAATTCAACACATCAAGAAACATATTATTCAACAAGCTAAGCCAAACAACCCCAGATTTCAAGGAATTGGATGATCTGTCAAAATTGAGATTAGTCCTAGGAGAAGGAGACAGACCATACCTTGGGGCTAAATATGTAACAACATGTCACAACCTGAGGACTGTTTAAAAGTAAGACTGTTTAAAATTAATATTGAACGTACCAAATGAAGTAGAAAGACTGTTTAAAATTAATATTGTTTAAAAGTAATATTGTATATACCCAACAAATGTCAAATCGATTGACACCTACAGAATGTTGGAAAACTGTACCTTTTTGCAATGTAAGCTTTGGCAATATGGTTCTCTGTAAACTTTCATGCCAATAAAGCATTTGAACTGAACTGAACTGAACTGAGAGAGAGAGGTAGATATAGAGAGAGAGAGAGAGAGCGAGAGGTAGATATGGAGAGAGAGAGAGAGCGAGAGGTAGATATGGAGAGAGAGAGAGCGAGAGCGAGAGGTAGATATGGAGGGAGAGAGAGAGCGAGAGGTAGATATGGAGAGCGAGCGAGAGGTAGATATGGAGAGAGAGAGCGAGCGAGAGTTAGATATGGAGAGAGAGAGCGAGCGAGAGGTAGATATGGAGAGAGAGAGCGAGCCAGAGGTAGATATGGAGAGAGAGAGAGAGAGCGAGAGGTAGATATGGAGAGAGAGAGAGCGAGAGGTAGATATGGAGAGAGAGAGCGAGAGGTAGATATGGAGAAAGAGAGAACGTGAAGTAGATATGGAGAGAGAGAGAGCGAGAGGTAGATATGGAGAAAGAGAGAGCGAGAGGTAGATATGGAGAGAGAGAGAGCGAGAGGTAGATATGGAGAGAGAGAGCGAGAGGTAGATATGGAGCGAGAGAGCGAGAGGTAGATATGGAGAGAGAGAGCGAGAGGTAGATATGGAGAGAGAGCGAGAGGTAGATATGGAGAGAGAGAGCGAGAGGTAGATATGGAGAGAGAGCGAGAAGTAGATATGGAGAGAGAGCGAGAGGTAGATATGGAGAGAGAGAGCGAGAGGTAGATATGGAGAGAGAGAGCGAGAGGTAGATATGGAGAGAGAGAGCAAGAGGTAGATATGGAGAGAGAGAGCGAGAGGTAGATATGGAGAGCGAGAGGTAGATATGGAGAGCGAGAGGTAGATATGGAGAGCGAGAGGTAGATATGGAGAGCGAGAGGTAGATATGGAGAGCGAGAGGTAGATATGGAGAGCGAGAGGTAGATATGGAGAGCGAGAGGTAGCTATGGAGAGCGAGAGGTAGATATGGAGAGTGTGCGACAGGTAGTTATGGGAGAGAGAGCGAGAGGTAGATATGGAGAGAGAGAGAGAGCGAGAGGTAGATATGGAGAGAGAGAGAGCGAGAGGTAGATATGGAGAGAGAGAGAGAGCGAGAGGTAGATATGGAGAGAGAGAGAGAGCGAGAGGTAGATATGGAGAGAGAGAGAGAGTGAGAGGTAGATATGGAGAGAGCGAGAGGTAAATATGGAGAGAGAGAGAGAGAGAGCGAGTGAGAGGTAGATATGGAGAGAGAGTGAGCGAGAGGTAGATATGGAGAGAGAGAGAGAGGTAGATATGGAGAGAGAGAGCGAGAGGTAGACATGGAGAGAGAGAGAGAGTGAGAGGTAGATATGGAGAGAGAGCGAGCGAGAGGTAGATATGGAGAGAGAGAGCGAGAGGTAGATATGGAGAGAGAGAGAGAGCGAGGTAGATATGGAGAGAGAGAGAGCGAGCGAGAGGTAGATATGGAGAGAGAGAGCGAGCGAGAGGCAGATATATAGAGAGCGAGAGGTAGATATGGAGAGAGAGAGCGAGAGGTAGATATGGAGAGAGAGATAGTTATATAGAGAGGAGCAAAGGATAGATATATAGAGAGCAGCATGAGATAGATATGAAGAGAGAGAGAGCGAGAGGTTGATATGGAGAGAGAGAGCGAGCGTTAGATATGGAGAGAGAGAGCGAGCGTTGGATATGGAGAGAGAGAGCGAGAGGTAGATATGGAGAGAGAGAGGGAGAGGTAGATATGGAGAGAGAGAGAGAGCGAGAGGTAGATATGGAGAGAGAGAGAGCGAGAGGTAGATATGGAGGGAGAGAGAGCGTTAGATATGGAGAGAGAGAGCGAGAGGTAGATATGGAGAGAGAGAGAGAGAGGTAGATATGGAGAGAGAGAGAGCGAGAGGTAGATATGGAGAGAGAGAGAGCGAGAGGTAGATATGGAGAGAGAGCGCGAGAGGTAGATATGGAGAGAGAGATCGAGAGGTAGATATGGAGAGAGAGAGCGAGAGGTAGATATGGAGAGAGAGAGCGAGAGGTAGATATGGAGAGAGAGAGCGAGAGGTAGATATGGAGAGAGAGAGAGCGAGAGGTAGATATGGAGAGAGAGAGCGAGAGGTAGATATGGAGAGAGAGAGCGAGAGGTAGATATGGAGAGAGAGAGCGAGAGGTAGATGTGGGAGAGAGAGCGAGAGGTAGATGTGGGAGAGAGAGCGAGAGGTAGATGTGGGAGAGCGAGCGATAGGTAGATATGGGAGAGAGAGCGAGAGGTAGATATGGGAGAGAGAGTGAGAGGTAGATATGGGAAAGAGCGCGAGCTAGATATGGAGAGAGAGAGAGCGAGCGAGAGGTAGATATGGAGAGAGAGCGAGCAAGAGGTAGATATGGAGAGAGAGCGAGAGGTAGATATGGAGAGAGAGAGAGCGCGAGAGGTAGATATGGAGAGAGAGAGAGCGAGAGGTAGATATGGAGAGAGAGAGAGCGAGAGGTAGATATGGAGAGAGAGAGCGAGAGGTAGATATGGAGAGAGAGAGAGCGAGAGGTAGATATGGAGAGAGAGAGAGCGAGAGGTAGATATGGAGAGAGAGAGCGAGAGGTAGATATGGAGAGAGAGAGAGAGCGAGAGGTAGATATGGAGAGAGAGAGAAAGCGAGAGGTCGATATGGAGAGAGAGAGAGCGAGAGGTAGATATGGAGAGAGAGAGAGCGAGAGGTAGATATGGAGAGAGAGAGCGAGAGGTAGATATGGAGAGAGAGAGAGCGAGAGGTAGATATGGAGAGAGAGAGAGCGAGAGGTAGATATGGAGAGAGAGAGAGCGAGAGGTAGATATGGAGAGAGAGAGAGCGAGAGGTAGATATGGAGAGAGAGAGAGCGAGAGGTAGATATGGAGAGAGAGAGAGCGAGAGGTAGATATGGAGAGAGAGAGCGAGAGGTAGATATGGAGAGAGAGAGAGCGAGAGGTAGATATGGAGAGAGAGAGAGCGAGAGGTAGATATGGAGAGAGAGAGAGAGCGAGAGGTAGATATGGAGAGAGAGAGAGAGCGAGAGGTAGATATGGAGAGAGCGAGAGGTAGATATGGAGAGAGAGAGCGAGCGAGAGGTAGATATGGAGAGAGAGAGAGGTAGATATGGAGAGAGAGAGAGAGAGAGCGAGAGGTAGATATGGAGAGAGAGAGCGAGAGGTAGACATGGAGAGAGAGAGAGAGAGCGAGAGGTAGATATGGAGAGAGAGCGAGCGAGAGGTAGATATGGAGAGAGAGAGAGTGAGAGGTAGATATGGAGAGAGAGAGAGAGCGAGGTAGATATGGAGAGAGAGCGAGCGAGAGGTAGATATGGAGAGAGACAGCGAGCGAGAGGTAGATATATAGAGAGAGAGAGAGCGAGAGGTAGATATGGAGAGAGAGCGAGAGGTAGATATGGAGAGAGAGAGCGAGAGGTAGATATAGAGACAGAGAGGGAGAGGTAGATATGGAGAGAGAGAGAGAGCGAGAGCTAGATATGGAGAGAGAGAGAGAGCGAGCGAGAGGTAGATATGGAGAGAGAGCGAGCAAGAGGTAGATATGGAGAGAGAGAGAGCGAGAGGTAGATATGGAGAGAGAGAGCGAGAGGTAGATATGGAGAGAGAGAGAGCGAGAGGTAGATATGGAGAGAGAGCGAGCAAGAGGTAGATATGGAGAGAGAGCGAGAGGTAGATATGGAGAGAGAGAGAGCGAGAGGTAGATATGGAGAGAGAGAGCGAGAGGTAGATATGGAGAGAGAGAGAGCGAGAGGTAGATATGGAGGGAGAGAGAGAGCGAGAGGTAGATATGGAGAGAGAGCGAGCGAGAGGTAGATATGGAGAGCGAGCGAGCGTGAGGTAGATATGGAGAGAGAGTGCGAGAGGTAGATATAGAGAGAGAGAGAGCGAGAGGTAGATATGGAGAGAGAGAGAGAGAGAGAGCGAGAGGTAGATATGGAGAGAGAGAGAGAGCGAGAGGTAGATATGGAGAGAGAGAGAGCGAGAGCGAGAGGTAGATATGGAGGGAGAGAGAGAGCGAGAGTTAGATATGGAGAGCGAGCGAGAGGTAGATATGGAGAGAGAGAGCGAGCGAGAGTTAGATATGGAGAGAGAGAGCGAGCCAGAGGTAGATATGGAGAGAGAGAGAGCGAGAGGTAGATATGGAGAGAGAGAGAGCGAGAGGTAGATATGGAGAGAGAGAGCGAGAGGTAGATATGGAGAAAGAGAGAACGTGAAGTAGATATGGAGAGAGAGAGAGCGAGAGGTAGATATGGAGAAAGAGAGAGCGAGAGGTAGATATGGAGAGAGAGAGCAAGAGGTAGATATGGAGAGAGAGAGCGAGAGGTCGATATGGAGAGAGAGAGCGAGAGGTAGATATGGAGAAAGAGAGAGCGAGAGGTAGATATAGAGAGAGAGAGCGAGAGGTAGATATAGAGAGATAGAGCGAGAGGTAGATATGGAGAGAGAGAGCGAGAGGTAGATATGGAGAGAGAGAGCGAGAGGTAGATATGGAGCGAGAGAGCGAGAGGTAGATATGGAGAGAGAGAGCGAGAGGTAGATATGGAGAGAGAGCGAGAGGTAGATATGGAGAGAGAGAGCGAGAGGTAGATATGGAGAGAGAGCGAGAAGTAGATATGGAGAGAGAGCGAGAGGTAGATATGGAGAGAGAGAGCGAGAGGTAGATATGGAGAGAGAGAGCGAGAGGTAGATATGGAGAGAGAGAGCGAGAGGTAGATATGGAGAGAGAGAGCGAGAGGTAGATATGGAGAGCGAGAGGTAGATATGGAGAGCGAGAGGTAGATATGGAGAGCGAGAGGTAGATATGGAGAGCGAGAGGTAGATATGGAGAGTGTGCGACAGGTAGTTATGGGAGAGAGAGCGAGAGAGAGCGAGAGGTAGATATGGAGAGAGAGAGAGCGAGAGGTAGATATGGAGAGAGAGAGAGAGCGAGAGGTAGATATGGAGAGAGAGAGAGAGCGAGAGGTAGATATGGAGAGAGAGAGAGAGCGAGAAGTAGATATGGAGAGAGCGAGAGGTAAATATGGAGAGAGAGAGAGAGAGAGCGAGTGAGAGGTAGATATGGAGAGAGAGAGAGCGAGCGAGAGGTAGATATGGAGAGAGAGAGAGAGGTAGATATGGAGAGAGAGAGCGAGAGGTAGACATGGAGAGAGAGAGAGAGTGAGAGGTAGATATGGAGAGAGAGTGAGAGGTAGATATGGAGAGAGAGCGAGCGAGAGGTAGATATGGAGAGAGAGCGAGCGAGAGGTAGATATGGAGAGAGAGAGAGCGAGAGGTAGATATGGAGAGAGAGAGAGAGCGAGCGAGAGGTAGATATGGAGAGAGAGAGCGAGCGAGAGGCAGATATATAGAGAGCGAGAGGTAGATATGGAGAGAGAGAGCGAGAGGTAGATATGGAGAGAGAGATAGTTATATAGAGAGGAGCAAAGGATAGATATATAGAGAGCAGCATGAGATAGATATGAAGAGAGAGAGAGCGAGAGGTAGATATGGAGAGAGAGAGCGAGAGGTAGAAATGGAGAGAGAGCGAGAGGTAGATATGGAGAGAGAGAGCGAGCGTTAGATATGGAGAGAGAGAGCGAGAGGTCGATATGGAGAGAGAGAGGGAGAGGTAGATATGGAGAGAGAGAGAGAGCGAGAGGTAGATATGGAGAGAGAGAGAGCGAGAGGTAGATATGGAGGGAGAGAGAGCGTTAGATATGGAGAGAGAGAGCGAGAGGTAGATATGGAGAGAGAGAGAGAGAGGTAGATATGGAGAGAGAGAGAGCGAGAGGTAGATATGGAGAGAGAGAGAGCGAGAGGTAGATATGGAGAGAGAGCGCGAGAGGTAGATATGGAGAGAGAGATCGAGAGGTAGATATGGAGAGAGAGAGCGAGAGGTAGATATGGAGAGAGAGAGCGAGAGGTAGATATGGAGAGAGAGAGCGAGAGGTAGATATGGAGAGAGAGAGAGCGAGAGGTAGATATGGAGAGAGAGAGCGAGAGGTAGATATGGAGAGAGAGAGCGAGAGGTAGATATGGAGAGAGAGAGCGAGAGGTAGATGTGGGAGAGACAGCGAGAGGTAGATGTGGGAGAGCGAGCGATAGGTAGATATGGGAGAGAGAGCGAGAGGTAGATAGGGGAGAGAGAGCGAGAGGTAGATATGGGAAAGAGCGAGAGCTAGATATGGAGAGAGAGAGAGAGCGAGCGAGAGGCAGATATGGAGAGAGAGCGAGCAAGAGGTAGATATGGAGAGAGAGAGAGCGAGAGGTAGATATGGAGAGAGAGAGAGCGAGAGGTAGATATGGAGAGAGAGAGCGAGAGGTAGATATGGAGAGAGAGAGAGCGAGAGGTAGATATGGAGAGAGAGAGAGCGAGAGGTAGATATGGAGAGAGAGAGAGCGAGAGGTAGATATGGAGAGAGAGAGCGAGAGGTAGATATGGAGAGAGAGAGAGAGCGAGAGGTAGATATGGAGAGAGAGAGAGCGAGAGGTCGATATGGAGAGAGAGAGAGCGAGAGGTAGATATGGAGAGAGAGAGAGCGAGAGGTAGATATGGAGAGAGAGAGAGCGAGAGGTAGATATGGAGAGAGAGAGAGCGAGAGGTAGATATGGAGAGAGAGAGAGCGAGAGTTAGATATGGAGAGAGAGAGAGCGAGAGGTAGATATGGAGAGAGAGAGAGCGAGAGGTAGATATGGAGAGAGAGAGTGCGAGAGGTAGATATGGAGAGAGAGAGAGCGAGAGGTAGATATGGAGAGAGAGAGAGCGAGAGGTAGATATGGAGAGAGAGAGAGCGAGAGGTAGATATGGAGAGAGAGAGAGAGCGAGAGGTAGATATGGAGAGAGAGAGAGAGCGAGAGGTAGATATGGAGAGAGCGAGAGGTAGATGAGAGAGAGAGCGAGCGAGAGGTAGATATGGAGAGAGAGAGAGTTAGATATGGAGAGAGAGAGAGAGAGAGAGAGAGAGCGAGAGGTAGATATGGAGAGAGAGAGCGAGAGGTAGACATGGAGAGAGAGAGAGAGAGTGAGAGGTAGATATGGAGAGAGAGCGAGCGAGAGGTAGATATGGAGAGAGACAGCGAGCGAGAGGTAGATATATAGAGAGAGAGAGCGAGAGGTAGATATGGAGAGAGAGAGAGCGAGAGGTAGATATGGAGAGAGAGAGCGAGAGGTAGATATAGAGACAGAGAGAGCGAGAGATAGATATGGAGAGGGAGAGGTAGATATGGAGAGAGAGAGAGAGCGAGAGCTAGATATGGAGAGAGAGAGAGAGCGAGCGAGAGGTAGATATGGAGAGAGAGCGAGCAAGAGGTAGATATGGAGAGAGAGAGAGCGAGAGGTAGATATGCAGAGAGAGAGAGCGAGAGGTAGATATGGAGAGAGAGAGCGAGCGTTAGATATGGAGAGAGAGCGAGAGGTAGATATGGAGAGAGAGAGGGAGAGGTAGATATGGAGAGAGAGAGAGCGAGAGGTAGATATGGAGAGAGAGAGAGCGAGAGGTAGATATGGAGAGAGAGAGAGCGAGAGGTAGATATGGAGCGAGAGAGAGCGAGAGGTAGATATGGAGAGAGAGAGAGCGAGAGGTAGATATGGAGAGAGAGAGAGCGAGAGGTAGATATGGAGAGAGAGAGAGAGCGAGAGGTAGATATGGAGAGAGTGAGCGCGAGGTAGATATGGAGAGAGAGAGCGAGAGGTAGATATGGAGAGAGAGAGCGAGAGGTAGATATGGAGAGAGAGCGAGAGGTAGATATGGAGAGAGAGAGAGAGGGAGAGCGAGAGCTAGATATATAGAGAGAGAGCGAGAGGTAGATATGGAGAGAGAGTGCGAGAGGTAGATATGGAGAGAGAGAGAGCGAGCGAGAGGTAGATATGGAGAGAGAGAGAGCGAGAGGTAGATATGGAGAGACAGAGCGAGAGCGAGAGGTAGATATGGAGAGAGAGCGAGAGGTAGATATGGAGAGAGAGAGCGAGAGGTCGATATGGAGAGAGAGAGCGAGAGGTAGATATGGAGAGAGAGAGCGGGAGGTAGATATGGAGAGCGAGAGGTAGATATGGAGTGTGCGCGACAGGTAGTTATGGGAGAGAGAGCGAGAGGTAGATATGCAAGAGAGAGCGAGAGGTAGATATGGAGAGAGAGAGCGAGAGGTAGGTATGGGAGAGAGAGCGAGAGGTAGATGAGAGAGAGAGAGCGAGAGGTAGATATGGAGAGAGAGAGCGAGCGACAGGTAGATATGGAGAGCGAGCGAGAGGAAGATATGGAGAGAGAGAGCGAGCGAGAGGTAGATATGGAGAGAGAGAGCGAGCGCGAGGTAGATATGGAGAGAGAAAGCGAGCGAGAGGTAGATATATAGAGAGAGAGCGAGAGATAGATATGGAGAGAGAGAGAGAGCGAGAGGTAGATATGGAGAGAGAGAGCGAGAGGTAGAAATGGAGAGAGAGCGAGAGGTAGATATGGAGAGAGAGAGCGAGCGTTAGATATGGAGAGAGAGCGAGAGGTAGATATGGAGATAGAGAGAGAGAGGTAGATATGGAGAGAGAGAGAGAGCGAGAGGTAGATATGGAGAGAGAGAGCGAGAGGTAGATATGGAGGGAGAGAGAGCGTTAGATATGGAGAGAGAGAGTGAGAGGTAGATATGGAGAGAGAGAGCGAGAGGTAGATATGGAGAGAGAGAGGTAGATATGGAGAGAGAGAGAGCGAGAGGTAGATATGGAGAGAGAGAGAGAGCGAGAGGTAGATATGGAGAGAGAGAGAGAGCGAGAGGTAGATCTGGAGAGAGAGCGCGAGAGCTAGATATAGAGAGAGAGATCGAGAGGTAGATATGGAGAGAGAGAGCGAGAGGTAGATATGGAGAGAGAGCGAGAGGTAGATATGGAGAGAGAGAGCGAGAGGTAGATATGGAGAGAGAGAGCGAGAGGTAGATATGGAGAGAGAGAGCGAGAGGTAGATGTGGGAGAGAGAGCGAGAGGTAGATGTGGGAGAGCGAGCGAGAGGTAGATATGGGAGAGAGAGCGAGAGGTAGATATGGGAGAGTGAGCGAGAGGTAGATATGGAGAGAGAGAGAGCGAGAGGTCGATATGGAGAGAGAGAGCGAGGTAGATATGGCGAGAGAGAGAGCGCGAGAGGTAGATATGGCGAGAGAGAGAGAGTGAGAGGTAGATATGGAGAGAGAGAGAGAGCGAGAGGTAGATATGGAGAGAGAGAGAGAGCGAGAGGTAGATATTGAGAGAGAGAGAGAAAGAGCGAGAGGTAGATATGGAGAGAGAGAGAGCGAGAGGTAGATATGGAGAGAGAGAGAGCGAGAGGTAGATATGGAGAGAGAGAGAGCGAGAGGTAGATATGGAGAGAGAGAGCGAGAGGTAGATATGGAGAGAGAGAGAGAGAGGGAGAGCGAGAGCTAGATATATAGAGAGAGAGCGAGAGGTAGATATGGAGAGAGTGCGAGAGGTAGATATGGAGAGAGAGAGAGCGAGAGGTAGATATGGAGAGACAGAGCGAGAGGTAGATATGGAGAGAGAGCGAGAGGTAGATATGGAGAGAGAGAGAGAGCGAGAGGTAGATATGGAGAGAGAGAGAGGTAGATATGGGAGAGAGAGCGAGAGGTAGATATGGAGAGAGAGAGCGAGAGGTAGATATGGAGAGAGAGAGAGCGAGAGGTAGATATGGAGTGTGCGCGACAGGTAGTTATGGGAGAGAGAGCGAGAGGTAGATATGCAAGAGAGAGCGAGAGGTAGAGATGCAAGAGAGAGCGAGAGGTAGATATGGAGAGAGAGAGCGAGAGGTAGGTATGGGAGAGAGAGCGAGAGGTAGATATGCAAGAGAGAGCGAGAGGTAGATATGGAGAGAGAGAGCGAGAGGTAGGTATGGGAGAGAGAGCGAGAGGTAGATATGGGAGAGAGAGCGAGAGGTAGATATGGAGAGAGAGAGCGAGAGGTAGATATGGAGAGAGAGAGAGCGAGAGGTAGATATGGAGAGAGAGAGCGAGCGACAGGTAGATATGGAGAGCGAGCGAGAGGAAGATATGGAGAGAGAGAGCGAGCGAGAGGTAGATATGGAGAGAGAGAGCGAGCGAGAGGTAGATATGGAGAGAGAGAGCGAGCGAGAGGTAGATATGTAGATATGTAGGAGCTCGTAGCGCAACGGTAGCGCGTCTGACTCCGGATCAGAAGGCTGCGTGTTCAAATCACGTCGGGGTCAATGTTCTTCCGGGTAATTTCAGAATTATTGAGGGGCAGCACAGTGGCATAGTGGTTAGCACTGTTGCCTCACAGCGCCAGGGACCTGGGTTCGAATCCGGCCTCGGGTGACTGTCTGTGTGGAGTTTGCACATTCTCCCCGTGTTTGCGTGGGTTTCCTCCCGGTGCTCCGGTTTCCTCCCACAGTCCAAAGATGTGCGGGTTAGGTTAATTGGCTATGATAAATTGACCCTTAGTGTTAGGGGGATTAAATACGTGGGGTTACGGGGATAGGGTGGGATATGTGTTGGTGTAGGGGTTACGGAGATTGGGTGGGATATGTGTCGGTGCAGGCTCGATGGGCCGAAATGGCCTCTATCTGCACTGTGGGGTTTCTGTGATTTCTGTGATATGGAGAGAGAGAGCGAGCGAGAGGTAGATATGGAGAGAGAGAGCGAGGTGAGAGGTAGATATGGAGAAAGAGAGCGAGCGAGAGGTAGATATGGAGAGAGAGCGAGAGGTAGATATGGAGAGAGAGCGAGAGGTAGATATGGAGAGAGAGAGAGAGGTAGATATGGAGAGAGAGAGCGAGCGAGAGGTAGATATGGAGAGAGAGCGAGAGGTAGATATGGAGAGAGAGAGAGAGGTAGATATGGAGAGAGAGAGAGCGAGAGGAATAGATATGGAGAGAGAGCGAGAGAAGTAGATATGGAGAGAGAGAGCGAGAGAAGTAGATATGGAGAGAGAGAGCGAGAGAAGTAGATATGGAGAGAGAGCGAGAGAAGTAGATATGGAGAGAGAGAGTGGTAGATATGGAGAGAGAGAGAGCGAGCGAGGGGTAGATATGGAGAGAGAGAGAGAGCGAGAGGTAGATATGGAGAGAGAGAGAGCGAGAGGTTGATATGGAGAGAGAGAGAGCGAGAGGTACGTATGGGAGAGAAAGCGAGAGGTAGATATGGGAGAGAAAGCGAGAGGTAGATATGGAGAGAGAGAGCGAGAGGTAGATATGGAGAGAGAGCGCGCGAGAGGTAGATATGGAGAGAGAGAGCGAGAGGTAGATATGGGAGAGAGAGCGAGAGGTAGATATGGAGAGAGAGAGAGAGCGAGAGGTAGCTGTGGAGAGAGAGAGAGAGAGAGCGAGAGGTAGATATGGAGAGAGAGAGCGAGCGAGAGGTAGATATGGAGAGAGCGCGAGCGAGAGGTAGATATGGAGAGAGAGCGAGAGGGAGATATGGAGAGAGAGCGAGAGGTAAATATGGAGAGAGAGCGAGAGGTAGATATGGGAGAGAGAGCGAGAGGTAGATATGGGAGAGAGAACGAGAGGTAGATATGGAGAGAGAGAGAGAGCGAGAGGTAGATATGGAGAGAGAGGGCGAGAGGTAGATATGGAGAGAGAGAGCGAGAGGTAGATGTGGAGAGAGAGAGAGAGCGAGAGGTAGATATGGAGAGAGAGCGAGAGGTAGATATGGAGAGCGAGCGAGAGGTAGATATGGAGAGAAAGAGAGAGCGAGAGGTAGATATGGAGAGAGAGAGAGAGCGAGAGGTAGATATGGAGCGAGAGAGAGCGAGAGGTCGATATGGAGAGAGAGAGAGAGCGAGAGGCAGATATGGAGAGAGAGAGCGAGAGGTAGATATGGAGAGAGAGAGAGTGAGAGCGAGATATGGAGAGAGAGAGAGAGAGAGAGAGAGCGAGAGGTAGATGTGGAGGGAGAGAGAGAGCGAGAGGTAGATATGGAGGGAGAGAGCGAGAGGTAGATATGGAGGGAGAGAGAGAGCGAGAGGTAGATATGGAGAGAGAGAGCGAGCGAGAGGTAGATATGGAGAAAGAGAGAGCGCGAGAGGTAGATATGGAGAGAGAGAGCGAGAGGTAGATATGCAGAGAGAGAGCGAGAGGTAGATACGGAGAGAGAGAGAGGGCGAGAGGTAGATATGGAGAGAGAGCGAGAGGTAGATATGGGAGAGAGCGAGAGGTAGATATGGAGAGAGAGCGAGAGGTAGATATGGAGAGAGAGAGCGAGAGGTAGATATGGAGAGAGAGAGCGAGAGGTAGATATGGAGAGAGAGAGCGAGAGGTAGATATGGAGAGAGAGAGCGAGATGTAGATATGGAGAGAGAGCGAGAGGTAGATATGGAGAGAGAGAGCGAGAGGTAGATATGGAGAGAGAGAGCGAGAGGTCGATATGGAGAGAGAGAGCGAGAGGTAGATATGGAGAGAGAGAGCGAGAGGTAGATATGGAGAGAGAGAGTGAGAGGCAGATATGGAGAGAGAGCGAGAGGTAGATATGGAGAGAGAGCGATCGAGAGGTAGATATGGAGAGAGAGCGAGAGGTAGATATGGAGAGAGAGCGAGAGGTAGATATGGAGAGAGAGCGATCGAGAGGTAGATATGGAGAGAGAGCGAGAGTTAGATATGGAGGGAGAGAGAGCGAGAGGTAGATATAGAGGGAGAGAGAGCGAGAGGTAGATATGGAGAGAGAGTGAGCGAGAGGTAGATATGGAGAGAGAGAGAGAGAGCGAGAGTTAGATATGGAGAGAGAGAGAGAGAGAGCGAGAGGTAGATATGGAGGGAGAGAGCGAGCGAGAGGTAGATATGGAGAGAGAGCGAGAGGTAGATATGGAGAGAGAGAGAGCGAGAGGTAGATATGGAGAGAGAGAGAGCGAGAGGTAGATACGGAGAGAGAGAGCGAGAGATAGATATGGAGAGAGAGAGAGAGCGAGAGGTAGATATGGAGAGAGAGAGCGAGAGGTAGATATAGAGAGAGAGACCGAGAGGTAGACATGGAGAGAGAGAGAGCGAGAGGTAGACATGGAGAGAGAGAGAGCGAGAGGTAGATATATAGAGAGAGAGACCGAGAGGTAGATATGGAGAGAGAGAGCGAGAGGTCGATATGGAGAGAGAGAGAGCGAGAGGTAGATATGGAGAGAGAGAGCGAGAGCTAGATATGCAGAGAGAGGGCAAGAGGTAGATATGGAGAGAGAGACAGAGCGAGAGGTAGATATGGAGAGAGAGAGAGAGCGAGAGGTAGATATGGGAGAGAGAGCAAGAGGTAGATCTGGGAGGGAGAGCGAGAGGTAGATATGGGAGAGAGAGCGAGAGGTAGATATAGAGAGAGCGAGAGGTAGATATGGAGAGAGAGAGAGCGAGAGGTAGATATGGAGAGAGAGCGAGCAAGAGGTAGATATGGGAGAGAGAGCGAGAGGTAGATATGGGAGAGAGAGCGAGAGGTAGATATGGGAGAGAGAGCGAGAGGTAGATATGGGAAAGAACGAGAGGTAGATATGGAGAGCGAGCGAGAGGTAGATATGGAGAGAGAGAGAGCGAGAGGTAGATATGGAGAGAGAGAGAGAGCGAGAGAAGTAGATATGGAGAGAGAGCGAGAGAAGTAGATATGGAGAGAGAGAGTGGTAGATATGGAGAGAGAGAGAGCGAGCGAGGGGTAGATATGGAGAGAGAGAGAGAGCGAGAGGTAGATATGGAGAGAGAGAGCGAGAGGTTGATATGGAGAGAGAGAGAGCGAGAGGTACGTATGGGAGAGAAAGCGAGAGGTAGATATGGGAGAGAAAGCGAGAGGTAGATATGGAGAGAGAGAGCGAGAGGTAGATATGGAGAGAAAGCGCGCGAGAGGTAGATATGGAGAGAGAGAGCGAGAGGTAGATATGGGAGAGAGAGCGAGAGGTAGATATGGAGAGAGAGAGAGCGAGAGGTAGCTGTGGAGAGAGAGAGAGAGAGAGCGAGAGGTAGATATGGAGAGAGAGAGAGAGCGAGAGGTAGATATGGAGAGAGAGAGCGAGCGAGAGGTAGATATGGAGAGAGCGCGAGCGAGAGGTAGATATGGAGAGAGAGCGAGAGGGAGATATGGAGAGAGAGCGAGAGGTAAATATGGAGAGAGAGCGAGAGGTAGATATGGGAGAGAGAGCGAGAGGTAGATATGGGAGAGAGAGCGAGAGGTAGATATGGAGAGAGAGAGAGAGCGAGAGGTAGATATGGAGAGAGAGGGCGAGAGGTAGATATGGAGAGAGAGAGCGAGAGGTAGATGTGGAGAGAGAGAGAGAGCGAGAGGTAGATATGGAGAGAGAGAGCGAGAGGTAGATATGGAGAGCGAGCGAGAGGTAGATATGGAGAGAAAGAGAGAGCGAGAGGTAGATATGGAGAGAGAGAGAGAGCGAGAGGTAGATATGGAGCGAGAGAGAGCGAGAGGTCGATATGGAGAGAGAGAGAGAGCGAGAGGCAGATATGGAGAGAGAGAGCGAGAGGTAGATATGGAGAGAGAGAGAGTGAGAGCGAGATATGGAGAGAGAGAGAGAGAGCGAGAGGTAGATATGGAGAGAGAGAGAGAGAGCGAGAGGTAGATGTGGAGGGAGAGAGAGAGCGAGAGGTAGATATGGAGGGAGAGAGCGAGAGGTAGATATGGAGGGAGAGAGAGAGCGAGAGGTAGATATGGAGAGAGAGAGCGAGCGATAGGTAGATATGGAGAAAGAGAGAGCGCGAGAGGTAGATATGGAGAGAGAGAGCGAGAGGCAGATATGCAGAGAGAGAGCGAGAGGTAGATACGGAGAGAGAGAGAGGGCGAGAGGTAGATATGGAGAGAGAGACAGAGCGAGAGGTAGATATGGAGAGAGAGAGAGAGCGAGAGGTAGATATGGGAGAGAGAGCGAGAGGTAGATATGGAGAGAGAGCGAGAGGTAGATATGGAGAGAGAGAGAGAGAGAGCGAGAGGTAGATATGGAGAGAGAGAGAGCGAGAGGTAGATATGGAGGGAGAGAGCGAGCGAGAGGTAGATATGGAGAGAGAGCGAGAGGTAGATATGGAGAGAGAGAGAGCGAGAGGTAGATATGGAGAGAGAGAGAGCGAGAGGTAGATACGGAGAGAGAGAGCGAGAGATAGATATGGAGAGAGAGAGAGAGCGAGAGGTAGATATGGAGAGAGAGAGCGAGAGGTAGATATAGAGAGAGAGACCGAGAGGTAGACATGGAGAGAGAGAGAGCGAGAGGTAGACATGGAGAGAGAGAGAGCGAGAGGTAGATATATAGAGAGAGAGACCGAGAGGTAGATATGGAGAGAGAGAGCGAGAGGTCGATATGGAGAGAGAGAGAGCGAGAGGTAGATATGGAGAGAGAGAGCGAGAGGTAGATATGCAGAGAGAGGGCGAGAGGTAGATATGGAGAGAGAGACAGAGCGAGAGGTAGCTATGGAGAGAGAGAGAGAGCGAGAGGTAGATATGGGAGAGAGAGCAAGAGGTAGATCTGGGAGGGAGAGCGAGAGGTAGATATGGGAGAGAGAGCGAGAGGTAGATATAGAGAGAGCGAGAGGTAGATATGGAGAGAGAGAGAGCGAGAGGTAGATATGGAGAGAGAGCGAGCAAGAGGTAGATATGGGAGAGAGAGCGAGAGGTAGATATGGGAGAGAGAGCGAGAGGTAGATATGGGAGAGAGAGCGAGAGGTAGATATGGGAAAGAACGAGAGGTAGATATGGAGAGCGAGCGAGAGGTAGATATGGAGAGAGAGAGAGCGAGAGGTAGATATGGAGAGAGAGAGAGAGCGAGAGGTAGATATGGAGAGAGAGCGAGAGGTAGATATGCGATCAATGTCTGGCCGGCGAGGTTGAAACAGAGATGCATTTCCTCCTAAATGCGAAAAATTCAACACATCAAGAAACATATTATTCAACAAGCTAAGCCAAACAACCCCAGATTTCAAGGAATTGGATGACCTGTCAAAATTGAGATTAGTCCTAGGAGAAGGAGACAGACCATACCTTGGGGCCAAATATGTAACAACATGTCACAACCTGAGGACTGTTTAAAAATTAAGACTGTTTAAAATTAATATTGAGCGTACAAATGAAGTACAAAGACTGTTTAAAATTAATATTGTTTAAAAGTAATATTGTATGTAACCAACAAATGTCAAATCGATTGACACCTACAGAATGTTGGAAAACTGTACCTTTTTGTTATGTAAGCTTTGGCAATATGGTTCTCTGTAAACTTTCATGCCAATAAAGCATTTGAATTGGAAAAAATTGGAATTGGATATGGAGAGAGAGAGAGCGAGAGGTAGATATGGAGAGAGAGAGAGCGAGAGGTACATATGGAGAGAGAGAGAGAGCGAGAGGTAGATATGGAGAGAGAGAGAGCGAGAGGTAGATATGGAGAGAGAGCGAGAGGTAGATATGGAGAGCGAGAGGTAGATATGGAGAGAGAGCGAGCGAGAGGTAGATATGGAGAGAGAGAGAGCGAGAGGTAGATATGGAGAGAGAAAGAGAGCGAGGTAGATATAGAGAGAGAGAGCGAGCGAGAGGTAGATATGGAGAGAGAGAGCGAGCGAGAGGTAGATATGGAGAGAGAGCGAGCGAGAGGTAGATATGGAGAGAGAGAGAGCGAGAGGTAGATATAGAGACAGAGAGCGAGAGATAGATATGGAGAGAGAGAGAGAGAGAGCGAGAGGTAGATATGGAGAGAGAGATAGAAATATAGAGAGGAGCAAGGGATAGATATATAGAGAGGAGCAAGAGATAGATATGAAGAGAGAGAGAGCGAGAGGTAGATATGGAGAGAGAGAGCGAGAGGTAGATATGGAGAGAGAGAGGGAGAGGTAGATATGGAGAGAGAGAGAGAGCGAGAGGTAGATATGGAGAGAGAGAGCGAGAGGTAGATATGCAGGGAGAGAGAGCGTTAGATATGGAGAGAGAGAGTGAGAGGTAGATATGGAGAGAGAGAGCGAGAGGTAGATATGGAGAGAGAGAGAGAGGTAGATATGGAGAGAGAGAGCGAGAGGTAGATATGGAGAGAGAGAGCGAGAGGTAGATGTGGAGAGAGCGAGAGGTAGATGTGGGAGAGAGAGCGAGAGGTAGATGTGGGAGAGAGAGCGAGAGGTAGATATGGAGAGAGAGAGCGAGAGGTAGATGTGGAGAGAGAGAGAGAGCGAGAGGTAGATATGGAGAGAGAGCGAGAGGTAGATATGGAGAGCGAGCGAGAGGTAGATATGGAGAGAAAGAGAGAGCGAGAGGTAGATATGGAGAGAGAGAGAGAGCGAGAGGTAGATATGGAGCGAGAGAGAGCGAGAGGTCGATATGGAGAGAGAGAGAGAGCGAGAGGCAGATATGGAGAGAGAGAGCGAG